>NC_092780.1:10928730-11232025 GCF_047496795.1 Chiloscyllium punctatum | reverse complement strand
GAGACAATTGAGGTGGGGAAGGTCAGAGCGCAATTAGAAACGCTGGTAGGAGCCATGGACCATCCAGGAACAGAATCTCTCCAGGGAGTGGGAAAACAACCAACGAAAGCAAGTGGAAACACTGGGATATGGACCTTTCATTATTTGTATCTGTAGTGATTGGAACCAGATGGGTCTTGTTGAATATGAGATCCTTGATTCTGTTGTTAACATAGACCAATCAGGAACTCCTAGCTGACCAAGACAAACAGGGAATTTCGCGGCTCGGTGGCACAGTGGTTAGCACTGCTACCTCACAGCGCCAGAGACCCGGGTTCAATTCCCGCCTCAGGCGACTGACTGTGTGGAGTTTGCACATTCACCCCGTGTCTGCGTGGGTTTCCTCCGGGTGCTCCGGTTTCCTCCCACAGTCCAAAGATGTGCAGGTCAGGTGAATCGGCCATGCTAAATTGCCCGTAGTGTTAGGTAAGGGGTAGATGTAGGGGTATGGGTGGGTTGCGCTTCGGCGGGGCGGTGTGGACTTGCTGGGCCGAAGGGCCTGTTTCCACACTGTAAGTAATCTAATCTAATCTGCATAAAAAAAAACAAACAGGGAATTTAAGGGCAGTGCTTGTCAAAACAAAACAAACAAGGAATTTAAGGGCAGTGCTTGTCACTGGTCACTCGGGTGTTTTTCCCCCCCATTGTGTGGAGATATCGGATCAGTGTGGGACTGTGACTCTCTGTGTGCGCACACGTGCAAGGACTGTTCCTGTTGCTGCTTGGGGCCTGCCTCCCTGCTGCTGCCTGGGACTTTGGAGAGGCCTGCCTCTGCTGCTGCTGCCTGAGGCCTGCCTCTGCCTTCGCTGCCTGGGACTCGCCTTGGGGCCCCTCCCCAGGACTTCCACCACCACTACCACTGCTGCTGTGGCCTGAGGAGAGGCCTGCCTCTACTGCTGCTGCCCGGGGCCTGCCTCCGCCTTTGCTGCCTGGGACTCGCCTTGGGGCCCCTCCCCAGGACCTCCACCACCACCACTGCTGCTGCTGTGGCCTGAGGAGAGGCCTGCCTCTACTGCTGCTGCCCGGGGCCTGCCTCCGCCTTTGCTGCCTGGGACTCGCCTTGGGGCCCCTCCCCAGGACCTCCACCACCACCGCTGCTGCTGTTGCCTGAGGCCTACCTCCACCACTGCTGCCTTGGGCTCGGTTTTGGGGCTGCCTGGGACTTTCCTTGGGGACCCTCCCCAACAGGCCTGCCCCCCACTGCTGTGACTGGAGGAACTGCCCAGGACTTGCCGGAGGCCTACTTTCCACCACTGCTGTTGCCTGAGGCCTGCCTCTACATCTGCTGCCTGGGACTCGATTTTGGGGCTGCCTGGGACTTGCCTTGGGGACCCTCCCCAACAGGTCTGCCCCACACCGCTGCGACCGAGGGCCTACCTGGGACTCGCCTGAGGCCTGCCTCCACCGCTGTTGTCGCCTGAGGCAGGTCTCCACCGTCGCTGCCTGGGACCCTCCCTGCGACCTCCACCACTGCCGCTGCCAGAGTCCCGACTCCACCACCGGCAGCAGAGGATGGCGAGCCCGAAGGTCGCGGGGCCCAGCCGCACCTACGCCGGGGTAGCCGCTGCCTTAGGCTCGGCTGGCCCAGCCCCGGCTGCAAACCACACCCCCTTCAGGCACCTGACCAAACGCCTGGGGGTCAAGGCCTATCCCCACCCCAATATGAGCATCGAGGCCTGCAGCAAGGCTATGGCTAGTGTGGTCGGCCCACTGGCCATAGTCGCTGCGGCCCGGATGTACGGGAAGGCCGTATTTTTCCTAAAGACCGAGCAGGCGGTCCACCTGGCCGTGGAGAGGGGGCTCGCTGTGGGCGGGACGCATTTGCCCGTCGACCCTCTGGAGGTCACGGCCCAGAGGGTCGTGATCTCCAACGTCCCGCCCTTTATTGCCAGCGAGCTCCTTCTCCCCCACCTCACCACCTTGGGGGAGATCCGGTCAGGGATCCAGCCGCTCCTGCTCGGTCTGAAGGACCCTGCCCTCCGTCACGTCTACTCCTTCCGTCGCCAGGTGTTTATTTGCCTGGCCCGGGAGGAGGTCACGGAGGGCTCCTTTACCCTCCTCCACGAGGGCGCGGCCTACCGCGCCTTCTGGACGGCGGACGGCGTGCGGTGCCACCTGTGCCGCGAGGTGGGGCACATTAGAAGGAACTGCCCCACCCAGAAGGCCGCCCAGCCCTCGCCAACGGCTGACGGTGGTGCCGCCGCGCCCACTCCCCCTCCCCCAAAGTCAACACCACAGGCCCCGGCACCGGAGCCTGAGCCGGAGGCTTCCGATCCTCCAGCCTCCGGCAGGGAGGGGGGTGAGCGTCCAGCCGGCCGGAAGGCGCTCAGGAAGGCGCGACGCGTCAGGCCCGCCCACGGGGAGACCACCCTATCCCCATCCCCGACACCCAGCCCACGACCTGCCCCGCCCCGGCACGACGATGCCCCTGCGGCCGTGCCAGCGTCGCCCCGGCGCGGGAACCCTGACCCCCAAACCCCCGGACCCGTACCCGACCCTGACCCCACGTCTATCCCCTGCCCCGATGGAGAAACCCCTGGGGCTGCGACGCCTGCCCCAGGCCCTGCAACACCAGGCCCCGGGGACCCCGAGCCCGAGCCCTGCCCCGCCCAGCCACACCCTGGCACTAACCTGGGGGGGACCACTGCTGCCCAATCTCCCGCAGCCACCGTGTCTCCAGGCCCCGGAGAGGGAACTGGGCCCCTGCCCCGCCCGCTATCACCTGATAAACCAGGGGCGGGGCAGGAAGTGACACGGCTGACCCTCCCCACCCTGGCCACGCCCCCTGCCTTCCCCCAGCCAATCGTATTCCGGGAAAGGCTGGGGGGAGGGGCCTCAGGCCCCATGACCACCAAGGCGGGCGGGGAGGGGAAGGCCCATAAATCCCCCCCTGTCTCTCTGGGGAAGAGGGGCTGGCCCTTGGAGGGGAGAGACAGTCCTGCAGCGCGCCGGCGGCGCTGCCCCTCTCCAGGGGATGGGCCCACAGGTCCCAACAACGATCCCGCACCGCGGCCTGACCTGCCCAAACCCCCAGGGGCTACGGCAGGGCTTCCTGCTGCTTCGACTCCACTGGCCCCTGGGGGGGACTTTGACAACCACGAGGGCCGCGGTGCGGGCGACGACAAGGGACCCTTTACTGGGTCGCCGAGCGGCGGAGGGGAGGTAGGTGTTATCCCCGCTCCTCCCTCCCAGACTGTTTTTCCGGGAGCCTTGGCCCTGGGGGACGTTCTTTTCCTGGGGGATGACCTTTTCCCCGAGGAGCCAGGCGTCCCGGTGTCGGGAGGAGAGCGGGGCCCCGAGCCTCCGCCGCCCGACGACCCGAACTCGGGGCGTTCCGGGACGGGGTGCGCCGAGGAAGGTACCGCCGGTGACCCTGGGGGTGGGGTCGCCGGGGGTTCGAGGCCGGTTGGCGGCGCCGGACCAGCCCCCATCCTCTCGGTGGGGGAGGGGTGGGCGACCTCCCGGAGGAGGGTTCGGGATCGGTGGCGGACACCGGGGACGACGCGGACTCCGTCTGCAGTGACGTTTTTGAGTCCCAGGTGCCCCCCGCCGATCTCCCCCTCATCCCCCTCGAGGAACTCCGGGAATTTGTCGAGGAAACTCGAGGTCGCCGGGATAGAGCCCAACTGGCGCTCGACCGCTGGAGCTCTTTTGAGAAAGTTTATTGGTCGGCCCACGCTGCTCGCCAGGCGCCTGGGCTCGACGTCAACGAGCGAAAGCGAGTCAGGAACTTCCTGGGGGCACTCCTGGTGAGGGCGAGGGACTCCTGTGCCCCTCCCTCGTCCTCCCAGTAATTGTACTTGTTTTTTTTTAACTGTACTGGTGGTGGTAGCACAATGCTTCCGACATGGAGACTACTATAGCCAGCCTCAACATCAACGGCAGCAGGGAGTCACAGCGCAGATTCCAGACCCTCTCGGTCCTTCGGGACGGGAGGTATGCGGTGTGCTTCCTGCAAGAAACCCACACTACCCCGGGAGACGAAGCCACCTGGCTCCTGGAGTGGCGAGGGGGGGTCTACATGAGTCACCTCACCCGCAGATCTGGCGGGGTGGCTATCCTGTTGGCCCCGCATTTTCAGCCCGAGATCTTGGGGGTCAGGGAGCCGGTGCCAGGCCGTTTGCTTCACCTGACGGTTCGGCTGGGGGGCGCGGTGCTTCACTTGGTGAACGTATACGCTCCCCTGGCCGGGCCGAGGCAAGCGAGCTTCTTTCAAGAACTGTCCGCTCATCTGGCTTCCATCGACGAGAACCAGTGCGTCGTCCTCGGGGGAGATTTCAACTGCGTCCTCGAGGGCAGGGACCACGGCGGTACCCGCACTGGCTGCGCGTCGGGGAAGAGGTTGGGGGACTTGGTCAAGTCCTTCGACCTGGTGGACGTCTGGCGGACTCTCCATCCCGACTCCATCGCCTTCACCTTCGTGAGGCCTGGGGTCGGAGCGTCCAGAATCGACCGCCTGTACGTTTCGCGGGCGTACGCCTCCTGTTTTCCGAAGGCCTCCACGCGGCAGGTGTCGTGCACGGACCATCACCTGGTGTGGGCGGAACTCCTTCCGTTCGGCGCCAGGCTCGGCTCCGCGTACTGGCACTTTAACAACCTGCTGCTGGAGGACGAGCGGTTCCGGGACTCGTTTCGTCGTTTCTGGGCCGGCTGGAGAAGGAAGTGGGGAAGCTTCCCCTCCCTGAGGCTATGGTGGGACGTGGCCAAGGCTCACGTCCGCGTCTTCTGTCAGGAGTACGCGAGGGGGTCGACCAAGAGGCGGAAATCCAGGATCGCGGAGTTGGAGAGGGAGATGCTCGACCTGGAGTCACGCCTCGGTCAGCCCGACGCGGACCCGGCCCTGCGCGGGGTGTACGAAGAGAAGAAGGCCGCGCTCCGGGACCTGCAGCTCGTCGGGGCTCGGGGCGCGTACGTGAGGTCGCGGATCCAGCTCCTGCAGGACCTGGACCGCGGCACCCGTCAGCAGCTCCTTGTGCTGCTGGCCGACGACGGGTCCCTCGTCTCGGATCCGGAGGGAGTCAGGGCCCACGTCCGGAACTATTACACGGCTCTGTTCTCTCCGGATCCGTCCAGCGAGGACGCTCGCAGAGTTCTGTGGGAGGACCTGCCGCAGCTCAGCCCGGAGGACGCCGGAAGGCTCGACGCTCCCGTCACTTTAGAGGAGCTGACCGGCGCCCTCGACCGGCTCTCGAGGGGCAAAACCCCGGGGCTGGACGGGCTGACTGTGGAGTTCTTCAGGGCGTTCTGGGACGTCCTGGGGAACGACTACGCACAGGTCCTGGGGGAGTGTCTAAATGCCGGACAGCTGCCCCTTTCTTGGCGCAGGGCGGTCATCGTCCTGCTGCCGAAGAAGGGGGACCTTCGTTCCTTGAAGAACTGGCGTCCGGTCTCCCTCCTCAGCACGGATTACAAAATTTTCGCCAGGGTGTTGTCTTCTCGCCTGGCTTCCGTGCTGGCCCACATGATTCACCCGGACCAGTCCTACACGGTCCCGGGCCGGAGGATACACGACAACGTCCACCTGGTCCGGGACCTGATCCATTTCTGTCGACGGGCTGGTCTGCCGAGCGCCTTCCTGTCTCTCGACCAGGAGAAGGCGTTCGACAGGGTCGATCACGAGTACCTGCTCGGGACTCTGCGGGCGTTCGGGTTCGGGACGCGGTTCGTTGCCCGGATCCGACTTTTGTACGCCGCCGCAGAGTGTCTGGTTAAAGTTAACGGGTCCCTGACGGCGCCCCTTCGCTTCGGGAGAGGAGTGCGTCAAGGCTGCCCCCTGTCCGGCCAGCTGTATTCCCTGTGCGTGGAGCCTTTCCTGCGCCTCTTGCGGAGGAGGTTGTCGGGGCTGGTTCTGCGCGGCGCGGGCACGGGGGTGGTCCTCTCGGCCTACGCCGACGACGTGCTCCTCACTTTCACCGACCCGGCTGACCTGGGGAGGATGCGCGAGTGCCAGGCCGTGTACTCTGCGGCGTCTTCCGCCAGGATCAACTGGGCCAAGTGTTCCGGACTACTGGTCGGCCCGTGGCGGGTGGACTCTCTGCCGGAGGAGTTACGGGGGTTCAGCTGGAGTACCACCCATCTCCTCTACCTGGGGGTCTACCTCAGCCCGGCTGAGGAATCCTGGCCGGCCAATTGGCAGGAGCTGGAGGCCAAAGTCTCGGCTCGCCTAGGCCGCTGGACAGGACTGCTCCGAGTGCTATCTTACAGGAGTCGAGTGCTGGTCATAAACCAGCTGGTGGCCGCCATGCTGTGGTACCGGCTGGTCACTTTGGTCCCTCCTCCTGGCTTTGTCGCTGACATCCAGAGAACGTTGGTCGACTTCTTCTGGGACAAAAAGATGCACTGGGTCGCCGCGCAGGTTCTGAGTCTCCCTATCGAGGAGGGCGGTCAGTCGCTGGTGTGCGTCCGCACCCAGGTCGCGACGTTCCGCCTTCAGACCTTGCGGCGATACCTTTACGTCGAGCCTCCTCCTAGGTGGTGCGCCCTGGCGATGTATTTTTTCCGCCAGGTGCGTAACCTCAACTACGACACGCAGCTCCTGTTCGTCGACCGTGACGGTTTGGAGGTCGCCCTCAAGACACTGCCTGTCTTTTACCAGGACCTGATCACTGTCTGGAACATGGTCGAATCGCGTCGCGCCTACCCTCCGGCTGGAGTAGCGGCTGTCGTCAGGGAGCCGTTGCTCAGGAATCCGCACCTCCGTACTCGCGGGTTCGAGTGGCTGTCGGAGGGGAGGGCGGTGGCGGCGAGGGCGACCAGGGTCGGGGACGTGCTGGGTGCCGGGGGCCTGGGCTGGACGCTGCCGCAGGACATAGCGAGCAGGGCAGCGGTAGACGTCCGGTACGTGGCCACCGCCATCCGACGCCTTAAAACGGCGGTGCTCGGACCCGACGTAGTGCACCGGTTGGAGGACGCTCAGGTGTGCGGTGGGATCCCGTCCGCGCTCACCCCGGCCCGGACGGAATTTCACATTGGCCCCAAGGTCCCGTACTTCCCGCGGGAGCCTGTGCCCCACAACCTGAGCCGCCTCCGGAATTTTAATTTTGTTTCTTTTAAGGATATAAAAAGGAAGGCCCTGTATCGACTGCTGCTGCACACCGTCCACCTCTTCTCCCTCATCCACCGTCCGGACACGCCTTGGCGTGCCCATTTGCCACCGGGCGGTGGGGATCCCCAGTGGAGGGCTCTCTACGCGGGAGTCCTCCCCCTTTCGCTCGGGGATCTGGGGTAGAGGGTGCTGCACGCAGCAGTCCCCTGCAACCGCAGGTTGCGGTGGTTCACGGACTCCCAGCCCAACTGCTTGTTCTGTGGCGCTGTGGAGTCCGTGGACCATGTATATATTGGGTGTGGGCGTTTGCACTCCCTTTTTGATTTCCTCAAAAACCTTCTCCTCTGTTTCTGGCTGCACTTCAGTCCCACGCTCCTGATCTTCGGGCACCCGGTACGGAGGAGGGAGGGCAGGTCCGAGGACCTCCTCGTGGGTCTGCTCCTGGGCCTGGCCAAACTGGCCATCAACAGGTCCAGGCAGCGGGCCGTGGAGGGGGTCGTTAGGGCCGACTGCCTGCCCCTCTTCCGGGGTTACGTTAGAGCCCGGGTGTCCTTGGAGAAGGAGCACGCGGTGTCCACCGACACCCTGGAGTCGTTCAGGGAGAGGTGGGCGCCGCAGGGAGTGGAGTGCATCATTTCCCCCTCCAACTCTATTTTGATTTGATCCCTACCCTCCCCTTCACTGTTTTGATCACACAGCATTGCCCTGTGGTTTGAAGGGCAGTGCTTGTCACTGGCCACTCGGGTGTTTTTCCTATCTTCCTGGTGGTGGAAATTGAATAAAGATTCGTGCACTTTGTGTCTTTTCACTGTGTCAAAAAAAAAAAAAAAAACAAACAGGGAATTTCGCGGCTCGGTGGCACAGTGGTTAGCACTGCTACCTCACAGCGCCAGAGACCCGGGTTCAATTCCCGCCTCAGGCGACTGACTGTGTGGAGTTTGCACATTCACCCCGTGTCTGCGTGGGTTTCCTCCGGGTGCTCCGGTTTCCTCCCACAGTCCAAAGATGTGCAGGTCAGGTGAATCGGCCATGCTAAATTGCCCGTAGTGTTAGGTAAGGGGTAGATGTAGGGGTATGGGTGGGTTGCGCTTCGGCGGGGCGGTGTGGACTTGCTGGGCCGAAGGGCCTGTTTCCACACTGTAAGTAATCTAATCTAATCTGCATAAAAAAAAACAAACAGGGAATTTAAGGGCAGTGCTTGTCAAAACAAAACAAACAAGGAATTTAAGGGCAGTGCTTGTCACTGGTCACTCGGGTGTTTTTCCCCCCCATTGTGTGGAGATATCGGATCAGTGTGGGACTGTGACTCTCTGTGTGCGCACACGTGCAAGGACTGTTCCTGTTGCTGCTTGGGGCCTGCCTCTGCTGCTGCTGCCTGAGGCCTGCCTCTGCCTTCGCTGCCTGGGACTCGCCTTGGGGCTCCTCCCCAGGACCTCCACCACCACCACCACTGCTGCTGTTGCCTGAGGCCTACCTCCACCACTGCTGCCTTGGGCTCGGTTTTGGGGCTGCCTGGGACTTGCCTTGGGGGCCTTCCCCAACAGGCCTGTCCCCCACCACAGCTGCAACCGAGGAACTGCCCAGGACTTGCCGGAGGCCTACTTTCCACCACTGCTGTTGCCTGAGGCCTGCTTCTACATCTGCTGCCTGGGACTCAATTTTGGGGCTGCCTGGCACTTGCCTTGGGGACCCTCCCCAACAGGTCTGCCCCACACCGCTGCGACCGAGGGCCTACCTGGGACTCGCCTGAGGCCTGCCTCCACCGCTGTTGTCGCCTGAGGCGGGTCTCCACCGTCGCTGCTTGGGACTCTCCCTGCGACCTCCACCACTGCCGCTGCCAGAGGCCCGACTCCACCACCGGCAGCAGAGGATGGCGAGCCCGAAGGTCGCGGGGCCCAGCCGCACCTACGCCGGGGTAGCCGCTGCCTTAGGCTCGGCTGGCCCAGCCCCGGCTGCAAACCACACCCCCTTCAGGCACCTCACGAAACGCCTGGGGGTCAAGGCCTATCCCCACCCCAATATGACCATCGAGGCCTGCAGCAAGGCCATGGCTAGTGTGGTCGGCCCACTGGCCATAGTCGCTGCGGCCCGGATGTACGGGAAGGCCGTATTTTTCCTGAGGACCGAGCAGGCGGTCCACCTGGCCGTGGAGAGGGAGCTCGCTGTGGGCGGGACACATTTGCCCGTGGACCCTCTGGAGGTCACGGCCCAGAGGGTCGTGATCTCCAACGTCCCGCCCTTTATTGCCAGCGAGCTCCTTCTCCCCCACCTCACCACCTTGGGGGAGATCCGGTCAGGGATCCAGCCGCTCCTGCTCGGTCTGAAGGACCCCGCCCTCCGGCACATCTACTCCTTCCGTCGCCAGGTGTTTATTTGCCTGACCCGGGAGGAGGTCACGGAGGGCTCGTTTACCCTCCTCCACGAGGGCGTGGCCTACCGCGCCTTCTGGACGGCGGACGGCGTGCGGTGCCACCTGTGCCGCGAGGTGGGGCACATCAGGAGAAACTGCCCCACCCAAAAGGCCGCCCAGCCCTCACCAACGGCTGCCGGTGGTGCCGCCGTGCCCACCCCCCCTCCCCAAAAGTCAACACCACAGGCCCCGGCACCGGGGCCTGAGCCGGAGGCTTCCAATCCCCCAGCCTCCGGCAGGGAGGGGGGTGAGCGTCCAGCCGGCCGGAAGGCGCTCAGGAAGGCGCGACGCGTCAGGCCCGCCCACGGGGAGACCACCCTATCCCCATCCCCGACACCCAGCCCACGACCTGCCCCGCCCCGGCACGACGATGCCCCTGCGGCCGTGCCAGCGTCGCCCCGGCGCGGGAACCCTGACCCCCAAACCCCCGGACCCCTCATCTACCCCCCACCCCGATGGAGAAACCCCTAGGGATGCGACGCCCGCCCCGGGCACTGCAACACCTGGCCCGGGGGAGCCCGAGCCCGAGCCCCACCCCACCCAGCCACACCCTGGCACTAACCTCGGGGGGACCACCGCTGCCCGACCTCCCGCAGCCACCGTGTCTCCAGGCCCCGGAGAGGGAACTGGGCCCCTGCCCCGCCCGCTATCACCTGATAAACCAGGGGCGGGGCAGGAAGTGACACGGCTGACCCTCCCCACCCTGGCCACGCCCCCTGCCTTCCCCCAGCCAATCGTATTCCGGGAAAGGCTGGGGGGAGGGGCCTCAGGCCCCATGACCACCAAGGCGGGCGGGGAGGATAAGGCCCATAAATCCCCCCCTGTCTCTCTGGGGAAGAGGGGCTGGCCCTTGGAGGGGAGAGACAGTCCTGCAGCGCGCCGGCGGCGCTGCCCCTCTCCAGGGGACGGGCCCACGGGACCCCCCAACGATCCCGCACCGCAGCCCGACCTGCCCAACAACGACGACGAGGGCCGCGGTGCGGGCGTCGACAAAGGACCCTTTACTGGGTCGCCGAGCGGCGGAGGGGAGGTAGGTGTTATCCCCGCTCCTCCCTCCCAGACTGTTTTTCCGGGAGCCTTGGCCTGGGGGATGACCTTTTCCCCGAGGAGCCAGGCGTTCCGGTGTCGGGAGGAGAGCGGGGCCCCGAGCCTCCGCCGCCCGACGACCTGAACTCGGGGCGTTCCGGGACGGGGTGCGCCGAGGAAGGTACCGCCGGTGACCCTGGGGGTGGGGTCGCCGGGGGTTCGAGGCCTGTTGGCGGCGCCGGACCAGCCCCCATCCTCTCGGTGGGGGAGGGGTCGGCGACCGAGGGCGACCTCCCGGAGGAGGGTTCGGGATCGGTGGCGGACACCAGGGACGACGCGGACTCCGTCTGCAGTGACGTTTTTGAGTCCCAGGTGCCCCCCGCCGATCTCCCCCTCATCCCCCTCGAGGAACTCCGGGAATTTGTCGAGGAAACTCGAGGTCGCCGGGATAGAGCCCAACTGGCGCTCGACCGCTGGAGCTCTTTTGAGACAGTTTATTGGTCGGCCCACGCTGCTCGCCAGGCGCCTGGGCTCGACGTCAACGAGCGAAAGCGAGTCAGGAACTTCCTGGGGGCACTCCTGGTGAGGGCGAGGGACTCCTGTGCCCCTCCCTCGTCCTCCCAGTAATTGTACTTGTTTTTTAACTGTACTGGTGGTGGTAGCACAATGCTTCCGACATGGAGACTACTATAGCCAGCCTCAACATCAACGGCAGCAGGGAGTCACAGCGCAGATTCCAGACCCTCTCGGTCCTTCGGGACGGGAGGTATGCGGTGTGCTTCCTGCAAGAAACCCACACTACCCCGGGAGACGAAGCCACCTGGCTCCTGGAGTGGCGAGGGGGGGTCTACATGAGTCACCTCACCGGCAGATCTGGCGGGGTGGCTATCCTGTTGGCCCCGCATTTTCAGCCCGAGATCTTGGGGGTCAGGGAGCCGGTGCCAGGCCGTTTGCTTCACCTGACGGTTCGGCTGGGGGGCGCGGTGCTTCACTTGGTGAACGTATACGCTCCCCTGGCCGGGCCGAGGCAAGCGAGCTTCTTTCAAGAACTGTCCGCTCATCTGGCTTCCATCGACGAGAACCAGTGCGTCGTCCTCGGGGGAGATTTCAACTGCGTCCTCGAGGGCAGGGACCACGGCGGTACCCGCACTGGCTGCGCGTCGGGGAAGAGGTTGGGGGACTTGGTCAAGTCCTTCGACCTGGTGGACGTCTGGCGGACTCTCCATCCCGACTCCATCGCCTTCACCTTCGTGAGGCCTGGGGTCGGAGCGTCCAGAATCGACCGCCTGTACGTTTCGCGGGCGTACGCCTCCTGTTTTCCGAAGGCCTCCACGCGGCAGGTGTCGTGCACGGACCATCACCTGGTGTGGGCGGAACTCCTTCCGTTCGGCGCCAGGCTCGGCTCCGCGTACTGGCACTTTAACAACCTGCTGCTGGAGGACGAGCGGTTCCGGGACTCGTTTTGTCGTTTCTGGGCCGGCTGGAGAAGGAAGCGGGGAAGCTTCCCCTCCCTGAGGCTATGGTGGGACGTGGGCAAGGCTCACGTCCGCGTCTTCTGTCAGGAGTACGCGAGGGGGTCGACCAAGAGGCGGAAATCCAGGATCGTGGAGTTGGAGAGGGAGATGCTCGACCTGGAGTCACGCCTCGGTCAGCCCGACGCGGACCCGGCCCTGCGCGGGGTGTACGAAGAGAAGAAGGCCGCGCTCCGGGACCTGCAGCTCGTCGGGGCTCGGGGCGCGTACGTGAGGTCGCGGATCCAGCTCCTTCAGGACCTGGACCGCGGCTCCCCCTTCTTCTACTCGCTGGAAAAAAGGCGCGGCACCCGTCAGCAGCTCCTTGTGCTGCTGGCCGACGACGGGTCCCTCGTCTCGGATCCGGAGGGCGTCAGGGCCCACGTCCGAAACTATTACACGGCTCTGTTCTCTCCGGATCCGTCCAGCGAGGACGCTCGCAGAGTTCTGTGGGAGGACCTGCCGCAGCTCAGCCCGGAGGACGCCGGAAGGCTCGACGCTCCCGTCACCTTAGAGGAGCTGACCGGCGCCCTCGACCGGCTCTCGAGGGGCAAAACCCCGGGGCTGGACGGGCTGACTGTGGAGTTCTTCAGGGCGTTCTGGGACGTCCTGGGGAACGACTACGCACAGGTCCTGGGGGAGTGTCTAAATGCCGGACAGCTGCCCCTTTCTTGGCGCAGGGCGGTCATCGTCCTGCTGCCAAAGAAGGGGGACCTTCGTTCCTTAAAGAACTGGCGTCCGGTCTCCCTCCTCAGCACGGACTACAAAATCTTCGCCAGGGTGTTGTCTTCTCGCCTGGCTTCCGTGCTGGCCCACATGATTCACCCGGACCAGTCCTACACGGTCCCGGGCCGGAGGATACACGACAACGTCCACCTGGTCCGGGACCTGATCCATTTCTGTCGACGGGCTGGTCTGCCGAGCGCCTTCCTGTCCCTCGACCAGGAGAAGGCGTTCGACAGGGTCGATCACGAGTACCTGCTCGGGACTCTGCGGGCGTTCGGGTTCGGGACGCGGTTCGTCGCCCGGATCCGACTTTTGTACGCCGCCGCAGAGTGTCTGGTTAAAGTTAACGGGTCCCTGACGGCGCCCCTTCGCTTCGGGAGAGGAGTGCGTCAAGGCTGCCCCCTGTCCGGCCAGCTGTATTCCCTGTGCGTGGAGCCTTTCCTGCGCCTCTTGCGGAGGAGGTTGTCGGGGCTGGTTCTGCGCGGCGCGGGCACGGGGGTGGTCCTTTCGGCCTACGCCGACGACGTGCTCCTCACTTTCACCGACCCGGCTGACCTGGGGAGGATGCGCGAGTGCCAGGCCGTGTACTCTGCGGCGTCTTCCGCCAGGATCAACTGGGCCAAGTGTTCCGGACTACTGGTCGGCCCGTGGCGGGTGGACTCTCTGCCGGAGGAGTTACGGGGGTTCAGCTGGAGTACCACCCATCTCCTCTACCTGGGGGTCTACCTCAGCCCGGCTGAGGAATCCTGGCCGGCCAACTGGCAGGAGCTGGAGGCCAAAGTCTCGGCTCGCCTAGGCCGCTGGACAGGACTGCTCCGAGTGCTATCTTACAGGAGTCGAGTGCTGGTCATAAACCAGCTGGTGGCCGCCATGCTGTGGTACCGGCTGGTCACTTTGGTCCCTCCTCCTGGCTTTGTCGCTGACATCCAGAGAACGTTGGTCGACTTCTTCTGGGACAAAAAGATGCACTGGGTCGCCGCGCAGGTTCTGAGTCTCCCTATCGAGGAGGGCGGTCAGTCGCTGGTGTGCGTCCGCACCCAGGTCGCGACGTTCCGCCTTCAGACCTTGCGGCGATACCTTTACGTCGAGCCTCCTCCTAGGTGGTGCGCCCTGGCGATGTATTTTTTCCGCCAGGTGCGTAACCTCAACTACGACACGCAGCTCCTGTTCGTCGACCGTGACGGTTTGGAGGTCGCCCTCAAGGTGCTGCCTGTCTTTTACCAGGACCTGATCACTGTCTGGAACATGGTCGAATCGCGTCGCGCCTACCCTCCGGCTGGAGTAGCGGCTGTCGTCAGGGAGCCGTTGCTCAGGAATCCGCACCTCCGTACTCGCGGGTTCGAGTGGCTGTCGGAGGGGAGGGCCGTGGCGGCGAGGGCGACCAGGGTCGGGGACGTGCTGGGTGCCGGGGGCCTGGGCTGGACGCTGCCGCAGGACATAGCGAGCAGGGCAGCGGTAGACGTCCGGTACGTGGCCACCGCCATCCGACGCCTTAAAACGGCGGTGCTCGGACACGACGTAGTGCACCGGTTGGAGGACGCTCAGGTGTGCGGTGGGATCCCGTCCGCGCTCACCCCGGCCCGGACGGAATTTCACATTGGCCCCAAGGTCCCGTACTTCCCGCGGGAGCCTGTGCCCCACAACCTGAGCCGCCTCCGGAATTTTAATTTTGTCCCTTTCAGGGATATAAAAAGGAAGGCCCTGTATCGACTGCTGCTGCACACCGTCCACCTCTTCTCCCTCATCCACCGTCCGGACACGCCTTGGCGTGCCCATTTGCCACCGGGCGGTGGGGATCCCCAGTGGAGGGCTCTCTACGCGGGAGTCCTCCCCCTTTCGCTCGGGGATCTGGGGTGGAGGGTGCTGCACGCAGCAGTCCCCTGCAACCGCAGATTGCGGTGGTTCACGGACTCCCAGCCCAACTGCTTGTTCTGTGGCGCTGTGGAGTCCGTGGACCATGTATACATTGGGTGTGGGCGTCTGCACTCCCTTTTTGATTTTCTTAAAAACCTTCTCCTCTGTTTCTGGCTGCACTTCAGTCCCACGCTCCTGATCTTCGGGCACCCGGTACGGAGGAGGGAGGGCAGGTCCGAGGACCTCCTCGTGGGTCTGCTCCTGGGCCTGGCCAAACTGGCCATCAACAGGTCCAGGCAGCGGGCCGTGGAGGGGGTCGTTAGGGCCGACTGCCTGCCCCTCTTCCGGGGTTACGTTAGAGCCCGGGTGTCCTTGGAGAAGGAGCACGCGGTGTCCACCGACACCCTGGAGTCGTTCAGGGAGAGGTGGGCGCCGCAGGGAGTGGAGTGCGTCATTTCTCCCTCCAACTCTATTTTGATTTAGTCCCTACCCTCCCCTTCACTGTTTTGCTCACACAGCATTGCCCTGTGGTTTGAAGGGCAGTGCTTGTCACTGGCCACTCGGGTGTTTTTCATATCTTCCTGGTGGTGGAAATTGAATAAAGATTTGTGCACTTTGTGTCTTTCACTGTGTCGCACATCTACACACACGCACACACACCATGGGTGCTGGGGAATAAAAATAAGCACTACCGCACTTAGGCGGTAGTGTGGGGGTTAAATTAAAAAAAAAGAGCTGGTTGGGGGTGTGTGTGGATGGTTGAGTTGTTTGTGATCATGGGTGATTTTGTAGTGAGGGGTTTGTTCCCTTTAAAAAAAAATAAAACCAGGTGAGTGGAGTGCATCATTTCTCCCTCCAACTCTATTTTGATTTAGTCCCTACCCTCCCCTTCACTGTTTTGCTCACACAGCATAAAAAAAGAAAAAAAAAACAAACAGGGAATTTAAGGGCAGTGCTTGTCAAAAAAAAACAAACAGGGAATTTGTTTTTTTTCGTCCTGATGGTAGAAATTAAATAAAGATTTGTACACTTTGGGTCTTTCACTGTGTCCCACACCTGCACACACACAATATGGGTGCGGAGGAAAAATAAGCACTAAAAAAGGAAGAAAAAAACAAACAGGGATTTTCGTCCTGACTGCTGTCACCCTGGGCGGGTACCGGGGCGGACTGTCCTAGAGGTGATCGAAAGGTGTGTCAGGGCGAACCGAGAACTGGAAGGGGCATGGGGTGGACCGAGAACCGGAAGGTGGGTAGGGGCGGGCTGCCTTAGAGTGGTCGGAAGGTGGGAGGGGCGGGGGCTTGTTGGGTCTGTATTGTCTGCACTTTTGTATGTAACAGGATTGTCTAAGGTACAAATGTCATTGTCATTGTCTGGTCATATGTGGAACTGGGATTTGAGGTTTGTCCTCATCTCCCTGTAAAATGGTTCAACAGTAGGGGTTTGGGGCCTAGCTTTGCTGCTCCTCTCCCTTGTAACATTGCTGTCTCTTGTGTACAGCTGTAAATGTTAACTTTTTTCTTTGTAAACTGTTTTGTAATTTGTTTCATTAAAAAAAACAGGGAATTTGGCCACTCGGGTATTTCGTTTCTTTCTGGTGTTGGAAATTTGAATAAAGATTCATGCACCTTGTGTGTGTGTGTGTGTGCGCGTGTGTGCAGATGTGAAACAATGTCTGGCACCCTGCTTACTCCGAGAGCTGCCTCTTGAGGGAGCTGAATCAGTGTGTGTGTGCGCGTGCAAAGACTCTCCTCCTTGAAGGTGTCTGAAAGGAAGGGGAGTGTCCCTGGACCAGCTGCCCCACATCCAGAGAGCTCTGGGATGGAAGAAAGAAGAAGGAGGAGGAGAAGAAGAAAGAAGAAGAAGGAGGAGGAGGAGGAAAAAGAGAGAAGAAGAAGGAGGAGAAGAAGAGGGAGAAGAAAAAGGAGGAGGAGGCAGAAGGAGGTGAGAGCTTTGAGTCCTGGGCCTGCTTTTGGAGCTGCAGCCTGGGCCTCATCCAGGGCAAGGGAGTGTTGCTGCTGACCTGGGGCCCACTCCCACTGCTGGTCTCTGGGACCCCACCCGGACCTGACTCAACTGGTACTGCTTGGGGCCTGCCTCACAGCTGCTGCCTGGGACTCGCCTTGGGCCTCTCACAGGACCTCCACCACTGCTAGTGCTGCTGAAGGCCCACCTCCACTGCTGCCTGGGACTTGCCTGGGGGACCCTCCCCAACAGGTCTGCCCCCACCTTTGCGACCAAGGGCCTATCCGGGACTTGCCTGAGGCCTGCCTCCACCACCGCTGCCTGGGACTCGCCTTGGGCCCCTCCCCAGGACCTCCACCGTGCTGTGACCTGAGGCCCACCTCCACCGCTGCTGCCCGGGACTAAGGCCTGCCCCCACCGCTGCGACCAAGGGCCTACCTAGGGACTTGCCTGAGGCCTGCCTCCACCACCGCTGCCTGGGACTCACGTTGGGCCCCTCCCCAGGACCTCCACCACTGCTGCGACCTGAGACCTAACTGGGACTTGCTTTGGGACCCTCCCAAGACCTCCACTGCTGTGACCTGAGGCCTGCCTCCACCAGCTGCCACTGCCCGAGACCTCACCTGGACTTAACCACGCAGCTGGTTCCTGGGGCCAACCAACATTCAGCAGCACAGTATGACGAACCCGAAGATCGCAGAGCCCAGCCGCACCTACGCCGAGGTAGCAGATGCCTTAGGCTTGGCTGCTCCAACCCCGGCTGCAACCGCAACCCCCTTCAAGCACCTGACTAAACGCCTGGGGGTAAAGGCCTATCCCCACCCCAACATGACCATCGAGGCCTGCAATAAGGCCATGGCTAGTGTGGTCGGCCCACTGGCCATAGTCACCGTAGCCAGGATGTACGGGAAGGCCGTCTTTTTCCTGAAGACCGAGCAGGCGGTCCACATGGCTGTGGAGAGGGGGCTCACTGTGTGCGAGATACATCTGCCCATCGACCCTTTGGAGGTTACGGCCCAGAGGGTCGTGATCTCCAACGTCCCGCCCTTCATTTCCAGTGAGCTCCTTCTTCCCCACGTCACCATCTTGGGAGAGATCCGGTCGGGTGTCCAACTGCTCCTGCTCGGTCTTTAGGACCCGCTCTCCGGCACGTATACTCCTTCCAACGCCAGGTGTTCATTTGCCCGGCCCGGGAGGAGGTCATCAAGGGCTCTTTCACCCTCCTCCACGATGGCGCAGCCTACCGCGTCTTCTGGATGGCAGATGGCGTGCGGTGCCACCTGTGCCACGAGGTGGGGCACATTAGAAAGAACTGCCCCACCCAGATGGCTGCCCAGCCCACGCCAACAGCTGAGGGTGGTGCCGCCGCACCCACTTCCCCGAAGTCAACACCACAAGACCCAGTAGCGGGGGCTAAGCTAGAGGCTTCCAATGCTTCAACCTCTGGCAGGGAGGGGGATGAGCGTCCGACCGGTCAGAAGACGCAACACACCAGGCCCGCCCACGGGGAGACCACCCTATCCCCTTCCCCGACAACTAGCCCACGACCTGCTCCACCATGGCACGACAATGCCCCCGTGGCCGTGCCAGTGTCGCCCTGGCACAGGAATCCTGCCCCACCCACTGACCCTACACCCAACCCCCGCCCCATCACATAAACCCCTGGGGCTTTGATGCCTGCTCCTGGCGCTACAACACTGAGTCCTGGCCCTGGCACTAACCTGCGGGAAGCTACTGCTGCCTCACCTGCAGCAGCTGTGTCTTGGGCCCCTGCCCCACCCACCATCACCCTGATAAACCAGGGGCGGGGCAGGATGTGATACAGCTGACCCTCTCCACCCTGGCCATGCCCCTGCCTTCCCCCAGCCAATAGTGTTCTGGGAAAGGCTGGGGGGGGGGGGGGACCTCAGGCCCCATGACCACCAAGGCAGGCTGGGAGGGGAAGGCCCATAAATTCCCCCGTGTCTCTCTGTATCTCACACCTGTGCACACACACAACTTGGGTGCTGGGGGAAAAAAAAAGCACTACCGCAGTTAGGTGGTGGTGTGAGGGTTTTAAAAAATATATAACCTGGACGTTAGCATCTCCTCTGTTGACGATGAAGAAAGAAAAGAAGGAAAAAATGAACAGGGAATTAAATTTATTTTCTGAAAAAAAATGCCTAATTACATGTTTATGATAAAACCATGTACAAAATGTGGTAATGATGTTCAAATCATGATGCTGGAATTGTAATCCCAAGTATCTCTATGGTATCTGAATTAAAATAATGTTTAAAAAATATAAACAGGGAATTCAGAATCTGCTCGGTTCAGAGATTGGCTGTGGCCAGCCAGTGCAGAATCAGTGTGCTGTACACCAGGTAATAACAGGTGACTTGGTAACAGGATACCAGCTTCTATGCAGTTATTTCATCATCATACAGCACAGTACAGCCCCTTTATTCAAACCAGTCCATGCTGGCAATAATCTCAAACTAAACTAGTCCTACCTCCCTGCTCCTGCCCCATATCTCTCCAAACCCTTCCTATTCATGTATCTATTAGATCAGATTCCCTACAGCGTGGAAACAGGCCCTTTGGCCCAACCAATCCTCACTGACCCTTGGAAAAGTAACCCACCCAGACCCATTTCCCTCTGACCAATCCTCCTAACACTACAGGCAATTTAACATCACCAATCCACCTGACCTACACATCTTTGGATTGTGGGAGGAAACCTGCGTAGACATGGAGAGAAATGTGCAAACTCCACACCTGGGTTCTTGGTACTATGAGACTGCAGTGCTAACCACTGAGCCACCATACTGCTCTATCCAAATGTTGTAATTGTGTCCACATCTACTGCTTCTTCAGGAAGTTCATTCCACATGTGAACCACCCTCTGTGTAAAGAAATTGCCCCCATGTCATGTTTTAAATCTTTCTCCTCTCACCTTAAAAATGTGCCCCCTAACCAACCTTGGGAAAAGACAGCTACCATTAACCCTATCTGTACGCCTCATGATTTTATAAACCTTTGTAAAGTCGTCTTTCAACTTCCTATGCTCTAGTGAAAAATGTCCCAGACTATCCGGCCTTTCTTTATAACTCAAACCATCCATACCCAGCAACATCCTGATAAATCTCTTCTGAACCTTCTCCAGCTTAATAATATCCTGACAACAACTGGGCAACAAGAATTGGTATTCCAGAAGAGATTTCACCAATGTCCTGTACAACCTCAACATGACTTCCCAATTCCTATACTCAAAGGACTGAGCAATGAAGGCAAGCCTGATAAATGCTTTTTTTAATCAATCTGTCTTTGTGAGACACATAATTATACACCTAATCTGCTAGATATTTCTGTTCTAGAACACAATCCAAGGTCCTACCATTAATTGTATACTCTTGTTGGTTGTACCAAAATATAATACCTCACTTTTATCCAGGTTGAGTTCCATCTGGCATTTTTCAGCCCATTTACCCATTTGATCAAGAGCCCTTTGTAATCTTAGAAAACCTTCTTCATTGTCTATTGTGCTACCAATTTTGGTGCCATCTACAAATTTACTAACCATGCTTTCTGTTAGGGCTGCCTATCACTGAGCAGCACAAAATGGATGATGGCTGCCCATGGCTACTGTAGCAGAAGATGGCTGAAAGTAGTGAGAGAGTTTAGGGCACAAATAGAGGAATAATAGCTTTGTAAACTCAAGATTAGCTGCAGTTAGACGCATAAGGCATAGATAAGAACGTTTCACACTCACCTTTGAATTATTTAATCAATCTGTTCACAACTTGTTAACTAAAGAATTCTGAAATTAGGTGTATCCACATTGTTGTAACTGATATTATAACAATTAGGAAAAAAATCAGTTTTTCTTATGTTTCCTGCAATGAGGTTAATAAGAAATTTAAAAGGTCCTTCAATGATTGGCAAGTATCCAATTAATTGGCAGTTAACTTTTCAATTCTGATCTCTAGCATCTACAGTCCTCACTTTCTCCTAGTTAACATGGTGTAGCTGGTAAATGCTTGGAAAGGAACTAACTTGAATACAGTGTACACATTGAAATTGCTGAGTGTGGCAGGACTTCCTTCAGGTTAAGGACAAAACAGTCCAGTTACAAAGGAACAACTCAGTGCTGCTGACTGTGTGGTCATAGAGATGTACAGCTTGGAAACACATCCTTCCACCCAACTCGTCCATGCTGACCAGATATCCTAACCTAATCTCGTCCCATTTGCCAGCACTTGGCCCATATCCTTCTAAACCCTTCCTATTCATATATCTCATCCAGGTGCTTTTTAAATACTGTAATTGTATCAACCTCCACCACTTCCTCTGGCAGCTCATTCCAAACACCATCCCCCCCCCACCCTCTGCATGAAACAGTTGCCCCTTAGGTCTCTTCTATATCTTTCCCCTCTCACCCTGAACCTAAGTCCTCTAGTTCTGTACTCCCTCACACCAGGGAAAAGACCTTGTCTATTGATCCTCTCCATGCCCCTCATGATTTTATAAACCTCATAGAGGAGTGACCTATAGAGGGGTTACCAATAGTAAACAAAGTGGGGGGGTTGCGCTTTGAGCTTATGCTGCATCCAATCAGCTACTTAGAAACATTTTAAGCACCTTTTTGCTATGCTATAACTACTGCGTAAATCACAATAAAGGTCGCCTGAACCTACCACCAGACCTGGACTCTCATTGGAAACTATGAATCTAACAATTTGGCATTGTCGAACAGGATCGCTGAAGGAACCCAGAGCCCTCCGTAGACGACAGACCCATCCTACCACCTATAAAAGTTGGAGTCTGAAAATAAGGAACTTAAGAAACAACGGTGTAAAGAACTGGAAAAACAGCCAGACACCAAGGGGAAATAAAACTGATCAATTGGCCAAGGACCAACGGAGCGCACGAAGGAGGGAGGCCAGTTTAGACACAGATTCAGACCCCTCTGGTAACTCTGAAGAAGGGACCGAACTAAGGCTGGTTCCCCTGAAAGGCAAGTGATGATGGAGGCACTGCCACCACTTATGCTTATAAATGATATTACTAGCATATGCCTGAGGGATCCATTGCCTGATTTTTAGCAGACAGAAATAAGAAGTCACTTGACCAAATGTTAAAAGCTAATTGGAACCATACAAAGCCATCTTGCTCACAAAGACAGTGGTAAAAAGAAATGAGAAATAAAGAAGATTGAGCCTTAAAAAATGAACTTTCAATTAGCACTTTGAGCTCATGTAGAAGTCAGAGAGAAGGTCTTTGGTTGCAGTTATATAGCACTGCTGAGATTTGTGGAGGTAAACTCCCTGATTGTGACTGTGTGTTATATAACTGCTGGGTCTGGATAGTGGAACTATTGTACGTCTCGTTCTCTTTACCAGCAAGGAATAAACAAAATTCTAAAAACTAAGATAGGAAGCAAGTTAGAAAATGTTCATAAATGAGTGGGAGAGAGAAAGAGAGAGAGAACAGCTTTTGGTACTATGTCCCCTAAATTAAATGATAACTCTTTGTGGTCTGGAATGAATGCATCTTTGTTCATTGATTGTTAAATGTTGTCTTGAGTAATGTTTGTGTTTTTATTCCCTGGAGGTTGAGATCTACAAATGCTTTGAATTTAGTTTGTATTTTGGGAATATATGATGATTTGAAAGCATGGTGACTGCCTGTATCAGTGTGGAACATATTTGGTTAATATAATGTCCTTTAAAGGAACTATCAGTGGTTGTATAAGGCAAAAATTTGCGACGGAATATTGATTTTAAAAATTGTTTTTTAAAGCTTGGTAAACCTTTACCTCTTGGAATTGTCTATGGTTGATTAAAGTTAGCTGAATAAGTAAAACCTAAGTCAAAAGATGCAATTTATTCACTTGGATTCTCATTCAACACTGTGAGATCTAACACCTTCTATACTCTCATCCAAATCATTTATATCAATGACAAAGAAAAGAGGACCTATACTGTGGAAACTAGAAATCTGAAATAAAAACAAAGAGCTGGAGAAACGGAGAACTCAGCTTTAAGAAGCCATGCCAGAGTGCAATGGTAGTGTCCCTGCCTCTGAGCTAGGAGGCCCGTGTTCAGGCCACACCTGGTCCAGAGGTTTATCATAACATCAGAGGGAAATGGGTCTGAATGGGTTACTCTTCGGAGGGTCGTTATGGAGTTGTTGCACTAAATGGCCTGTTTCCACACTCTAGGGAATCTAATCTCATCTAGTCTAATCTAATCTCTGAATAGGTTGATTAGAAAATATCCTGTTGGACATGAAATGTTAATTCTTAAGTTGCAGTTTGATTCAAGATTTTAGCATTGGAAACTGTTCTTCAACCTGTTTTAAACAGGCCGATGGTTTTCCTGATGGCAGTATTCTCTCCAGTACGGAGTCATTTTGGAGTTGGATTCTATCCCCTCAGCATCTCTTTGTAATCAGAGTGCAGCACTATTACAGTCGATTGTCAATTGTAACTGTGTACGTTAGTGGAAATGCATCACTTCAGCTCAAATGAGTCGGGAGGGGGGGGTGTGGGTGACCAACAGAAAAACTCAGCAGGTCTGACAGCATCTGAACAGAGAAAGCAGAGATAATATTTTTGTTCAAGTGACCCTTCCTCAGAATGGTTTCTCTCCACAGATGTTGCCCAGACCTGCTGAGTTTCCCCAGCAATATGACATCTTTGTTTCAGATCGTCAGCATCCGCAGTCCGACTTAATGAGTGGAAGCTGGGGTATAGCTCACTGGTAGAGCATTTAACTGGAAGGTTATGCAGTGCCTGCGTTCAAATCTAGATGCCCCCTTTCAAGTTGTATCTTACCCCATGGTGTGTGTAGCTGGAATCGACTATAACCAGTTTATTTCAAGCTGGAGGCTGTTCAGATGACAGTATTGGGTTAGAACATAGCACAGGAACAGGGTCTTTAACCCACCATGACACTATCATTGCACTCTGGCGTGGCTTCTTAAAACTGAGTTTTCCGTTTCTCTAGCTCTTTGTTTTCATTTCAGATTTCTAGTTTCTGCAGTATAGGTCCTCTTTGTCATACCATTCTAACTTAATCCCATCTGCCTGTCTTCCATTCCTTGCCAGTTCATGTGTCTGTCTAAATGTCTCTTAACTGTTGTACAAATGTTGTACTTAACTACAAATATTGTACCAGTTACTACCACCTCCACTGCAATGCATTCCATTGATCTCTCTGCCTATAAGTTCTGTGCCCGTGTGCTTCCCTTTCACTTCACCTGATGAAGAGGCAATGCTCCGAAAGCTTGTGTCTTCAAATAAACCTGTCGGACTATAACCTGGTGTCAGCTGACTTCTGATCTCAAAACAACCCAACACTATTATTGGAAAAACCCTGCAGTCAACTGCTGGTCGAGTAAATTCCAGTTCTAAACTGTTGAAGACACAAATTCAAGAAGAGCACAGAATTTGAACCAGAGCTTTCTTGAACTGTAGACAAAAGCTCCACTACACAGTATACCAGCTGCGCACGTGGCATGGTCCCTTTTCAGTTGAAGTGGCACATTGCAACAATTCCATGTCTGACACTTAGTTGTAGTTGAGGTGCTGTTGGAGAAACTAGTAAATTGAATACAACTCCAAAATGACCCAATGCTAGAGAGAGTACTGTCTACTGCTAGACCATCAACCTGATGTAAACTGGTTGTTCAGTAGATTCCAGTTCTACATATCATGGATTAAAATGCAACTTGAATCAGGGTTCTCTTGATCTATAGACGGATGCTCTATGACTGAACAGTACCTCCTCACTCTGGAAGCTGTCCCTTTTGAGCTTAAACGATGCATTGCAACAAGTATGTAGCATAACTATTGCGTTCCTGACATTCAGTTGCAATTGTGCTGCACCTGGACCAGAACGGACTGGTGCTGAGGGAATGCTGTCAAGTGACCCCAGGCCCAAAATTGGATATCCACAGCCAGAGAAATTAGGCCTGACAGAGAATTGGCCAAATTAAACTGAACAGTGACCAGCAGCTATCGGCTACAGCCAACAGTGGAAACTAAGTTCGAAGAGGTCATAAAGGTTCAAGTAGAAAGAGTTACAACCAGCCTGAGTGTTATGTACTGGAGAAGTGTCGGTCAGATATTCTGGCATCTTGACTGCCTGAGTATTCACTTTGCACCTTTCACCATGGCAACAGTGAAAGATTTTGACGTTATCCTGTTAGATAATTTGAACCAAGCTCATGACCCTGTTGGCCAAAGGCCACTGAACATTCTGGAAGGTCAAGTGTGAGGGGTATAAGAACACACACCTGGATGCCACCCTCTGAGTGATGACTCGGCAAAGACTCATGACAGAAAACCATGCAGCAACCCAAGAAGGCCCATGAGAAGATCTGCTCTGGTCTGCAAGACCCAGCTTCATGGAAGAGAGGCAGCCCTAAGTCACAGAGAGGAAGGTGCTTCCAACAGCCCAGCTCAAACATGTGGATTGGTGCAGGTAATATCCTTCCTCAGACAGATGGAGGTGGATAGAGTGTAAGTAAAATGGCAATTTGGGAAATGTTCCCATGGTGTTTTTAAGGGAATATTTTGTCTATAAAATCAAGTTGTACTGCAAACCAAATTCAGGGCCTCTTTGAGGAGAGTGCTTGAGTAAAGTGTTGTTTAATCCACAAACTGGTTGAAGTTTCTAAAGTACAATCTAATAGATCATCAGCCTACTGCAAATGGGCTGTGGAGTGGATTCCAGGTGCATGCATGTTGGGTTAAGGTGAACTGGGGAACCTAGATTTTGATCAGAGATTGCATAATCTGTTGACAGATGCTCTACCATTGAGCTACAATCCCCTCAGCTCTGCCACTGTCACTTTTGAATTTAATTGGTGCATAGTACCATATCTACACTGTTAAAATGATGTTTCTGAGATTTCAACTTTAACCCTGGGCTGCACTCAGAGTCAAAAGGTGAGGTTCTGAGAGAATTGAAAACTCTCCAAAATGATTCAATTGTGTCATCTGAAAGATTGCCAGCCGTATGTAAACTGGAGGTGGATTAGATTCCAGTTGCAATCTAAAAGAGAAAAGCCTGCAATAGAACCAAGAACCTTATGATTAGTTGTCAAATGCTCTACCACAAATCAGTGCAGTTCCCTTTTGAGCTTAAGTGATGTATTACAGCAATTGTGTTTCTGACATTCAGGTGTAGTTGTGCTGCACTCGGTGTAAAAGGAGGTATAGAGGGAAAGAATACTATTCCAGAATGCAACAATACAAAGAAAGTACTGCCACCTGGAAGACCTCCAACTTGGTATAAGCTTTTAGTGGAGCAGTTACTGATTGCACACATCTTGATTTAAGACAAAACTTGAGAATAGGCGCAAGGATTTGCAAAGGGGACCTACTGACCCACAGTCAAATGTGTTTCCACTGAGCTATACCCCCTTAACTGATGGGGCAGCCTCTTTTGAGTTTACACGATGCATTGCAACAAGTATGCAACAAGACAGTTGTATTTCTGACAATCAGCTATATTCATGCTACACTTGGGAGTAAAAGAAGAGATGCTGAGGGAATTGAATACCACACCAGAATGACCCAACTCCTGAAGAATCTTTGCCTCTGAAACACCCCTGCTTGATTTAATCAGGTTGAGGAATAGGTTCCAACTGCACACATGTTCGGTTCAGACACATCTGAAAAAGGGGCACCTAAAATTAAATGAAGAATTGCTTGACCTGTAATCAAATGTGCTAACACTGAGCTAACACCAAGATAAGTCAACATTGCCATCTGGGGGAATAGATCCCAATTGCACACATAGCAGGAGCAAATTACCCTGTACTGCAGACGCTGGAATCTGAAATGAAAACAAAAAATTCTGGAGATCACAGTGAAACACAGCGCAAACTGGAGGAGCAACACCTGACCTTCAAACTAGGCTGTTTACAACTTTTTGGGCTCAATATTGAGTTCAAAAGCTTCAAACTAGAGTGGCACTGTGGCTCAGTGGGCAGCACTGCTGCCTCATAGTGCTAGGGCCCTGGGTTCAATTCCCACCTCGGGTGACTGTCTGTGTAGAGTTTGCACCTTCTCACTGTGTCTGTGTGGGCATGCTCCAGTTTCCTCCCACAATCCAAAGGTGTGCAGGGTAGGTGAATTGGCCATCGTGTCAGGGATAAATGTAGGTGGACAGGTTGCTCTTTGGAGGGTTGTTGGGCTGAAGGGCCTTTTTCCATATTGTAGGAAATCTAATCAATCCTTCCCTTTCTTTTAGCTTTGCCTGTTACATTCTCTGTCACCCTTTCTCCTCTCCCTCCACTCCAGTGATACTGTCTGCTGTTTCCAATCTGGCAGTTAGACGCACCATTGTTCTGCTGGGCTCACATTCTGATCACTTAATCTGAACTATCAACGTCCTTTATCCCCCATCACTCCAATGACCTCCTCCCCCCTACTACTGCATAAATGCTGCCCCCTCCACGCTTGATTTCAGCTCTGATGAAGGGTCATTTAGACTCAAAACATTAGCTTGCTCTCTCCATAGATGCTGCCTGACCCACTGTGATCTCCAACATTTGTTCGTGTTCTGCCCAGTTGCACACTTCTTGGCATGGTGGCTCAGCGGTCAGCACTGCTGCCTCACAGTGCCACAGACCTGAGCTTGATTCCAACCTTGGGTGACTGTTTGTGTTGAGTTTACACATTCCCCCTATATCTATGGGGATTTCCTCTGAGTGTTCTGATTTACTCCCACAGTCTGAAGATGTGCAAGCTAGGTTAATTAGGCAAAGGAATTACAGGAATAGGGGGTTCTGGGTAGGATGCTCCTCTTTGGAAAGGTTGGTGTAGACTTAATGGGCCAATTGACCTGCTTCCACACTATAGGGTTTCAACAATCTTGAGTTATGTTGCAAGGAACCACCAGGATTTGAATCAATAGCCTCTTAATCTTCTGCATTGGCCCCTTTTTGAACTTAAGTAGTGAATTCTAACATTCAGCTGTAATTGTGCTGCACTTGGAGTGAAAAGGAGAGGTGCTGAGGGAATTGAATGCAACTTTTAAGGTCACTCAGGAGGGTTTACACTTGTGTGGCGGGGAAGCAGGGCAATAGGTCAGCGTGTGGAATGATTGAGGAGAAGGTAGAGTTTTAATCGAGTAAGTCCAGTGGGAAGAATAGGTGGGGCCAGGCTCATGAACATGGCAGGACTGATGGTCTGATGTGCATTTATTTCAATGCAAGGAACATAACAGGTAAGGCAGATGAGTTTAGAGCCTGGATTACTACATGGAACTATGATGTTGTAGCCATTATAGAAACATGATTGAGAGAAGGACAGGATGGGGAAGCTCAATATTCCAGGGATTAGATGTTTCAGGCATGTTAAAGAGGGATGTAGAAATGGTGAGGCAGTCGCATTACTGATTAAGGCGAATGTCACAGCTGCTTTAACTTGAAGGGCTCATCCATTGAGGCTATGCATGTAGACCTCAGGACTGCAAAAGGCACAATCACTATGATAGGGCAACATTATAGACCTCTCAATAACCAGCATGAGCTAGAGAATGTCAGCAGATTGTGGAAAGATGTAACAGCAACAATGTTTTTTGCAGTGGGAGATTTTAACTTCCCAGTATTGAACGGTACTTCCTCAGTGCCAGAGCTTACAAGGGTCAGGATTTGTTAGGTGCATCTGCACAGCTTCTTGAAATAATATGTAGATATTCCAACAAGGGAAGGGTTCAAGCTAGATTGTATATTGGGAACGAGCCTGTCTGGGTGATTGGAGTTTCACTGGGGCTGCAGTTTGGAAACAGTGATCTTACTTCTGTATCTTTTAATATAGTTATTGTTAAATATAGGACATGTCTTCAGGTGAAAGTGCTAAATTTAGGAAATTACAGCAATTAGCAGGAACTAGAGAAACTAGATAGAATAGAATCGAATAGAATAGAATATGTTGAGGGCAGCTGAGGGTGAATCCAATTTTGACATGTGGGAGTCTTTTAAAGGCCAATTAATCAGAGTTTGACACCAACATGTTCCTGTGAGGATGAAAGATAAGAATGGCAAGATTCGGGAACCCTGAATGACAAGAGATATTGAAATTTAGTCAAAAAGGAAAAGGAAGCATATGTAAGGTTTAGGAAACTGAAATCAAACAAGACCCTTGAGGAATATAAAATAAGCGGGAAAGAATTAAACAAGGAATTCGGAGATCTAAAGGCAACCATGAAATATCTTTCATAAGGAGAATTAAGGAGAATTCCAAAACATTTTATGTGTATATTAAGAGCAAGAAGTCAGCTAGGGAAAGGATAGGACCTTTCAAGGACAAAAGAGGGAGTTTATGCATGGAGCTAGAGGATGTGGGTGAGGTCCGTAATGAAAACTTTGCAGCAGTACTCACCAAGAAGAAGGACATGGATGATGGTGAGATTAGGGAGGGATATGTTGATATTCCAGGCCATGTTGAAGAAGGAGTAAGTATTAGCTGTCTTCAGAAAATTAAGTTTGATACATCCCCAGGGCCTGATGTGATATATCCCAGGCGACTGAAAGAGGGAAGGGAGGACACAGCTGAGGCCTTGACAAAGACCTTTGTATCTTCTTTAGCTACAGGGGAATTCTCATAAGACTGGAGAATAGCTAATGTTGTTCCTTTGTTTAGGGAGGACAACGGGGACCTTCCAGGAAATTGTAGGCTGGTGAATTTTACATCAGTGGTAGGGAACTTATTGGAGAAGATTCACAAGACAGGATTTATTTACATTTGGAAAAGAATGAATTCATTAGGGATAGTCAGCAACGTTTTATGTGGGAGAGGACTTGGCTCACAAATTTGATTGAGCTTCTTGAGGAAGTGACGAAGGTGATTGATGAAGGTTGGGGAGTGGATATAGTTTACATGGGGTTTATAAAGCATTTGATAATGTCCCCTATTGTAGGGTGGTCCAGAAGATTAAATTACATGGGATTTACAATGAGTTGGTAAGTTGGATGCAAACTTGGCTTGATCAGACAGGACAGAGGGTAGTTGTGAAGGGAAGGTGTGATAAGTACCTTTACAGATTATATGAAAATTGGTGGAGTTGTGGATAGTGAGGAAGATTGTCAAAGGATTTTGCAGAATATAATACCCCTATCTCTGGGCCAGAAGATTCAGATTCAAATCCCTACCTGGCACAAAAGTGTGTTTTTGATTTGATTTATGGGGCGGCATGGTGGCTCAGTGGTTAGCACTGCTGCCTCACAGTGCCAGGGACCCGGGCAGCTGTCCGTGTGGAGTTTGCACATTCTCCCTGTGTCTGCGTGGGTTTCCTCTGGGTGCTCTGGTTTCCTCCCACAATCCAAAGATGTGTAGGTCAGGTGAATTGGCTATGCTAAATTGCCCATAGTATTAGGTGCATTAGTCAGGGATAAACATAGTGTTGGGGAATGGGTCTGGGTGGGTTACTCTTTGGAGGGTCGATGTGGACTTGTTGGGCCAAAGGGCCTGTTTTCATACTGTAGGAATTGAATCTATTATTGTCACATGGACCTATGTACAGTGAAAAGTTTTGTTTTGTGTGCAGTACAGGCAGATCATACTATATGAATCGCATTTGGGTAATAGAGTAGAGTGAACAATATAATATTACAGCTGCAGTGACGGTGCACAAAGAACAACATCAAAATTAAATTTCAAATTTGAGAAGTACATTCTGAAGTCTAATAACAATGGAGAAGAAGCTGTTCTTGTATCTGTTGGTACATGTATTTTGGTTTTCATATCTTCTGCCTGACAGAAGACAGTAGTAGTCAGGCAGCATCAAAGGAGCAGGAGAATCGACATTTCGGGCATAAGCCCTTCCTCAGGAATGAGGAAGGTGTGCCAAGCAGGTTAAGATAAAAGGTAGGGAGGAGGGACTTGGGGGAGGGGCGTTGGGAATACAATAGGTGGAAGGAGGTTAAGGTGAGGGTGATAGGCCGGAGAGGAGGTGGGGGCAGAGAGGTTGGGAAGAAGATGAGGCGCTCTTCCTCCAGGCGTCGTGTTGCCATGGTCTGGCAATGGGTTGGGACACCCGCACCAACCAACCTTTCAGAGAACACCTCTTGGACACCCGCACCAACCAACCCAACCGCCCCATGGCTGAACACTTTAACTCCCCCTTCCACTCCGCCAAGGACATGCAGGTCCTTGGCCTCCTCCATCACCAAACCATGGCAACACAATGCCTGGAGGAAGAGCGCCTCATCTTCTGCCTAGGAACCCTCCAACCACAAGGGATGAATGCAGATTTCTCCAGCTTCCTCATTTCCCCTCCCCCCACCTTTTCTCAGTCCCAACCCTCAGACTCAGCACTGCCTTCTTGACCTGCAATCTTCTTCCCGACCTCTCCGCCCCCACGCCCTCTCCGGCCTATCACCCTCACCTTAGCCTCCTTCCACCTATCGTATTCCCAACGCCCCTTCCCCCAAGTCCCTCTTCCATACCTTTTATCTTAGCCTGCTTGGCACACCCTCCTCATTCCTGAAGAAGGGCTTATGCCCGAAACGTCGATTCTCCTGCTCCTTTGATGCTGCCTGACCTGCTGCGCTTTTCCAGCAACACATCTTTCAGCTCTGATCTCCAGCATCTGCAGTCCTCACTTTCTCCTAGAAGACGGTGGAAGTAGAGGCAGCAAGATGTGTGGATGGAGCCAGTGGATGGAAGGCTGGCTTGTGTGGTGGACTGGGCTGTGTTCACAAATCTCTGTAGTTTCTTACATTCCTGTGTAAAGCAGTTATTATACCAAGTCATGAGGCATCTGGATAGAATGCTTTCTATGGTATATCTATAAAAATTGGTTCGAGTATTTATGAAGATACCAAATTTCCTTCGCCTCTTGAGGAAGTTGATGCATTTTCGTGTTTTCTTGACCGCAGCATCAACTTGGGTGGGCCAGGACAGATTTTCGGTGAGCATCACTCCCAGGAATGTGACACTCTCAACCATCTCCGCCTCAACTCCATTGATGTAGACAGAGGTGTGCCCCTCCACCTTGCTTCCTGAAGTCAATGACCAGCTGATTTGTTTTGTTGACATTGAGGGAGAGCTTGTTATCTTTACTCTATGCCACCAAGCACTCTGTGTCTTTCCTGTATTCTGTCTCATCATTGATTGAGATTCAACTTACAATGGTGGTGTCCAAACAAGTCCAATAGAAATAATTTGGGAGTTGGGTGAAGGCAATGGAATTATTACTGGTCTGATAATCCAGAGGCTCTGGGTCATGACAGGGGATCAAATTCCACATGGAAGGTGGTGGAATGTGAATTCAATAAAGAAGGAGCTAATGTGCAGAAGGTGGGTTATGACTCATCCAAATCAGCTGATTTAAAAGCAAAAAATCGCCAGCATTCTCCTCCAAAAATTATGAATCCAATTCAGGCATCCATTCCTCAGTCTTCTGTAAAAGGTTCACTGGACTCAAAACATTAACTCTGCTTCTCCCTCCACAGATGCTGCCAGACCTATTGAGTTTCTCCAGAATTCTCTGTGTTTGTTTCATTCCTCAGGTCAGAGACCATGGACTGGTGGTGCATCTTTGCCTGCATTCTGTACCCTAACGTTGGCAGGGAATAAAGTGAGCGTGTTGCATTGTAGAAACCCACAAATGATGATGTGCAGGACGTGTGAATATTGAATATTTAATACTTAATCAGGACTGATTCCTGATGTATGAAGAGAGACTGGATCAGTTGGGACTTTATTCATAAGGTCTATAAGATAGAGGGAAGTTCTCATAGAACCCCATAAAAGTCTCACAGGACGAGATGCGATAAATGTAGAAAGGACATGCCCACTAACCAGGGAGTCTAGAACTGGGGTGAATTGTCTAAGGATATTGGGTAGTCCCTTCAGTACTGAGAAAGGAGAATTTCTTCATCCAGAGATTGGTGAGCCTGTGTAATCCTCTGGCATAGAAAGTGGTTGAAGCCGATCATTCAAGGTTTTCAAGAAGGAGACAGATATAGTTGTCATGTAGAGTCCTGGATAGTTTAATTGAAATGAGAGACCGAGGGGTTCAGGTACATAATTCTTTGATATTTATGCCACATGCAGACTTGGTTAAGAAGGTATTTCGCACACGTGCCATCATTGCTCAGATCTCTGAGTAAGTTGGGACATCATGTTAAGATTGCACAGGACATTGGGGAAGCCGCTTCCGAAGGGCCTGTTTCCACACTGTAAGTAATCTAATCTAATCTAATATCCACTCGAATAAGGAAACCAAACTCCTCCTTGACAAGTTTGAAGTGAAAAATGTAAATTTGCATTTAGGGAGTGCATTTCCCAATATCTGGAGATGCCAAAGCATTTTAATACAAACAACGGCAGATGGTGAAAACAAACAGAAATTGCTGGACAAACACAACAGGTCTGGCAGCAACTGTGGAGGGAAAGCAGAGTTGACGTTTGGAGTCCAATGTTCTAAAGGACGGTCACTGGACACAAAACTACTTCTGCTTTCTCTTTACTGATGCTGCCAGACTTGCTGAGCTCCAGGGCATTTTAAGAGTTATTTAGCCACTTTATCCAACATATGTATCTATGATGTGGAGGAGCTGGTCTTGGACGGGGGTGGACAAAGTTAATAAAAATCACACAATACCAGGTTATTGTCCAACAAGTTGATTTGGAAACACTGCTTCCAATTAAATCTCTTGGTCTATAACCAGTTATTGTGTGATTTTTAAATTGTATCTCTTAGCACTGTATCTTTAGATTTTTGGAGAGAGTCAAAGTCCAAAGTTTTGTTTATTTACTTGATATGCAACAGTACAGAACCCAATTGCTTTTGTGATAATGTATTGAAATAAGGAGATTTTTTTTTAATGAAGTGTATTTTTGAAATTAAAGGAAACATTATTTAGGCATTTTTGAATTGTAGTCACATTTGTAATGTAGAGAAACGCCCACCCCATCTTTCACATTTCAGACAGGAATGGAACAACGTCTTGTATCTCAAGGCGGTGGGGGTTGAGGGGGTGGGACTCTCTGGGAGGAGGGTGGGTGAAAGAACCTTTAAATAGAGCCAGCGTGAGGCAGAGAGAGGGAGACAGAAGGACTGGACCCAAAGGTAAGACTCACTGCGGCTGCGGTTATGAGGAGGTGGGTGTTCATCCAGGGAGCCCTCTCCCTTACCCCCATAACAGCCCATCACCCACCCAACAACACCCACCACCCTGGGGCTGCAGACTTTCCCCCAGTCTCCCTCCCCCACCCCCCGGGGGGAGGTACAGCCCCTCCTCTGAGTGGGGGGGTCACTTTCCCTGGATCTTGCCTCTGGATCCCAGGGATCTGGTCCCGCCCACCTGAATCTACCAGATCCCACCGAGACCCCCACCGCCGGGAGATCCACCCGAGCTCCCCTCCCCCGGCTCCAGTCAGGAAAGGCTCTTTAAAGTTTGTGAAAATTGTGAAGTTTGTGAAAGTTGATCCCAATCCCGATCCCGGAGCCGCCCTGAGCTGCCTCCCGATGGAATTTCCTTTGGGGTCCCCGCGGGGGATGGATCCTGTCACTCACCGGGAGGGAGGGAGTGAAACAGGACCTTCCCAGCTCCAGGAAACTCCTCGCCCCCCCCACCCCCCCCCCCCCAGAAAAACTCCCCCTTCCCCCCCCCCCCCCCCAGCCCCAGCCCCAGCCCCAGCTCCTGGTTAAATCACTGAACACTAGGCAATCTACCATTGACCTTGCTAAGTTGCCCATAGTGTTCAGGGATGTGTCGATTAAGTGCATTAATTAAGGGTAAATGTAGAACATTAGGGTAGGGGAGTGAGTCTGGGTGGGTTACTCTTCAGAGGGTCATTGTGGAATTGTTGGGCCAAATAGCCAAATCACTGTTGTGCTTTCTGTGTATGCATTAGTAACTGTTACAGTCTATCAAATTTATCCAAATTCTTTGAAGAGGTAATCAACAGGATAGATAAAGGAGAATGTATTACATTTGAATTTTACAATACAGCATAGGAAGAGACCCTCCCCCCCCCCCCCACCCCCCCCCCCCCTCCACCACCACCACCACCAGGCCTGCAGCAATTCTTAATCCTTATTTAAACCCACTAAATATTGCCCATGTGCAGTTTCTATCCCTCTGTTTGCATCCCGTTCATGTGTCTATCAAGGTCCGCCTTAAATGTTGCGAATGTCTCTGCTTGTTGAAACATATAAGATACTTAGATGACTTGACAAAGTAGATGTGGAAAGGTTGTTTTCCCTTGTAAAAACAATAACTGCAGATGCTGAAAACTAAATACTGGATTAGTGGTGCTGGAAGAGCACAGCAGTTCAGGCAGCATCCAAGGAGCAGCGAAATCGACGTTTCGGGCAAAAGCCCTTCATCAGGAATAAAAGCAGTGAGCCTGAAGCGTGGAGAGATAAGCTAGAGGAGGGTGGGGGTAGGGAGAAAGTAGCATAGAGTACAATGGGTGAGTGGGGGAGGAGATGAAGGTGATAGGTCAAGGAAGAGAGGGTGGAGTGGATAGGTCGAAAAGGAGATAGGCAGGTCGGACAAGTCCAGACAAGTCAACGAGACACTTCTGAGCTGGAAGTTTGAAACTAGGATGAGGTGGGGGAAGGGGAAATGAGGAAGCTGTTGAAGTCCACATTGATGCCCTGGGGTTGAAGTGTTCCGAGGCGGAAGATGAGGCGCTCTTCCTCCAGGCGTCTGGTGGTGAGGGAGTGGCGGTGAAGGAGGCCCAGGACCTCCATGTCCTCGGCAGAGTGGGAGGGCGAGTTGAAATGTTGGGCCACGGGGCGGTTTGGTTGATTGGTGCGGGTGTCTCGGAGATGTTCCCTAAAGCGCTCTGCTAGGAGTTGCCCAGTCTCCCCAATGTAGAGGAGACCACATCGGGAGCAATGGATACAATAAATGATATTAGTGGATGTGCAGGTAAAACTTTGATGGATGTGGAAGGTTCCTTTAGGGCCTTGGATAGAGGTGAGGGAGGAGATGTGGGCACAGGTTTTACAGTTCCTGCGGTGGCAGGGGAAAGTGCCAGGATGGGAGGGTGGGTCGTAGGGGGGTGTGGACCTGACCAGGTAGTCATGGAGGGAACAGTCTTTGCGGAAGGCGGAAAGGGGTGGGGAGGGAATATATATCCCTGGTGGTGGGATCTTTTTGGAGGTGGCAGAAATGTCGGCGGATGATTTGGATTATGCAAAGGTTTGTAGGGTGGAAGGTGACCACCAGGGGTTTTCCCTTGTGGCAGAGTCTAGGACAAGAAGGTATAAAGAGTCATCCAGTTAAAATCACGATCAAGAGAATTTCATCCCTCAAAGGGTTGTGAATCTGTGGAATTCTTTACTGCAGAGCCATGTAGAGGTTGGGATGCTAATATTAAATTAATAAGCTAATATTAATATGTTTATTCATTTAAGGGAACCAAGGGTTTTGGGAAAAAAAACAGTAAAGTGCATTTGAGATTTATTGGATCAGTCATGATTTCATTGAATTGTGGAGCAAACCCAATGTACCGAATGGCCAACATCAGCACTGATGTCTAATGCTCTCACAACGATGTCATTCTAACCCAGTTTATTGTTTCAGTTTCAATGTATAATTATAAATTAATTCATATTTTATGTTTGTAGATTTTTACATCATGTTTCACAAAGCAACTCAGAAAATCGTGAAAGAAATTGACCCTTATGGTGGCACATTGATTCCTGCCGTAAGTCCCTATTTTTCCGATGACTTCAAGCCCCTGTACATCATCAGGAAAAAGGAGGGAATTTTATTTTTCAAAAAAGCCAAATACATCCCGACATCCATCACACTGGCTGAAATATTAAAGGATGGCAAAGATTTAGACATTGGTAACTGATTTGCTTTTTACTAATATTTTTCTGCACAAAGTGAAACAGAGTAATCAGATAAATACTCAGAAGCAATACTAATAAAATCACACTGTTGATTAGAATCACAAATGCACACACCTGACTCCTTGTACAGAACACTAGCAACATTGATTTTCAGCATCTGCAGTCATTGTTTTTACCTCATAAAAAGGGATGGTCAGGCTCTGATCCAAAGATCACTTCTGTTCTCGAGGTTCCTGACATAAAGTCACAAGCTGGATCCCAGTTTATTGCTTTCACATTGCTATCTCCTTCCTCTTTTATATGTTTTCTAGTTACCATCTACATGGCAGTTTAAGCTGTTGTTTTATACTCTTACTACCCCTTCTTCATGCTGGTCAATTTGATCAAGCAAAGCTGTGTTTTCACTTTGGTGCCTTGCTGTAATATTTTCCTGTTTATTTCAGTTTTACTATCACAGAGGACACTAGCTTATCCCCAGTAGAACGGTGTTGCAGAACATTGGGTTCTCCATCATAAGGGCAGCCCGTGATGCCATTGGACTAGTAATCCACAACCCCAAGTTAATGTTCATAGAACATGGTTCAAGTCTCACCGTGGTGGATGGTGAATTGTGGAATTCAGAGTGATAAGGTTATAGAATTGTATAGCACAGAAAGAGACCCTTCGAAACCACTCATCCATGTGGACCAGATATCTGAAATTAATCCAGTTTGCCAGCATTTGGCCCATATCCCTCTATACTCTTCCTATTCATGTACTCATCCAGCTTGTCACTTTTAAATGTTGTAATTATACCAGCCCCTTCACTTCCTCTGGCAGCTCATTCCATGCATGCGCCATTCTCTGCATAAAAAAGCTCTTCATTAGGTCCCTTTTAAATCTTTCCCTCTCACCTGTGCCCTCTAATTTTGGACGAGCTATTAGATTAGATTCCCTACAGTGTGGAAACATGCCATTTGGCCCAACAAGTCCACACTGATCCTCCAAAGAGTGAGCCACCCTGACCCGTTTCCCTCTGATTAATGCGCCTAACCCTATGGACAATTTAACATGGCTAATACACCTAACCTGTACGTCTTTGGACTATGGGAGGAAACCCGTGCAGACACGGGGAGAATGTGCATTCACCACACAGACAGTCGCCAGAGGCTGGAACCGAACCCAGCTCCCTGGTGCTGTGAAACAGCAGTGCTAACCACTGAGCCACCATGCCACCCTTTTAGTCACAATCCTGCCATGGCAAATGTAAGACCAATTTAAAATTTGGAATTAAAACATAGTTAGCTTAGTGACGACCATCTAACCATTGATTGTTGTAAAAGCTCATTTAATTCACTCATGCCGTTTAGATTTAGAATTAGGTTTCTTGTGAGTCTTAACTGCCTTCTGGGCACTAAATGCTGACCTAGCCAGTGATGCACACATTGGCACATTCTACGAATGAACACATTGAAATCAAGGCTCTCCATCTTTACCATTCAATTTGGGATAAGCCATTTAACCAGTGTCGCTGTATCACTGCTCCAAGTTATCATCACGATGCCCCGAAGTAGCTCTTTCACCAAATCTCTTGACTAGGGGACTGTTGATAACACAGACACACAAACGGGATAGAAAAATGAGCCAGTGATGTGAATTCAAAAATGTTGTTTTGTAAAGAGTTTATGTAACTCTGTTAAACTATCAATGTCTTGAGACAGAAAACTGAAGAAGTTGAGGTTTCGAGCCACAGTGGGAAAAATGGTACAGGGTCTAATGGCCTGCTGTGCACACAAACTCAACACAACACTTCACTTACCCTGGAGGAGTATAGAAACTACAGGGATCAAATTAAAAAAAGAATAAGGAAATCAAAGAGAGAAAGTGAAAATATCTAGAAAGCAAGGTAAAGGAAAATCAGAAGATGTTTTATCTGTAGATAAAGAGCAAAAGGATAGTTAAGGAAAAAGTGGGACCTATCAGGGATGAAGAAGGAAATGTGTGAAGATGCAGAAGATATTGGAAGAATTTTAAATTATTTTTCCTCTCTGAATATTCAAAGGAAAAGGATTATGTGGATATAGTAATGCAAGAGGAGCAGTGTGAAATATTGGTCAAAATAATCATAACGAGAAAGGAAGTCATAGTCATACAGCACAGGAGCAGACCCTTCTTGTCCATGCTGACCAATCTGATCTAGTCCCATTTGACAGCATCTGGCTCATATCACCCTAAACCCTTCCTATTCATATACCCATCCCATTGCCTTTTAGATGTTGCAATTGTGCCCACCTCCACCACTGGATTCCTCGCAAATGGATAAGTTGCCAGGATCAGATGTATTGTTCCCTTGGGTCTTGAAAGTGGTCAGGGAGAAAATAGCAGATGCTCTGAGGATTATTTTCAAATCTTCATGAGACAAAGCCAATGGTCTGGAGGAATGCAAAATTTGGATCTATTGTTTAAAAATGGTAAGATGAAAATGCCAAAAATAATTCTTGGTCTGTTAGTCTTACTTCAGTGGTTGTCAAAGTGCTCAAATCAATCCTGAGAGATCGGATAAACTGTCACTAAGAAAGATATGGACTAGTCAGGGGTAGTTGGCATGGCTTTGTTAAGGGGAGGTCATGTCTTGCAAATTTGATTGAACTCTTTGAGGAAGTGACAAGGATGATCAGTGAAGGTTGTGCAGTGGATATTACATACTTGGACTTTAGTGAGACATTTGACAAGCTCCCATATAGCAGACTGGTCAAAAACGTAAAAGCCCATGGGATAAAGAGTAATGTGCTGAACTGGATCCAAAGTCGGCTTCGAATAGAACAGAACATTCCTTAATTGCCAGTGACAGGAAACAAAGGATAACGGTCAATGGAATGGAAAGGTGTTTCAAGTGATGTTGGGACCCCTGCTGTATGTTTTATACATTAATGATTTGGACTTGAATGTAGGGGGCACAATTGGGAAATTTGTAGATGGCACAAAAAATTGCCATGCAGTGGAGAGTGTAGAGGATAATCTCCAAAATGATATGGTTGGATCAGTGGAGTGGGCAGAGAATGGCATTTGGAGTTCAGTTCTGGTAATGCATTTACTAAGATCAAAACAGTAAAAGGGAATATGCAATAAACAGGAATATAGTGAGAGGGGTAGAGGAAGTGAAAGATCTTGATGTGCAAGTGTACAGGTCCCTAAAGGTAGCAGGACAGGTGGATAAAATTGTAAAGAAGGCATATGGAATGCTATCCTTTATTGGAAGAGACATACAATACAAAAGTAAGGATATAATGATGAATCAGTATATGACACCAGTGAGACCACAACTGGAGTATTGTGCAGTTCTGGTTATCACATTACAGGAAGGATGTAATTGCTCTGGAGAGAGTGCAGCAAACATTTATTAGAATGTGGCCAGGGCTGGAGAACTGTCGCTATGAGGAGAGATTTGGGAGGTTGGGATTGTTTTCCTTGGAACAGAGAAGGTTGAGGGGTGACATGATTGAGGTATACAGAGTGTGCGGGGGAGAGATAGAGTAGAAAAGGTGTTGCTGGAAAAGCACAGCAGGTCAGGCAGCATCCAAGTAGCAGGAGAATCGACGTTTCGGGCATGAGCCCTTCTTCAGGAATGAGGAAAGTGTGTCCAGCAGGCTAAGATAAAAGGTAGGGAGGAGGGACTTGGGGGAGGGGCATTGGAAATGCGATAGGTAGAGAGATAGAGTAGACAGGAAGAACCTGTTTCCCTTAGTAGAGAGTTCAAACACCGGGAGTTATCAATTCAAACTAAGTGGCAGAGGATTAGAGGGGAATGTGAGGAATTTTTTATTTCTGGAGGATGATGGTTATCTGGAATCCGCTGTTGGAGGTTGAGGCAGAGACCCTAAATTCTTTCAAAAAGTCCCTGGATCTGCATCTGCTATTGGCCGTGTGCAGGACAATGGGATTAGAAAGGGCATCTGAGTGTCTTTGAGTCGGCACGAACAAGATGGGCCAAATAGCTCCTTTCTTCCTTTTTCTGATTCTAACCATTTCATGATTCTATGACATCACTCTCAGTGTTTCCTCCGATCTGCTGCTGCAGTGAAATGTGACTGGATCTAACTATGAAGAGAATTCCTTTTAATTTCTCATCACTGAGCATCCAAGACAATATCATTACTAATCAATATGATCAGTGACAGTGCCAACAGAAGTTTATTGAACATGCCAAGAGTCATTTTGATTTTAGACCACTGTGTAGAACATCCCTTCCAGTTCCATTTCTATTGATTAAATGGAGATAAAAACCAGGTAATGGGTGGTGAGCTGATTTTTACACAGCAGTATGAAGTCAAAATTCTTCATCAAATTTGTTTCCATTAAATGTGTTCCATCAATCTCTGTCCTCCAGAGGGTGTTTAATTCTATACTGCAGGACAGTTGTTGGGGCTTCTCAGTCCTTCACTCAGGGCCATCTCCATGTAGAATTGATTGATTAATTTATTGTCACATGTACTGAAGTACAGTGAAAAGCTTTGATTACAACCATTGCAAGCATGTTATGGTAGTCAAGGATGTATACATCAAAAGACTTAGAAGCATGCAGGTGACAGGACTACACAAGATCAGCATTATTTGAGGCTGCAGTCCATTCATCAGTCTAATAATGGCCAGGAAGAAGCTGCTCATGCATGTGTTCAGGCTTCTGTATCTTCTGTCTGATGGAAGAGGTTGGAGGAGAGCAATACCTGGGTGTACTGTGTGTTTGATGATGCTGGCAGTCTTTACGCGACAGCAAGCTGCGTAAATGGAGTCCATGGATGGGAGGTTGGCTTCTGTGATGGGCTGTGCACACCACCTTCTGTAGTTTCTCACGGTCCTGGGCAGGGCAGTTGCCGTATCAGGCTGTTATGTTCCCACACAGTATGCTCTCAATGCGCATCTGTAGACATTGGTGAGGGTCCTTACGGAAATGTGAAATTTCCTTAGCCTCCTGAGGAAGAAGAGGCATTGTTGTGCCTTCTTGATCGTTGCGTCTACGTGGGGAATCCAGGACAGATTGTTGGTTCTCATGATGTTGTTCATCCTCTCAACTTCAGTTCCGTTGTCGCAGTTGGAGGCGTGTTCTCCTCCTTTCTTTCCAAAGTCAATGATCTTGTTAAAGTACCTATTCGAGATGGCTCAGAGAATCCCTGATGGACTCGATCTGTAAGTCTCTCTTAGTTCATCTGGAGATCATACTCTGCGGTCGTCTGGAATGTTAAACTCTTACATACAGTTTAATTTAAGTTATTACTTTTATTTACCAATGGCATCAATGTTACACTATAACATAGATACCTACAAGCCAGGCGTGAGCTAAGGTTCTGAAATCATTAGCAGAGTAGGGGTGCCAGCTCTTACCCCTAAGTGCTTTGTCAGGCTACTCCCCTGGTTGCTGTAAAAAAGCTGTCTTTTTACAGAATTTGGTATTAAAATTACAAAAACGCCACATGTCCTTAATCTGATAAGCAGCAATAAAGTGGCAAAAGTTTGTAGAGGAAACGAAACTCATTGACAGGTCTGTGTATGCTTGACTAATTACGCTACATGGACATCAAAGTGGGAATCCTGGATCAAGCCAGGCCAGATGGTCAATTGCTTTGGCTAGTGCATCATAACGAGAGACTAGTTTAAACTATGTGGAAAAGGTCATGGGATCATCTCGCTCAGCTAACATGGCCAGTACCATTGTCTTACAAAATGGCTTTTTCTTTTAAAATCATCTTGGATTCCCAAATGCAACTAAGTTCATAACATTCCCGGATCTCAAGCTCCAGGGAACAACACACACATTCAATCCATGACAAGCCAGTGTTCACTCAAGTCAGACCATAAAGGGTTCATTTCCATTCGCTTCTGTCCTGTCTGTCTGTCTGTCGATCTCTCTCTCTGTCCATTGAACCCTTCATTCAGTGAATGTAATTTACAGAAGAATGTTTTCTCCCTCTCTCGCACACAAACATCTTCCAACTTCTGTGCTATGCCAGGTTTTTCCTAGCCTTTCCTAGCATTTCCTAGTAATGAGCCATTCACATTCCAGCACAGTCAAATGAGGGAACTGAGCTTCATAAATTCAAATCTGCTCGGTGTGGTATACATGAAAATATATCGGGATTGTTCTATTATGTGCATATTCCACTCAGCTTATTAGAGTCATTGAGATGTACAGGCATCCCTGATGGCTTTGCAGCGGTCATATCTGGATTTCCTGCATTGGTCTGCATCATCTGACTTGAATGCTGCATGCCTGGTCTTCAACTGGGAGTGGATTTCTTCATTCATCCGAAGTTTATGGTTAGGGAACACTCGGATTGTCTTCTTTGGTATGCAGCCATCCGCACATTTGTTAATGAAGTCTGTGAGGGCAGTAGCATACTTGTCTAGGTTTTCCACTGAGTACCTGAACACAGTCCAGTTCACCGATTCCAAGCAGTCCTGGAGATGGTCTTCCACAGCCTTGGACCAGCATTGTACTTCCTTTTGTGAAGGCTCCTCCCATTTCAGATTCTGCTTGTAAGTTGGGAGGAGGAAAACAGAGCTATGATCTGAGTTTCCAAAGCGTGGGTGGAACCTTTGATGGTAGCCATCTTTGATGGTTGTGTAGCAGTGATCCAGGATGTTGGGTCCTCTGGTGGGGCAGGAGATGTTTGGTGGTAATTTGGCAGCACTTTCTTGAGGTTGGCTTGGTTAAAGTTGCCGGCCACAATGAATAGGGCCATGGGAAATTTCATCTCTGGAGTGTTTGCGATGGTGTAAATCATGTCTAGGACATTCTTCACATCCACACAGAGTGGTATGTAAACTGCTGTCAGGATGGTGGAGATGAACTCTTGGGATAGGTAGTAGAGAGAGCATTTTACTGTAAGGTATTGTCGGTCTGGGGTGCAATGACTTGCCAGGGTTGTTACGTCCACATACCATCAAGTTTTGATCAGGAAATATACCCCACCACCCTTTGCCTTGTCCAAAGACCCTGTACAATCCATACGATGAATGGAGAACCCATCAGCTTGTTGGGGGCAGTCGGGAATGGCAGGGGTGAGCAAAGTCTCTATGAAGTAGAGCACACAACAGTCCCTCAATTCCCTCTGGCTGGTAAGTCTGGAACTGAGTTCATCCATTTTTGCTGTTGATAGCCTAGACATTTGCTAGGAGTACGCGGGAGAGTGCGGTCAACATCAAAAGAGCATTCCCAGATAATCATTATCTAAACATCCATAAGCACACAATATCGGGGGAATAAGAGAGAGAGAGAGAGAGAGACAGAATATTCAAGCTTGATTTTTTTTCTAGGATTGCAAAGCTCAAAGTTTTGCAGCTATGGAGCTAGCAAGTCCATTTCTGGTGGCGTGGATGCCAGTGTGTGTCCTGTCGATGCAGGAGTGCATGCATCAGGTGGCGTGGCTGACATCATATCGACTGTGGAAATGAAGAAGCGAGTAATCTCTGAAAAGATGCTGCTTGAGGCTACTAAGGACAGGTACTTTTATCTCAAACCCAAGTGAAGTAACTGGCACATGGAAACAAAGAGGGTTTTGTAATAGGACATTTTTCCAGTTTGTCTCAACTCCAAACTCTGCTGGGTGTCAGACAGTAGTGTGTAATAGCAGCCTTTTATAGACTCAAATATGGATTTAGTTTTGAATTTACCATCAACCTATATCCATTATCATGTATTTTGTAATTATTATTGGAATGTGTTTCACTTTATGAACTATGTTTCTCTTATGCTGACTATTGTTATAATAATCTTAAATGTCTTAATTTGTTGGTTTAGATCAAAGCAGCCTTTGCCTCTCTGAATCTCTACCAGGGGCCATACTGCAATACTGTTCTGAGCATTTCATGTAGACACAAAGTTTCTTGTATTTTCCATAAAGTGTTCATAATCCATATTTTTAATCATGTTGCAATGTACCTCAAGAGCAGGTGGTGCTTAAACCCAGGCCCTTTAGCTCAGAGCTAGGGACATGATCACTGTGCCACAAGAATCCAAATTTAGATGCATGAGTTTGAAATTGCACTACATTTCAAATTGGAAGGGGAATCTCACTGTCATGGCCGTGGGTTTTCAAAGTTAAAGTAATATCATCTCCTTCTTTATGAACATATTTTTTTCTGGAACAGATAAACCCTTTGTTGTTTTCCTTCCATCTTTCTCAGGAAGATTGACAGAGGACACATCTTTGTGAAAAACCTGCCTGGAGATATTTTTTATGTCATATCAGAAGTGGTGGAAACAGATAGACCATGTGATCTAAATAGCCTTTTCAAGGCAAAGGCAGGAGTGGCAGTCCCAACTGACATAATCAAGGGGAGTATAACTGTGCTGTATCACTGAGTCATAACTAACATGTTTGCAATGTTAATATATATGTAAATATAATGTGGTTGAGATTTTGAATTCATTATCTTTGAAAACTTTAGGATAACGTGATTTGAAGCCATGACTTCAAGTCTTATCATTGCTGTTGAGGAGTTTAACTTGTGTTCATTAAAAACTGAAGGAAAATAAACTCATGACAGTAATTGTGGTCATGAAATTACCAGACTTTTTTAAAAATCCATTTGATTCCCAAACGTCTTTTAGGAACAAATACCTGCTGTCCCTGACCAATTTGGTTTATATGTGACTGTAGATCCACAGCAATTAAGAGTCCTTGACTCTTAATTGTCCTCTGAGATGGCCTAACAAACCAGTCAGTGAATCGTGAAGGACAGTGAATGCTGATCTTGTCGGTGACGCCCATCTTCTCCCGATGCACAGTACAATCTGGCAAAAGTGAAAAAAACAGAATCAGGACAAAAATAAATTTTAACATTTCACTCCTGATTGAGTAACATTTGCAGACTGAGAAAAGGTACTAAAATAAAATTATGAAAGAATAAGGCAAGTCAGATGGGTTTCTCAAAGAAATTGAGAAATGGCTCAAAGTTTGTTAATTTTCGATCTAACACAACTTTAACCATCGAGGTAAAACTTTTATCTGTTCTTTAACAGTTTATGTCCATTATTATTGTTAGTTGTGAAAAGCAGTGCATCACTGAGATGACAGATTTTCTCTGATATTTTTCCCAGTGATTGGTTCTGACAGTTCTTTATCTGGCTGCTGTTCCTGCTGGAATGCTGCATTCCACATTGTAGCAACCATTCCCCTTTATGTTTCATTTCAGAATGATTCACTATAACATTCCCCATTTCTCTAGTTTGTCAGATAAATGAAGCTTCTTATTCCTGGTTACAGTTTAGTAAGTCTTTTCTAAACCCTGCTTAATAATGTTGATTTTCCTGGGAACTCACAATGATTGCTTTGCAATATTAAGTATTACCATTTTCCTTCTTGCGTTAGGCTAAAGCAGGAGCTGATGTACGTTCAAAGGAGAATTTATCCTTCCGCGCTGGAACTACCATTGCATTCAAAGTCTCAAAACTGAGGATAACAGAGGATGACACAGTGGGTATGTAAAAGGGAAGAAAGGAAAACAGAGAGCTGAGTGTAGACTTTTCAAAGAGAAAATTGCCTTGTCAATGGCTAATTAAACATTCTTCAGCTACTTGTCCCATCGATGTGTATTCAATATTCAATGTCAACTTGGGATTTATATCTAGCCACATTTAGAAGCTTTTCTAAAATTGGTTCTCCCTCCTTCACTACATTTCATAGTTTTTCACATTTAAACAAGTTTGTTAACACCTCCAGTAAGTCAGCTTTGAGATGAATTTTAGATCAATTCAGACAAACCAAGCAACTCAGGTATTCTGTACACCTTTTAATACGCTACCAAACATATCTACTATTGACAAGCCAAGTAAAAGGTGATGTGGAATACCCTCCATTTGCCTGAACTGATACATCTCCAATGTTCCACATGAGCTTCAACACCCTCCATGGGGGTGTTGTCCATTTAACCGGGGTCTCGTCCATCACTTTATACATCTACCTGTTCCACCAATTGTGGACCCCAGCTTCTGTACACACTATCTGCAACTCAGCCTGGTTTCTTCAGCAGCAACTCTAAACACTACATCATCTGCCAAGGACAAGGACAGCAGGAAGGAACATCACCTCCAAATCACAGACGGTCTCAATTTGGATATATTCCAGCTGTCCTACAACTCCTTATCCACCTTCAATGTGAGAGCACCTTCCAGACAACAAAATGAAATAGTTCAACCAGAAAGCTTGCCACCAATTTCTTAGGGTGTCTTGGGATGGGCAATAAATGCTAGGCTTACCAATACAGCCTGAGAATTACTTTTGAAAAATATGTATAGGTTAGTTTTCTGAGTATGTAAAGATAATTGTCACTTTTATTTTTTTTTCTGGCTGTTCAGTGCATGATAGCAAGAAAAGTGGAGAACTAAAGAAGACAGAATAATTGGCCATGTGCCTATTTTCTGCCAATCCATCTGTATATCATCAGTTACCCAATTAAAGAGGTTTAAAAATCTGAAACTTCTTTTTCTTTGTTCTTTCAGATATAGTTTGGGATGATTGGTTGAGAAGCCACTTAGGTAAACTAATTTTCTATTTCTTAATGCTCCAGTTTTGTGATTGTAAATATGTCACATATCCAAACTATATCTCAATGTCAAGGAAGTGTTCAATAACAAATGAAAAAGATGGTGGCCAGTGAAGGTAATGTAGCATTTACTGATTTCCTTTACCTTGCAATGCAACAAGAGTCAATCTTCATGTTTGCTTTTTCAGAAAGTGGCATTTTTAATCAAAAATATTAGCAGTTTGCTTCACCATATAAATGTTTTACTGTAAGTAATTAAGTCTATAATACAATAAAAATGCTGTGTCCAATGCACATTGGGTGGAGCTTCCATTGCTTTTATGGGACTCCAATTTCCCCATGAGTCACACTGGGAATTCCCCCTCTCCCACCAAGTAGATTCTTATTTCCCTATCACATTTTAAAGGTCACATTTCCAAACAATTCTCCAAACAATTCTCAGAAAGTTGCTCTGAAATGAATATGCTCCCATGCAATGTGAACACTTTCACTCAGATGAATGACGCGTGCAGCCATTCTATATTTTAGAAGGAATCAGAATTAAAGAAAGTGAGTAAATACCCATCCAGGAGCAGAGCATTACTTACTATGTCTAATCCTTGCTCTTTCAATCATGTTATTATTATTAAAAATCTCAATCCATTATTTATAATACATGCAGAACCAAAAATTACCTTTGCACTTTGGGTAAACAGGGCACGAACTCACTGGATTATTATTTGGATTTTATGAACAATTTGTCTTTTGAAATGTCAATAGTAATTCATTTTTCCTTTTAGAATCGTTATACCAGACACCTGAGATTCCCCTCACAGAACTGACCAAACTGTCGAAGGACGTGAGCCAGCTATTCCTCAACACATTCCTTCAGATTCTTGGTAACCGTGATAACCTTCCTGTTCTTGTGACAATGGTTCGTACCTTCTCAATTGTAAATTTACTGACTGTGCTGGCAAGCCACATTTTTGTGGGTTATCATTTCCCTTCCTCGGGTTGATCATGGCAAGAGATTCACTGTGGCAAATTGATTTGATTTGATGTGATTTACTGTCACGTGTACCTAAGTACAGTGAAAAGTTTTGCTTACAAGCAGTGCAGGCAGATTATAGTAAGCAAGGACATACAGCTCATAGGGACAAAATAAAACTTGGACATGTTATATCACACAGGACATGCGCTAGGCAAGACCAACATTATTTGAAGTGGCAAGAAAATTACTTAGTCTGAGACTTTGAGTCTTGCTTCAAGAAGTTTTATTTTTTATGAATTTACGGAGAGGCTCCACAGTTGTCTCTGTCTCAACACTCTCTCGAGCTGAACAGTCAGCCTATACTATATACAATGATACAAACAACTTTGCTTACATTCCACACTTTGCAATAATTCAAGATAACGATAAGCACTTTGCAGCTATCATGTTTGCTGTTTGATGTTGCTCAAGGACGGAGAAAATAACGAGCCAAAGATACACTCCCTATATTTTGTCAAATTATAACTACACAACCTCAGTCTTTATCTCTAGCAGTATTCTTTCACTAAAGCTGTGAACCTGAGAGCCAAGATACCTTTTCCCTTGGTCAAGTATCCCATCATGCAGCAGGATTGCCAAGTTCTTACTACTTCCAAATGAAGTTAGAGAGTCCATTCATCAGTCTAATACTGGCAGGGAAGAAGTGGTTCTTGAACTTACTGGAGCGTGTTTTCAAGATTCTGCATCTTCTGCCTGATGGAAAAAGAAAGTACTACAGGGTCTTTGATGATATTGGCAGACTTTCTGCAGCAATTACCCATGCAAATGGAGTCCATGGATGGAAGGTTGGCTTCCATGATGGTCTGGGCTGTGCATACGACTTTCTGTAGTTTTGTATGGTCCTGGGCAGAGCAGTTGCCGTATCAGGCCATTATGCACCAAGACAGAATGCTTTCAATGGTGCATCTGTAAAAGTGGGTGAGGGTGCTTATGGTCATGCCATATTTTCTGAGGCACCTGAGGGGGTAAAGGTGATGAAGTGCCTTCTTGACCATTGCATCTACATGGGAATTCCAGAATAAGTTGTTGGTATCGTCACTCCTCGATCACCTACCTTAGACAATTGCATTTCACTAATTCAAAACCTACACCATTCACTCCTAATACCCAACTCTGACCAAGATCTGAATTCAGCTCCCATGCCTGGCAACTTCCTAAACTACTAGTGGTCACTAAACTGAGAAAGCTCTGGTTTGTGTTTAAAAAGCCATTAGATTCCTTCACGGAAATCATAATTGGCTTTCATGACCATCCCCTGTCTCCCATTTGACCCATTTAGTTCCTTACAGTGTGATTTTGAAGCAAAGCAGATGACAGTAATTTGTTTCAGGCCTTTCTTCTGTTTGTGAGTTCAGATGCAATGCCAAAGGATCTCAGTTTCTGTCTGTGCAGGTGCTGATGAGCTGTGTAACTGCTCTTTACAGGTTCACTGCTGTGTAAATTTGATATCTAATAGAGTAATGTTACCTCTACCTTATCCTCAATTTTGTGTTTCAGCTACATTTTTGGAAGAATGTTCCTATTGTCTCTACAAGATTTCCCTTTCTCATCTATCACTACTAACATTCTCAGGGCTCATTAGGCAAGTTTAATGTCAAACTCTGAACAATTCTAGCCTGTGGGATTTTTGTCAGTTGCCACTGTCAAATTGATTTTACACATGATGTGGAGAAGCCGGTGTTGGACTGGGGTGGATAAAGTTAAAAATCACCAGGTTATAGTCCACAACTACCTGATGAAGGAGCAGTATTCTGAAAGCTAGTGCTTCCAAATAAACATGTTGGACCATAACCTGGTGTTGTGTGATTTTTGATTTTACACAAATGCCTTTAACATTCTGACAAAGAAGATAACTGTTCATTAGGGATGACAGCAGTAGGACTAAATCACATTAGTTTGGCAAGATTGGGGAAGCTTGATTCTGCATCAGTCAATACAGTATCTCATTAGAGAATGCAGGTTGCCAGCATTTCAAGTCTGAATTTGGAAAGCATACCAATTCCTGACATACCGTCCCTTGTCACTGTGTACTATTTCTGATGTTACCTCGTCCATGTCTCAACATTTTCAGCTTGACCAGATATGTGAAGGTTTCCAGCCCGACCTCCAAGTCCTGGGGCTGATGGAAGAAGAGAATAGAGCCTGTGTGGAGAAACTGTTGGATCTGTTGGGAATTCGGAAGGTTGATCCACCGGGACAGCCCCTCAGCTTGACACCCCATCAGAATGAAGTCATAAAGACTGTAAACATTTTCATTCAGTCACTCAATGGTATATTGCTTTGACACGTACTGCCTTATCTATTCAGCTGTCTCGGTCCTCTGGCATTCCCTCTCTCGCCCTTTCCTCCTCCCTCTATTTCTTTTAGACTTTGCTAGCAACTACCACTTTGACTAAGCTTTGGATGATATCTCCCTCTTCCAATGTGCATTATATAAATGCACATTGTTTTCATTAGTCCTAAATAGCTGATGGTAACCATTTCCTCTCCGAGCCACTCATCATCCTGACTGGAAATATGTTGCCAGTTGCTGGGTCAAAATCCTGGAATTCCCTCCCTAAGCGCATTGTGGCTCAACCTATAGCATACGGACTGCAGTGGTTCAAGAAGGCAGCTCACCACCACCTTCTCAAGGGTAGATAGGGATGGACAATAAATTCTGGCCCAGCCAGAGACAGCCACGTTTCATGAATGACTAAAAGAAAAACACAAGACTTCTGCAAAACGATGACTAACAATGATCAATTTGAAATGTCATGGAGTCTAAATCCAGGAAAGTATCAAATCTGGTTTAACCATGAGAATCCTAATAAAGAGGAACAGGAGCAGGCCATTCATCCCCATTACCCTGCACCACCATTCAATAGCATCATGGCCGAACTTCCTGCTTCATGTTCACTTCCTATTCTTTCCCATAACCCATGATTCCCCTCCTGATCAAGAATATAAAATGATTTATAATAGGCTAAACGTTTACTAGCACGTTCTTAAATGTATTTAAGAGATCTGACCCCATTTTCAATAATCAGAGAGCAGTAATCTTACCCCAACTTTGTCCTTAAATTTTTAAATTCTTATTGTTAAGACAGAAAGAGGAAGAGACACACACACACATGTTAATCCACATTTATGCAAAATTCTTCCTGAAATAGGACAGTTAGCCAATTTTACAGGAGCCTAGCAATGGTTTCAGCCAGTGAACACACAAAATGCAGCAACTACTATCAAACTGACCTTGAATTATACACAAACTCTCCTCAATATAATGAAAACCAATAGCCTTAAAACAGCATAATCTAACTGCAACTTGAACTCACACAAAACTTGTGATTATTATTTCCCCAATTTCATTCTCTTTTTCACACCATCCTTTGCACCAATTTGCTGTTCATCAATCAATTCTCTGAAGTGCTTTGCATCAATTTACTTTCTTAAAGGTATATGTTTTTGTTGTTATTGCTCAATCCTCAATGTACAATGCAATGGATCCATCATAGCAAAGTGCTCTGAATTATTCTGGTTCCTTTCAGAACTGAATCCTGACACTTTAACCCTACTGGCTACTAGTGTTGAGATGAAGATTATACCCAGACAACTAAAGCTGGTAAGGAATACACTTTTGTGTTATTTCATCTCAGGTGAATGTGCAATAAGAGAACAGAGAGACACAGACAGATTTGATTCCTGAAGGGTCACCAGGGTCAGAAACATTTTGGGGACCCAAATAAATTAGGCAAGATTTAGGAGCATAGGATGGGGAAGGAAATGCAGGGGATGGGCACAACTAAAATGTGGAGCTTATTCAAGGAACAGCTACTCCAGATCCTTGACAACTATACTCCAGTCAGACAGGGAGGAAATTGTTGAACACGGGAGCCATGGTTTACTAAGGAAGTTGAATCTCTTGTCAAGAGGAAGAAGAAGGCTTATGTTAGGATGAGATGTGATAGCTCAGTTAGGGCTCTTGAGAGTTACAAGTGAGCCAGGAAAGACCTAAAGAGAGAGCGAGAAGAGCCAGGAGAGGACATGAGAAGTTGTTGACGGATAGGATCAAGGAAACCCTAAGGGTTTCTATAGGTATACCAGGAACAAAAGAATGACTAGCATAAGATTAGGACCAATCAAGGATAGTAGTGGGAAGTTGTGTGTGGAGTCAGACAGGATAGGGGAAGTGCTAAATGAACACTTTTTGTCAGTACTCGCACTAGAAAAAGACAATGTTGTCGAGAATACTGAGGTACAGGCTACTAGAACAGATGGGATTGAGCTTCACAAGAAGGAGATGTTAGCATTTCTGAAAAGTGTAAAAATAGATAAGTTCCCTGGGCTGGATTGGACTTATCCTTGGATTTTCTGGGAAGCCCTGGTAATTATTGACCAGTGAACCTTACATCAGTTGTGGGTAAAATATTGGAAAAGATTATAAGACATAGGTAGCATAATCATCTAGAAAGGAATACGTTGATTAGGGATAGTCAACATGGTTTTGTGAAGGGTAGGTTGTACCTCATACACCTTATTTAGTTACATAAGAAGCTGACAAAACAGATCGATGTGGATAAAGCAGTTGTGGCGTACATGGATTTCAGTGAAGCATTTGATAAGGTTCCCAGTGGTAAGCAATTGCACAAAATATGGAGGCATGGGTTTGAGGGTGATTTAGCGGTTTGGATCAGAAATTGGATAGCTGATAGAAGACAGAGGGTGATGGTTGATGAGAAATTTTCATCCTAGAGTTCAGTTACTAGTGGTGTACTGCAAGGACCTGTTTTGGGGCTACTGTTGTTTGTCATTTTTATAAACGACCCGAATGAGGGCATAGAAGGATGGATTAGTAAATATGTGGATGATACTAAGTTCAGTAGAGTTGTGGATAGTGACAAAGGATGTTGTAGGTTACAGAGGGACATAGTTAAGCTGCAGAGCTGGGCTGAGAGGTGGCAAATGGAGTTTAATGCAGAAAAGTGTGAGGTGATTCACTTTGGAAAGAGCAACAAGAATAAAGAGTACTGGGTTAATGTTAAGATTCTTGGTAGTGTAGATGAGCAGAGAGATCTTGGTGTCTGGATACATAGATCCTGGAAAGTTGCCACCCAAGTTGATAGGGTTGTTAAGAAGGCATACGGTGTGTTAGCTTTTATTGGTAGAGGGATTGAAGTTTGGAACCAGGAGGTCAAGCTGCAGCTGTACAAAACTCTGGTGCGGCTGCACTTGGAGTATTGTGTACAATTCTGGACACCACATTATAGGAAGGATGTGAAAGGTTTGGAAAGGGTTCAGAGGAGATTTACTGGGATGTTGCCTGGTATGGAGGGAAGGTCTTACAAGGAAAGGCTGAGGGACTTGAGGCTGTTTCTTTTAGAGAGAGGAAAGTTGAGAGGTGACTTCATTAACACATATAAGATCCTCAGAGGCTTAGATAGTTTGGACAATGAGAGCCTTTGTCCTCGGATGGTGATGGCTAGCATGGGGGCACATAGCTTTTAATTGAGGGGTGATAGATATAGGACAGATGTCAGAGATAGTTTCTTTACTCAGAGAGTGGTAGGGTCATAGAACAACTGCCTACAACAGTCGTGGACTCACCAACTTTAAGGGCATTTAAATGGTCATTGGGTAGGCATATGAACGAGAATGGAAAAGTGTAGGTTAGATGGGCTTCAGATTGGTTTCACAGGTCAGCGCAACATCGAGGGCTGAAGGGCCTGTACTGTGCTGTAATGTTCTATGTTCCTTACACAAACATCAGGAATGGGGTTAGTTACAATGACAAAAAGGAGTTTAGCAAAAAATACAGTTGAGGAACACTGGCAGATATTTAAGAAAATAGTTTGTGACTCACAGCACAGATATACCTCTGATGTGTGAGGGAGAGGGATTCTCAGAAGGGTAAGATCTACCAAAAATCAAACAGTGAAAAAATAAAGGAAGAGGGCAAACTATCAAGTAACATGGAATCAGACAGTCAGGGCTTCTTGAAATATATAAAAAGGAAAAATGGGGTCAGAGTGAACATCGGTCCCACATAGAATGAAGTTGGCCAAAGGCTGGGGTGACATGGTGGCTCAGTGGTTAGCATTACTGCCTCACAGTGCCAGGGACCTGGGTTCGATTCCAGCCTCAGGTGACTGCTTGCGTGGCGTTTGCACTTTCTTCCCCGTGTCTGCGTGGGTTTCCTCCAGGTGCTCCGGTTTCTTCCCACAATCCAAAGATGTGCAGGTTAGGTGAATTCGCCATGCTAGATAGTTAATGGTGTTTAGGGATGTGTTGGTCAGGGGTAAACATAGGGTAAAGGGTTTCGGTGGGATATTCTTTGGAGGGTCAGTGTGGACTTGGGCCAGAGGGCCTTTTCCCCACTGTAGAGATTCTATGATAATAGTGAAGAGCTCAGAAATGGCAGAAGAGTTATGAAATACACTACATTAGACTTCATAGTCAATGTAGCGTTCTGAGAATAACAATTCATCAAAGTCAAGGTGGATGGTAATAAAGAATAGCTAAGGAAACTAATCGGAATAAACAACAATATTTCTCCTCAGCTTGATTGGATTCATTTTAGGATTTTAAAGGAAATAACTGCATAGGTAGAGGATGCACAGGTAGGAAGCTTTCAAGAACCCTTTTTTAAAAATCTCACATAGTTCTATAACCTGGTGTTGTGTGATTTTTGTACACACCAGTCCGACACTGGCATCTCCAAATCAAGAATCTTTTGGATCAGGTCCCAGATGATTGGAAAACTGGCAATGTAACACTTCTATTAAAAAAAGAAGGGAGACTAAAAGCAGGTAACTAAAAGTGAGGAAATTTAACATCTGTTGTTGAGAACTGTTAGATTCCTATTATAAAGGGTGTAATGAAATGTATTAGAGTCAGCATGGATTCATGAAGGGGAAATTATGCCCGAAGGTCATATGAAGAGATAACAGCAGGGTAGATAAAAGGAAACCAGTTGGTATAATATATTTGAAATTTCATAAAGTGTTCAATAAGGTACCAGTCATAAAGCTATTTAATAAGATAAGAGCCCATGGTATTAGGAGTAGTATATTAGCATGGCTAGAGAATTAGCTAACCAGTAGAAGACAGAGAGTTGGAGTAAAGGAAGCATTTTCAGATAGCAATCTGTAACTAGTGGAGTGTCACTGGGACCCAGTGGAGGACCACAATTATTTACAATATATATTAATGACTTGGGAAGGGAAGGTACTGTAGCCAAGATTGAAGATGACTCGAAAAAAGATGGTAAGGCAAGTTGTGAGGATGAAACAGGAGTCTACAGAGGGCTAGAGACAGATTGTGAGTGGGAAAAGACTTATATTGAATAAAATGTGAAAAAATAATGTTATGCGCTTTGACAAAAAGAAGAGTGATGAATATTATATAAATGGGGAAAGACTGCAGGAAGAGAGATTTCTGTATCTTTTTGAATGAATTACAAAAAGCTGGCATAATGTTCAGCAGGTAACAGGGAAGGAAATGGAACATTAGCCTTTATTTCAAAGTGACTAGTGCATAAAAGTAAGGTTTTGCAAAAGCTATACAAGGTACTAATCAGACCACACCGGAAATACTGTGAATGTCTTTGGTTCCCTTATCTAAGGAAGGTTATGCTGGCATTGGAAAAGTCCAGAAAAGGTTCACTGGATTGATTCTGGGTCATTGAGATGTACAGCACAGAAACAGACCCTCCGGTCCAACTCGTCATGCTGACCACATATCCCAACCCAATCCAGTCCCACCTGCCAGCACCTGGCCATAGCCCTCCAAACCCTTCCTATTCATATACCATCCGGATGCCTTTCAAATGTTGCAATCATACTAGCCTCTAACTCTTCCTCTGGCAGCTCATCCCATACACGTACCACCCTCTGCATTACCAAATTGCCCCTTAGGTCTTTTTTATATCTTTCCCCTATCACCCTAAACCTATGCCCCCCATCCCAGGGAAAATACTTTGTCTATTTATTCTATCCATACCCCTCATGATTTTATAAACCTCTGTAAGGTCACCCCTCAGCCTCCAACGCTCCAGGGCAAACAGCCTATTTAACCTCTCCGTATAGCTCAAATCCTCCAACCCTGGCAACATCCTTGTAAATCTTTTCTGAACCATTTCAAGTTTCACATCATCTTTCTGATAGTAGGGAGACCAGAATTGCAAAGCAATATTCCAAAAGTGGCCTAACCAATGTCCTGTACAGCTGCAACTCCTGTACTCAATACTCTGACCAATAAAGGAAAGCATACCAAACACCATTATCACTATCCTATCTACCTGCAAGTCCACTTTCAAGGAGCTATGAACCTGCATTCCAAGGTGTCTTTGTTCAGCAACACTCCCTAGGCCCTTACTATTAAGTGTATAAGTCCTGCTCTGATTTGTTTTCTCAAAATGCAGCACCTCATATTTATTTAAATTAAACATCATCTGCCACTTCTCAGCCCATTTTCCCATCAGATCAAGACCCTGTTGTAACTTGAGGTAACTATCTTCGCTGTCCTCTACACCTCCAATTTTGACATTAAGTGCAAACTTACTAACTATACCTCTTATGGTCACGTTCCAAATTATTTATATAAATGACGAAAAGTAGTGGACCCAGCACCGATCCTTGTGGCACTCCACAGGTCACAGGCCTCCAGTCTGAAAAACAACCCTCCACCAACACCCTGTCTTCTTCCTTTGAGCCAGTTTTGTATCCAAATGGCTAGTTCTCCCTGTATTCCAGGAGATTTAACCTTGCTGACCAGTGTCCCATGGGCAACCTTGTCAAACACCTTACTGAAGTCCATATAGATCATGTCCACCACTCTGCCATCATCAGTCCTCTTTGTTATTTCTTCAAAAACTGGATAATAAAGGGTTTTTTAAATAAGGAGATGCTGAGTAGGTTGGGCCTGTACTCATTGGAATTTAGAAGAATCAGAGGAGACCTTATTAAAACATAGAAGAATATTAGGAGACTTGACACGGTCAATGCAGAGAGGATGTTTCCCCTCATGGGAGAATCTCGTACCAGAATGTATTAGCTCAGAGTGAATGGCCCCCCATTTTGTACAAAGATGAAGAGGATATTTTTCTCTTAGCAAGGAACCCGAAGCTCAGGATAATTTCTACAGTCAGAATGTAGATGTTCTGTGAAGGAGTAGTTCTGCTATTTCAACACACAGTGTTCCCTGGCCAACATCTCTGGCTCAGTGTTGCTGCACTGCTCCAGTGAAACTCAGTACAATCTGGGCATTTTCTGTTTGGGGACCCTGTAGCCTTCTGAAATCAGTATCGTGTTCACCAGTTTTAGAGATTGTCATCTTCTCGCATGCCCTCACCCCAAACCCCACAGTCCGGGCCCTGTCATCACACGAGCTGCTCCCATCAACAACCCATCGTCAGCCCTAATGGTCCTCATTAGCAGCTATTCATTCTCCCAGGCTGACCTTTCGACATGCCTTTCTCTGCCGTATTTTTCTCTCTCTCTGGACTCTATTTCCAAATATCATGTAACCTTCCCTTACTCCCCACTCATCTTCATCATGTACCAACTTTTCCTAGCTACAGTCAGTTCTGAAGAAGGGCTACTGTATCCAAAATGTCAATTTTACTTTCTCTCCATAGATGCTGCCTAACATGCTGAGTTTTTCCAGGGATTCCTGGTTTTGTTTCTGGTTTCCAGACCCACTTTTTGTTTTGTCTGAGCAATGCTTGTTGCTTTACCATGTTATTCTCCATTCTTCACGGAACTGAAACACCCAACTCTGAGTATAAGGTCCTGGATTTTCCTGCTCCTCAGACGCTGCCTGAACTGCTGTGCTTTTCCAGCACCGCTCTACTCCAGTATAAGGTCCTGTGCAAAGGCTGCAACTGTCCACATCTCACCAAAACTGTGATACAACATTCAGACTTGGTTTGTGTGTGTCCCAAGCAAGAGAGAATGAAATTCAATCAATCAGAATTCTTGTTCTGAATTGCTGGAACCTCTTGGATGGTAAATGCAGGTGCGTGCACATGTGTGCATGCATTTAGACATTTTGTGATATAGATTCAGTCACGAATTCCGCAGATAATTAGATTCATTGAGTCACACAGTACAGAAACTGACCCTTTGGCCCAACTCGTTCATACCGACCAGGATTCCTGAACTAGTCCCATTTGACTGTGATTGGCCCATATCCCTCTAGACTATTCTTATCTGTGTACCTGTCCAAATGTCTTTTAAATGTTGAAATTGTACCTGCCTCTACCACTTCCTTTGGCAGCTCGTTCCATTTTCACAACACCCTCTGAGTGAAGAAGTTGCCCCTCAAGTCCCTTTTAAATCTTTCCCCTCTCACCTTAAACTGATGCCCTCTAATTTTGGACTCCCCTGCCATGGGGAAAAGACCTTGGCTATTCCCCTTACCTATGCCCCTCATGATTTTATAAACCTCTATAATGTCAGTCTGCTAGCTCTAGGCAATCAAGTCTCAGCCTATCCCGCCTCTTCTTCATAACTTAAACCTTCCAGCCTCGGTGGCATCCTTGTATATCTTCTTTGAACCCTTTCCAGCTCAATAAGGTGGCACAGTGGTTAGCACTGCTGCCTCACAGTGCCAGAGACTCGAGTTCAATTCCTGCCTCAGGCAACTGTCTGTGTGGAGTTTGCACGTTCTCCCTATGTTTGTGCGGGTTTCCTCTGGGTGCTCTGGTTTCTTCCCACAGTCCAAAAATGTGCAGGTTAAGTGGATTGGCCATGCTAATTTGCCTGTACTGTTAGGTGAAGGGGGAAATGGGTCTGGGTGGGTTGCTCTTAGGAGGGTCGGTGTGGACTTGTTGGGCCAAAGGGCCTGTTTCCACGCTGTCAGTAATCTAATCTAACATCCAAATTATGAAAAATCTGCTTCTGAGGGAGACACTCAAAAGCTACTGGCACCTATAGAATTATCTTGCAACAGTGCACAACAGGGAAGGAGCAAACTATCACAGCAGGGATGGCAGTTCACAAGGATATGATTAATTGCACAGATCATTGGAACATCCCACTGTTAACCCTTTAAGCTTCTAAGGAGAAGGAAAGTTATATGCTGCGTTACCCATTCCTTGTCTTTAGTTAATTGCTCTGCAGTTTATATACTGTATGATTGATACGATCAGTACAAAATACTGTGACAATCTTTTTAATGGAACAGGTTGAAGACAGAATAAAAGAAGACAAACTAAAAGATTTTGTTCAAATTTGATTTTCAGGTGGAAAAGGTTGAAGAAAGATTTTTCAAATGTTCCACATTTCAAGTGCAAAACAACCCAGTTGAGGAGACTCTCGAGACTCTGGCCCTTCAGTTCACAGAGAGCGAGTTTGAAATAACTCAGAGGATCCTGGAAGAATTTGGATTTCACCTGAAGAGAGAAAACACTTCAATCTCATGTGAAATGAAGGACAGAAATGAAGATATGTTCTGTTCCATCTTTGCTGCTCTGAGTGTTCTTAAAGCCATAGATGACCGAGTAAACAAGTAATGATTTACATTGGTCAGCCATATTCCTTGACGATTTACCCCTTCTCCTTCCAGTTATCTCCCTGCTAACTCAAGGCTGCATCCTGTTTCTATCCTTGAATGAAGGTAAAATACTGCACATGCTGAAATCAAAATCCAACACATCATCTGTTGCGAGAGAAACAGAGTTAACGTTTCACGTCCAGTGTGACCTTTCTTCAGTTCATTCTCTTTTCTCTCTCTTTAAGAATTTGTTGATGGCAAAAGAAGCTTTTCACATTTTGCGCTTGCTTATGTCTGTGAAGAACTGTAAAGTACATATTTCAAGCAGCACTCTGCGATAGAAGTTGGGAATGTTACTGCACTTTGCTGTACCACCTGAAACCTGTTTTAATAAAGCTTGTTGGAAACAAAATACTTCATATTCACAGAGTGTCTTTGACAATATTAGCACATTTCAAAGATCTGTGAAACTTATTAAATACTTGGGCTGAGTCTGGATGGGATAGTCTTTAGAGAGTTGGTGTGTACATGATGGGCCAAATGGCCTGTTTCCACATTGTAGGGATTCTATGATTGAACTCACACAAATGGTACATGATAACGACCAGACCATGTGCTTTCTCATTATGGAAAAAATTAATGGCTAATATTTCCTTCATGATTTAATGGCAACGTGTACATAGCAACAACAATTTGCCTTTGTGTGGCACCATATGCAACAAAATATACCAAGGCATACCAGAACTATTGTTCAGCAAACATTGGTCCAAGAGCAGAAATGTTAAGATAGATCGAATGGTTGGCAATTTCCTGATGAAGGGCTTTTGCCTAAAATGTCGATTCTCCTGCTCCCCGGATGCTGCCTGGCCTGCTGCGCTTTTCCAGCACCACACTCGCGACTCTGATCTCCAGCATCTGCAGTCCTCACTTTCTCTTAACTGAATACCAGAGACTGTGGTCGGGAAAACTGTAGATGTAGATAACAACTGTAGGTTGAAGGAAGCAAAGGAGGAACAAGAGCCCAGAGCTGGAGGAGTACAAAGTTCTAAGACATCTGAAGGGCTGGCAGACCCACAGAGATAGTGAAGAAAGAGACCATACAGTGATTTGAACAAAGGATCAAAAACTCTTAACTGGCCTTTCTGTCTGACCACCTTGTTGGTTTCGAGAGTCTGGAGACAGTACCTTCCTGTTAGGGTGAAGGGCAAAGCTGGGAGGTGTAGGGAATCCTGGATGAGTAGAGAAATTGAGGTCTTGGTCAAAAAGGAAAGAAGGAAACATTTGTCAAGTACAGGCAGCAGGGATCTAGTAGACCCCTAGAAGAGTATAAGGCAGTAGGAGTATTCATAAGAGGGAAATCAGGAGGACATGAGATAGCTTTGACAAATAGGGTTAAGGAGAATCCAAAGGGTTTCTACAACTACATTAAAGACAAAAGAGTAACTAGGGAGAGAATAGGGCCCCTTAAAGATCAGCAAGGCTGCCTATGTGTGGAAGCTCAGGAGATGGGGGAGATAATAAACAAGTATTTAGCTTCAGTGTTTACTATAGAGAAGGATATGGTAGGTAGAGAATGTGGGGAGCTAGATAGTGACATCTTGGAAAAGGTCCATGTTACAGCAGAGGAGGTGCTGGATATCTTAAAATGTATAAGGGTGCATAAATTCCAAGAACCTGATCAGGTGTAATCGAGAAATCTATGGGAAGCTCAGTGATTGCTGTCCCCTTGTGAGATATTTGTATCATTGATAGCTACGGGTGAAGTGCCAGAAGACTGGAAGTTGGCTAACGTGGTGCCACTGTTTAAGAAAGGTGGTCAGGACAAGCCAGGGAACTATAGACCAGTGAAGCTGACATCTGTAGTGGGCATATTGTTGGAATCCTAAGGGACAAAATTTACATGTATTTGGAAAGGCAAGGACTGATTAGGGATAGTCAACATGACATTGTGGGTGGGAAATCATGTCTCACAAACTTGATTGAGTTTTTGAAGAAGTACGGAAGAGGATTGATGAGGGCAGAGTGGTGGATGTGATTTACATGGACTTGAGTAAGGCATTTGACAAGGTTCCTCATAGTAGACTGGTTAGCAAGGTTAGATCTCAAGGAATACAGGGAGAACTAGCCATTTGGATACAGAACTGGCTCAAAGGTGGAAGACAGAGGGTGGTGGTGGAGAGTTGGTTTTTAGACTGGAAGCCTGTGACCAATGGTGTACTGCAAAATTTGGTGCTGTGTCCACTGTCTTTCGTTATATTTATAAATGATTTGGATGTGAACGTAGGAAGTATAGCTACTAAGTTTGCAGATTACACCAAAATTGAACGTGTAGTGGACAGCGAAGAAGGTTACCTCAGATTACAATGGGATCTTGATCAGATGGACCAATGGGGTCGCAGATGGAGGTTAATTTAGATAAATGCGAGGTACTACATTTTGGAAAGGCAAATCAGGGCAGGAGTTATACATTTAATGGTAAGGTCTTGAGGAGTGTTGCTGAACAAAGAGACCGTAAAGTGCAGATTCATTGTTCCTTGAAAGTAGAGTCGCAGGTGGACAGGATAGTGAAGGTGGTGTTTGGTATGCTTTCCTTTATTGGTCAGTGCATTGAGCGTAGGAGTTGGAAAGTCATGTTGTGGCTGTATAAGACATTGGTTAGGCTGCATGCAATTCTGATCTGCCTGCTGTAGGAAGGATGTTGTGAAACTTGAGAAGATTCAGAAAAGATTTACAAGGATGTTGCCAGGGTTGGAAGGTTTGAGCCATATAAGGAGATGCTGAATAAACAGTGGCTGTTTTCCCTGGAGCATCAGAGGTTGAGCGGTGACCTTATAGAGGTTTATAAAATCATGAGGGGCATGGGTAGGGTAAATAGACAAGGTCTTTTCCCTGGGATAGGGAGTCCAAAACTAGAGGGCATAGGTTTAGGGTGAGAGTGGAAAGATTTAAAAGGGATCGAAGGGGTAACTTACTCACACAGACGGTGGTGTGTGTATGGAAACATTCTGCCAGAGCACATGGTGGTGGCTGGTGCAATTAAAATATTTAAAAGTCATCTGGATGGGTGTACGAACAGTAAGGGTTTAGTGGAATATGGGCCAAATGCTGGCAAATGGGACTAGATTAATTTAGGATATCTGGTCGGCACGGACAAGTTGGATCAACAATACTGTGTCTGGGCTGTATAGCACTATGACTCTAAGTGCATTCCATAGAGACCCGATTCTAACCTGAATTTGAATTTCTTACTTCAGTATTTGTAAAGTTCTTCATTAATTCTGCTTATGATTTTTGATGATTTAATTTTGAACTTTCTCTTTGTTTTTCCAATTATTAAATTGAATCTTTTCATGAATACTTTGTTACTCTGTTTTATCACCCTCTTTGGCATTGACTTTTTGATTAATTTGTGGCTTTTTTATTTGTTTTATTATTTCTCATTGTTTTCCCTATCTGAGGTGTTTCATTGGTAGATAGTTTGCTCTTTATTAAAGCAGAATATATTTCTGCAGAACTGTGCCTTTTAAATGACTCACTGCTGTCCAATCATTTTATCAATTTCTTCCTTCTAATCTATCTATCTTTCTTTGTTTGATGTTCAGCCACTGATATTTAGTTTGTTTACATGCCCTATTATGTTTTGACTTTGTCTCACTTACGCCCTTTGCAATCATTATATGGAACTTCGTTATCGCCTATATGTCCCAGTGCTTACTTCAATCCTGGAGAATTTATAGACCCTGCAGTGATATTTATCATATCATAGGTGTCTACAATACAGAAAAAGACCATTTAGTCCATCAAGCTTGCACCAGTCAGAAACAGCCACCTATAGCCTTGTATCACTATTGCACATTTAAGTACTTTTTTTAGATTAGATTACTTACAGTGTGGAAACAGGCCCTTTGGCCCAACAAGACCACACCGCCCCGCCGAAGCGCAACCCACCCATACCCCTACATCTACCCCTTACCTAACACTATGGGCAATTTAGTATGGCCAATTCACCTGACCTGCACATCTTTGGAGTGTGGGAGGAAACCGGAGCACCCGGAGGAAACCCACGCAGACACGGGGAGAATGTGCAAACTCCACACAGAGAGTCGCCTGAGGCGGGAATTGAACCCGGGTCTCTGGCGCTGTGAGGCAGCAGTGCTAACCACTGTGCCACCGTGCCGCCCAATGTTTATAGAAAGTTTCTGCCTCTACCACTCTTACAGGCAATGACTTCCAGATTCGTACCACCCTCTGAGTGAAAATATGTCATCACATCTCCCATTAAGCCTCCAGCCGCTTGCATTAGATCTAATGGGAGGCGATGGCCTAGTGATATTATTATTGCTAGACTGTTAATCCAGGGGCCCAGGTCATATTTTGGTGACACGGGTTCAAATCATGCCATGATAGACGGTGGAACTTGAATTCAGTAAAATAAAGGTCTGTAATTTAGAGTCTAATGATAACCACAAATCCATTGTCGATTGTTTGGAAAAATCCGATCTACTTCACTAATGTCCTTTAGGGAAGAAAATGGCCATCCTTATCTGGTCTGGCCTACAACTGGAGTAAGACTGTTTTGAGTGGTTTGGCCTAGGCCTTAACAAATTGGGGGCGCTTTGTGGGATTTTGAACAGCGAGTGGTAGGTGTTTGTGTCTTTATTTTGGATGTTGGTTTGGTTGGGTAAACAAAGCTTGCAATAGCAATGGTTCTTTAAGTTACCGTTGTTTTCTGGAGGTGGATGAGGTGAACTTAGTAGTTTTGCAATAGATGAATAAGACCAGGTGGCTGGAATTAGCAGACAAGCTGGGGTTAGAGCTGCCTCCTTCTGTGAGGAAAGGAAAGATAACTACAGCAGTAGCTCAGCATTTAAATTTGCTGGAAACACCATCACGATCTATAGAGATGACAAGACTTCAATTGCAAATGAAGCAGCTTGGGTTAGAGTCGAGAGAGAAGGAAAGGGCAGTAGAATTGAAACAGCTTGAATTACGTTTAGAAGCAGAAGAGAAAGAAAAAGAGAGAGTTTGAACTTCAGAAACTGATACTTGAAAAGGGAAGTCAAGCTTAAAAGGAAGGAGATGAAGGCTGAAGGTAAGTCTAATGAGGAAGAGAGTGGGCATGGCCAAATCCATGGTAGTCAAAAGCCTAGGGAGAAACTGCTTAAGTGTGTTCAAGCATTGCCTAAATTTGATGAGAAGGATGTGGAAGCCTTTTTAATCTCATTTGAAAAAGTGGCCAAACAAATGCAGTGGCCAAAGACCATGTGGGTTTTGTCGATCCTAACAAAACTTGTATGTAGTGCCAGTGAGGTCTTTGCATCACTATCAGAGGAGGTTTCTGGACAGTATGAGGAAGTGAAAAAAGCCTCTTCAGTGCATATGAGCTTGTCCCAGAAACCTATAGACAACCTTTCAGGAATCTAAGGAGGGACCCTGGTCAAACCTATATTGAGTTTGAAAGGATCAAACAGAGTAATTTTGATAGATGGATAATAGCTTTAAAAATTGAGCAAATCTACAACACCCTTCTAGAGGTAATTCATTTGGAGGGATTCAAAAATACATTGCCTGAAGTAGTGTGAACTCAGTTGGAAGAACAGAGAGTTAAAACAACAAGGTTAGCAGTTGAAGTGGCTGATGATTATGAGCTGGCCCATAAAACTCGGTTTGGTTACCAGAATCAATTTCAGTCCATGAAGAATTAAAATTGGGGCAAAGAGAAATCCTCACGTGTAAAGGGAAAGATAGATCTCAGTGAAGATCATAAGAATGACTTACCACAGGTTAAAAAGGAAACCCTTGAAGGGGACAAAGAGGGTAAAAAGTTCTAGTGTTTTCATTGTAATGAAGTGGGCCACACAAAATCACAGTGCTGGCAGGCTAGGAGACAGCCAGATGTAGGAAAACACGACAAGCCTGGAAGTTTTGTTGGACTGGTAACAAAAAGCACAGGGGATGTTAGACAACTGCCTCAGAGTGTACAAGATGATTAGAGGTTAAGGAGGAAGTGCCAGATCTGCTTAAAAAATATACCTGCAAAGGCCTGGAGTAGCAGGTAAAGAGGTTACAATATTAAGAGACACAGAATGCTCTCAGTCTGTAATGCTGAAGGATGAGAAGATGTGTACTCCTGAGGAGAAAGTGAAGACTGCAGATGCTGGAGATCAGAGTCGAGAGTGTGGGGTCAGAAAAGCGCAGCAGGTCAGACAGCATCCAAGGAGCAAAAACTCTTCATCAGAAATGAGACTTGTGGGCCGGGGGCTGAGAGATAAGTGGGAGGGGGCATGCGGCTGAGGAGAAGGAGCTGAGAGTGTGAAAGGTAGATGGAGGTGAGGGTAATGGTGATAGGTGGGAGAGGAGGGTGGAACGGATAGGTGGGTTGGAAGTTGGACACGTATGACAAGTCACGAGGGTGGTGCTGAGTCGGAGTCCTACCTGTTCATCTTCCTTCACACCTATCCGCTCCACCTTTCTTTCCAACCTGTGAGAAACAAAGCTCACACACCTCAATAATTGCAGTCCGAGACAAAATTTGAATCAGCAGTGTCCTTTATTTTACACTTGCAAGTGGGTGAGATGTCCAGTGCCTATAAGATAGAGGACATACACACACCAAGTTCAATTCATACACAACATTTATATGATTTGATGTCTTTTGTTTTACATTGCTCCTCCCCCGCTTACATCTTCCACTTCCCTAAGACCGGCCCCCATTACCCCTGTTTATCTCTTGCCTTATCCGGCCTTGTCTGTGACAAAATGCTTATTCCTGGTCTCACAAGCCTGTTTGACCTCATCCTGCTGTAGGTCATTGTTAGGCATATTCTTTCTTCATCATTATCTACCCCCTTCATCTGTGCCTTTCCCGAGGCCGTTCTGATCCCTATGACCCTTTTAATTGGGGTTTGTTCCTCTGTCTGTGTAAAAGTGTGAAACAGATGTTTATACCTACTGTTTGTACAGGCATATCTAGCTTAACTTCATCCCCTCACAACATCTTATCTACTTGCCCATAATGTCTACCATTGTTTTGAAGTCACATTTCATTCTGACATACAGTTTTAGCTAATACAAAAACAATTATATATTTCCTCCACATCGTTTCCATTCTTGTTGACTCAGCTCGTGGCTAAAACAATTACACACTGGCGTGAGTCCATTTTACTTTGTAAAATTGAATTGCAGAATTGCAGAAGTAACATTAATTTACCTATATCCCACAATTTCCCCCTTTTCTTTAATTACCATTTGTTATCTTCTGCATTTTTCTTTTAGGGGCACCTGTTTCATTAAGGCTGTTTCAATCAGTCTTTGGGTGAGCCCTCGTATACAGGGTATGATACAACAGCCAATGGCCACCAATTCCCGACTACTACTATCAGGGAAGTAAGGATAGAAACCACCACCCCCTTCTACCTTCCAAACCAGGACTCAAGCCATCCTGTGAGAGATGTATCTACTCCTGAATTCTCAGCCAGTTCCTCTGCTAAGGTAGTCAATCCCTTTAAGGCCCGAGTGATTGAACCATCAGGTGCAGTGTTATTAGGAATAAAGGTACAACAGCTTCCTCCTAACATCACACACACACACACACACACACACACCCTTTTTCTGCTAAAATCATATCAAGGGCCATTCTGTTTTCCCATGCCATCCTACTTGTCGCATCATGCTGGTCTGATATTCCTTTAACCGCATCTCTTGTATAATTTATAAATCACGGTTGATTATAGAAAATGTAATTTATCCAATCTATATTGTTATTAATTGTTACCCACCAAAAGAGAGCTGACACAAAGACTGCTGCAATCTGGTTACGACCCTTGAATTCATCAGGTACCCCCCCAGGGACTCCTACCGAATCGAGATAAATCCTGTCATCGAAAGAAGTGTCTAACAGTAATCTCTTACCCCTTCCCTTTTTCCCTCCTATGTTTTCCTTCTCAAATGCCAGGGTAAATGGAATTGCCAATTGTACAATTGCACATATCCCTCTCCAATCCGGAGGTAGCGTGGGTCTCAATATTTTGCCTCCACAGTACCACCACAGATCCGCTCGGGGAACCTTTAGTGTTGAGTAGTTCCCTCCCTTCTCCATTTCGGTTACATTCTTAATCTCTGTACATAATTTCAGCTCCCCCAAATCTTTCGACCGACTTGTACCTCGTCTACCCACACACGATGTGTGATTTCCAACTGCGACGGAAAATATGGGGGGGACCTTTTGCATCTTTCTTCTCCAAGGGAGGGAACATCAGAGATAGGAATGTGCAGTTCCTATCATTCCACGCAGTCTCATCCTGATACAGGGCTATCATACATTTCATGCCCTTCCTGCCTCGCTTCCACCCGAGCGGAAAGGGAACCACCTGGGCCACTGGCCGACCGGAGGCACATGCATAGCAATTGCTTTTGTTCAGACTTTTTACAGTATATTTTACCCATTCAACCCAGGCATTTGCATCCCCGTACCCAGTTTCTATTTCAATGGTCTGTTTCAAGTCCTTTACCTCTATAAATTTTACTACTTTAGGATCAGCGGGAGGGGTGAAAGATGTGTCTTATTACCCAGTAGTTCTACCCGTTTTCCCTGTCCTACACTAATTCGGAAACAATAGCCCAAGAAATCCTTCCCATTTGCTTTCATTTCTATCCCAAACATTTCATTTCATTGTATCTCATAGGTGCTCCCCCCACAGGATTGTTTCGTGCCATGTGGTTTTCCTTATCATTAGGTATATTGGGTTACACTTTTTATCAGAACAATCACGAGCTGGTCGGAAGGGGGCCCGGTGTACTGTGATGAGACCATTATACTAAGTACCATCCCCAAAGGAATTAAGATGTATCTCAGAGTTGCGGTACTGTCTCTGATTATCTACATCCCCACAATTTACTAAGCTGCATACATCAGCGTCTATTACTTGTGGATGATCAGATTCAGGAACCGTTAATAATACATATGAAAATGATATTTGATGAAATCCCAATACTAAGAGGGCTAGTCTCATAACTCTAAGCAGCATTCCCAGTATTCTAAACATCATGCTGAAGCACAAAAAGACTTAATATACAATCCTACAGAAATAATTCCGCGCTCGCCTCTCCACTGTATAATTAGTTACTCAAAGTCTCTTTAGTCTGAGTTTCAGCGGATCTTGCATTGACTAGGCTGTCCATACTTCTTCCTCCACTGGAGATTCCACTGGCCCTTTGATCCGAGTGTAGCGAGTCCAGCCTTTCTCTGCTGTCCTTATCGCTGTTTCAGGGGTCAAAAGAGCCTGGTACGGCCCTTCCCAGTCCGGCTGCAATTTAGTCTCTGTCCATGATTTTACTAAGATTCAATCGCCCGGCTGGATGGGATGAACGGTGAATTCAAGGGGTGGAGTCTGTGCCAATAAACCCTGTTTCCTGAGGAAAAACAAAGAGGAGGACAAGCCCAGTATGTACTTCTTTAAAAACAAATCTTTAGTTTCGGGAATTGGCAATTCTCCATTCGTTCCCAAGTAAGATAATCCAAATAAGATTTCATAGGGGGATAGTCCCAAATCTTTCCTTGGGGCTGTTCGTACTCGCAAGAGAGCTATAGGTCAACATTTGGTCCAAGGGAGTCTGGTTCCTATTATCAATTTAGAGAGCTGTCGTTTGAGTGTTTGGTTCATTCTCTCAACCCTTCCTGATGATGGCGGGTGCCACGGAGTATGGAACTCCCAGGAAATTCCCAACCCTTTCATTACCCCTGTAACACTTTAGAGGTAAAGTGAGTTCCTTGGTCGGAATCAATATGGTTCACGAGCCCATATCGGGGAATTATGTGGTCCAATATTGTTTTAGACACTCCACTCACAGTGGCGGTAGCTAGGGGGTATGCCTCAACCCAACCAGATAGATGATCTACTATGACCAACATATATTTTAGTCTGCCTACCCTGGGGAGTTCAGTATAATCTACTTGTATACTCTGGAAAGATCTCAATCCTGGGTCTCTTCCTCCCGGGGTCTGTTTTCTCAAGACTTCCTTATTTACCTTTCTGCATATGATACATCCCTCACATATTTGTTTAGCAATTGTATATATTCCTTTACATCCATATTCCCTAAGAACCAAATCACACATTACTTGTACTCCCCAATGGCTGCCTTGGTGTAGGACAGCCATAATCTCTCGCATCATCATTTTGTTTAACATTTCCCTTCCATCAGGTAACCTCCAATGCCCGTCTGCTGTTTTTACAGCCCCTAAATCTCTCAACTCATTTTCTTCGCTTTCAGTAAATATAGGAGCTTCCCGAAGACCTGGGACAGTAGGTATTAGGGAATGAATCACCACTTCTTGTGGGTTCAGGGTGGCTTCCCTCGCCACTTCATCAGCTAATCTATTTCCCCTAACCTCTGGTTCATTTCCTTTCTGATGACCATTTACATGAACTACTGCTATTTCTCGGGTAAGTAATAGGGACTCCAAGACTCGTTTAATCAATTCTTCATGTACTAATTCTTTCCCTCGGCTATTGATCAGCTGTCGTTACTGCCATATCTTACCGCAAGTGTGCACAACACCAAATGCATATTTAGAGTCAGTGTATACTGTTCCCTCCTTATTCTCTAATGCCCTAAGGGCTCTTTCCAATGCATAGAGTTCACAAGTCTGAGCTGACCACCCATTTGGCAACCGTCCTGCCTCCACCACACTACTGTTTGTCCCGTCTACGACTGCATACCCATTATGTCTTTTCCCTTCAGTCACCTGGGATGATCCGTGTATAAAAAGTCTAGCCCCTGCATGAAGTGGAACATCTCTCAGGTCCATGCGGACCTTAGTTTGGTATTCTATAATGTCAAGGCAATCGTGCCCTGGATTCTGAGGAGAGTCTCCTTCCCCTTTCCAAAGAAAGGCAGCTGGATTTAAACAATTGTCAGTGACCAACACTAGATCATCCTTTTCTATTAATATTGCCTCATATTTCAGAATCCGCGAGTCTGTCAACCATCGCCCAGCTTTTTGGTTTAGGATTGTTCTCACCTGGTGTGGAGTGCTTACTATTAGGGCTCCCCCAAATGTAAGCTTTCTGCTTTCCTCCACCAACAGTGCAGTGGCAGCCACAGTCTGCACACACTCAGGCCACCCCCGGGATACTGGATCCAGTAGCTTCGAAAGATATGCTACTGGTTGTCTCATTCCTCCCCACCTCTGGGTCAACACTCCCAAAGCCACTCCCTTATCCACGGTAGCAAAGAGGTGGAAAGGTTTATCTAGAGAAGGTAAGGCTAACACGGGGGCATGGATCAGATCTCTTTTGAGTTTCTCAACTAGTTCTTTTTCCTCATCATCCCAACTTAGACATTTTGGTTCCCCCCTAATAGTTTGAGATATAATTTCTTAGTCTTCTGTGCATAGGAATCAATCCACAATCTGCAATAACCCGTTAGACCCAAAAATTTGTGTAACTCCCGTTTAGTGCTGGGCAGTGGCATCCCCACTATTCCCTCTATCCGTTCCGGGCTTATCTTTCTCTTTCCCTCACTAACTAAATGTCCCAAGTATTTCACTTCTTGCTCCACATATTGAAGTTTGTTTTTAGATACTCGCAGTCCCTGCTGACCCAGGAAATTCAATAATTTGTTAGTGGCTTCTACCACTCTTTCTCTTCTTTTTCCTGTTACTAAGAGGTCGTCTACATACTGCAACATGGTAGTCCCCTTGGGGCTGCTAAATTTCTCCAAAGTCTGTTCTAACATCTGTCCAAATATTTTCGGGGATTACATAAACCCCTGGGGGAGCACAGTACACCGGTGTTGCTGTTTCCGTCTTGTCTTAGGGTCTTCCCACTCAAAGGCAAACAAATTCCTATCTTCCTCTGCCAAGGGACAAGCCCAAAAGGCATCCTTTAAATCTATCACACTAAACCATTTGTGGTCATGAGGGATCTCACTTAATAAGGTATAGGGGTTTGGCACCACTGGGTGCCTGATCTGTACTATTCGATTTACTGTTCTCAAATCCTGCACCAATCGATAAGTTCCATCGGATTTCCGCACTGGTAGTATTGGGGTATTATAAGGAGATATACATGGCTCCAACAGTCCATCTCTTATCAATCCTTCAATTACTGGCTGCAGTCCTCGTTTACCTTCTATGGAAATGGGATATTGTCACTCACAGACAACGTCCCCTTTCCTTTTTTTAAAAATTTACTTCAAGGGGAGGGATCTGTAGTTTTCCACAATTCCCTTCCCTACCCATACAACAGGGTCTATCTCTCTCTCCACATCCTCTGTCAACATTGTCATTTGGACAACTAATTCTTTTTCCTGAATTCCAATCCCCAGTTCTAAGAGGATAATTAAGTCTCTCCCTAGTAAGTTACTTCCTATATCAGGGATATACAACAATTCCCCTGTGACCCTATCCTTAGGACCTTCTATCATCATAGGTTCAAATACTGGAACATTAACCCTTCCCCTTTTACCCCCAAAACAATAATTGACCGTGTTGACATTCCTACTTTCTTTGGTTTAAAATTCAGCGATGACTGTGCTGCCCCCGTATCTACTAGGAAGACTACCTCTTCCCTACAGGGTCCCACCTTCAGGTTTATCAAGGGTTCCTGGTGGGTCCCCGGGGGCAGGAACCCCTGAAACCCCTATACTTCATCAAAATTCATAAGCGGAATTGCCCTCTCTTCCCTTTTCAGAGCAGGACACTCCCGCTTAAAGTGCCCTATCTTTCCGCAATAATAGCATCCTGCCTGTGGAGACCTCCAGCTCTGCCCCTGTCGCTCGAACCCTCTATCAAACGCTCCCCCTTGTCCTCTCCCTCTCTCTCTCCCTTTCCCCCTTCCTCTCTGTCCGACATGCTGCCACCCACCGCTCCGGTTGGTCACTATTGGTTCCATTCTTTTCTTAACTACCTCATCAACCGCAGCTACCATCATTTTCACCTTCTGTTTCTGTCTCTCATCCTCTCTCTTTACAAACACTTTCTGTGCCTCTCTTAACAATTCATCTAATGGCTTTTCACTCCACCCTTCTATCTTCTTTATCTTTCTCTGTATGTCTGGCCATTCCTTTGTCACAAAATGTACTTTCAAAAGACCCTGTGCCACTGGGTCCTCAGGGTTCATTCCAGAATATTTCCGCATTGAGTCTCTTAATCTCTGCATTAAAAAAAGCTGAAGGAGTCTCATCTTTCTCCTGTCTAACTTCAAAGGCTTTAGTCAAATTCTGTGACTTCGGAACTGCCTCTCTTATTCCTTTTAGAATCAGGTCTTTCAATTCCCTCATTTCTTCTCTATGCTCCGGGTTTTGATCTTCCCACTGGGGGTCTCTGAGGGGAAACTTCACCTCTCCCTGTCCAGCATCCCCATCTCCAATGGGGTGTTCCCTGTCCCATATTTTAATGGCTGCTCCCCATATAAGTCCCCTTTCTTCCCCAGTAAATAGTATATTTAAAATAGACATTAACTCAGCCCAGGTATACAGACTGGGCCCCTAAAATTGATCAATTTGTTCAGACAACCCCACCGGATCCTCAACCAGGACCTTCATTTCTTTTTTAAATGTTCTGACCTCCCCACTGCTGAGGGGGACACTTACAAACCCAAACTCATTGTCCCCTATTGGTACCTCCCGAAGGTGATAAGACATTACGTTCTTCCCCTTTTTCTTTTTTTTAAAAGAAATATTGCAATATTTCTAGCTCCCCATAACTTCAAACACCAATTCATCAATTCATGCTTGACTAACTTTAAAGCCTATTCCAAACTTGTAAATATATATATAAATATATATTTATATATTTATGTTCATTTATTCAGTATTTAATATTTGAAATGTAAAATGCATACAGTTCCCAATTTTGAAATCTACTGTAATCACCCAGTTTTAGTCCCTTAATTTAAATCCAAAATTAGTTTTCTTAAGTAGTCCTGACTAATCATTGCGCAATTACAATACTATAGGTCGTGAAATAATCAGAGCTGCCTTAAAAGAATTTGCCTATTCAAGTTAAAAAAAACCGTCTAATGCATGAACAATGGCCGAATGCAAGGTCACAGATATTAACCATAGGATCTTGTTTTTACTACAATCTAATGTTGAACTGAAACTTCAACTGTCCTCCATAAATCGCTTTTATGTAAAAATAAAAGAGATTAGTTAGAAACTGATAGTAAGGCAGTCATGACCTGTAAGAAGAACAGGAGTTATCATTCTTTTTTTTTCATAATCTCTATAGAATCCTTAACCTTTAAAGAAATCATGTTAAGTTTCCATAATAAAAATCAGATTCAAAACAGTCCCGGAACTCAAGCTCCAGGGAATAAAACACAAACATTCAATCACCAACAAACAAATGTGCATTCAAACCAAATCACAAAGGGTTAAACTTTCTACCAGCTGTACAGCTCTTTTCATTCTCTCTCTCTGTCACACTCATTGACAAATAAATTCAGATATTTACAAACCCAGTCTTTGTCCGACCTTTTGGCCAGAAGAGGCGGGACGAAGAATGGATTCCTTAGTCCATACGAAGCAACAATATTTAATCATCTTTTTCCCTTGTACAAGTATTATTTTGCCAATTCCACAACATCCTGCCCAAAGGATTTTCTGGAGGTATGTTGTAAGGGACCCCGCCTCCATTTCCATTGCTTTTTCCTTCTTTTGTTTTCCCGGAGGCTTTTTCCTTACCCACGGCACAACCCATATTGAGTTCCTTCGTTAGTCCCTTATTAACTACTAAAACTCAATCCCGGCCACCAAGGCAATACTTTAAAGTCAGGTTTCTTACCTTGGTCTGTGCACAGAGTTGCCTGGCCCCTTGTCGCCGTACTTTCTATCGAGCTCCTATCCCTGTCTGATTCAGATGTCTCTCTTGTGGGATTTGTACCAGTCGCCCAAGGGAGCAGACCAAACCAGGACACGAGACCGCTCCTCAATGGCCAGCCACTCCCCTCGGTGATGAAAGAAAATCCCGGACGAGCCCCCAATTGTGAGAAACAAAGCTGACACACCTCAATAATTGCAGTCCGAGACAAAATCTGAATCAGCAGTGTCCTTTATTTTACACTTGCAAGTGGGTGAGATGTCCAGTGCCTATAAGGCAGAGGATATACACATCAAATTCAATTCATACACAACATTTATATGATTTGATTTCTATTGTTTTACACTGCTCCCTCCCCTGTTTACATCCTCCACTTCCCTAAGACCGGCCCCCATTACCCCTGTTTATCTCTTGCCTTATCCGGCCTTGTCTGTGACAAAATGCTTATTTCTGGCCTCGCAAGGCCGTTTGACCTCATCCTGCTGTAGGTCATTGTTAGGCATATTCTTTCTTCATCATTATCTACCCCCTTCACTTGTGCCTTTCCCGAGGCTGTTCTGATCCCTATGACCCTTTTAATTGGGGTTTGTTCCTGTGTTTTTGTAAAAGTGGGAAGCAGATGTTTATACCTACTGTTTGTACAGGCGTATCTAGCTTAACTTCATCCCCTCACAACATCTTATCTATTTGCCCGTAATGTCTACCTTCTGACATACAGTTTTAGCTAATACAAAAACAATTATATATTTCCTCCACATCGTTTCCATTCTTGTTGACTCAGCTCTTGGCTAAAACAATTACACACTTGTGTAAGTTCATTTTACTTTGTAAAACGGAAGTGCAGAATTGCAGAAGTAACATTAATTTACCTATATCCCACAATCTTATCTATTTGCCCGTAATGTCTACCATTGTTTTACTGGCACATCTCATTCTGACATACAGTTTTAGCTAATACAAAAACAATTATATATTTCCTCCACATCGTTTCCATTCTTGTTGACTCAGTTCGTGGCTAAAACAATTACACACTGGCGTGAGTCCATTTTACTTTGTAAAATGGAATTGCAGAATTGCAGAAGTAACATTAATTTACCTATGTCCCACACAACCTATCACCATTACTACCACCTATATCTACCTATTATGCTCTCAGCTACCTTACCCCCAGCCCCACTTCCCTCCCAATTATCTCTTAGCCCCCTGGCTCACAAGCCTCATTCCTGATGAAGGGCTTTTGCGAAAATCATCGATTCTCCTGCTGTCTGATCTGCTGTGCTTTACCAGTACCACACTCTCGACTGTGTACTCCTGAGAGACTATTGCCAGAAAAGATGCTAGTAAAGGGAATCCGTGGTGAGTCAAAAAGTGCTTGATTATGTAAGGTGAGGTTAGTGTGTGTCTAGAAGAGAATGGAGAATTTGTGGTGGGATTATTAGACAAACTCTGAGCTCCAGGAATACAACTTGTCCTTGCAAATGATATAGCTGATTCACCGGCTGGTGTGCTGCCAACCCGAGTTGAAAAGCCAGTGGAGACACAGGCTACTGAAGAAATGCAGGACATTTATCCTGGGATCTTCCCTGATTGTGTAGTAATGAGGTCACAGAGTCACAAGCTGAAGCAGGAGAGATCAAAATGTACAGATAAGGAAGCTGAAGTATTAGTAGACTTTCTTCGATCAGATAAGTGGGACAGAACAAGATCAAATAGGTAAACATGCAAGTATCTTTCACTCTGCGAAGCTTATTGAGTTGCAGCAGAGAGATGAAAATTTCAAACAGTTGTATCAAAAGGCATATACCAAGAAGGAGAGTGAAGGCATCCCTGTGTGTTATTACTTAATAAATGATGTCTGAATGAGGAAATGGAGACAATCTCACAGTCAAGCAGATGAGGAATGCCAGACATTCATCAGATTGTTTTGTCAGGAGGGAATAGAAAGGAGGTGCTGTGAGTGGTGCATGAGCTACCACTTAGAGGTCATTTGGGAGCGAGGAAAACACAGGCTAAAATACAAAGACATTTTTACTGGCCTGGACTACTTAAAGATGTAGCTGAATTTTGCCAGATATGTCACATGTGTCAGTAATCGGAAAACCACAGGCAGTAATAAAAGCTGCACTTCTAATATCTATTCCAGCATTTGAGGAACCTTTCACAAAAGTCTTGATTGATTGCATAGGTCCCCTACCTCAAACAAAAATGTACGAATAAGTACTTATTAACAATAATGGATGTATTGGCGAGATTTCCAAAGGCAGTACCATTACGTAATATCACAGCTAAAAGGGTTGTAGAAGAATTAATCAAACTTTTTTGCTTGATACAGACTACCAATAGAGATACAATCCGATCAAGGGTCAAACTTCACATCCAAACTATTTAAGGAGGTTCGGAATAAAGCAATTCAAATCTGCTGCATATCATCCAGAATTGCAGGGATCACAGAGAGATGGCATCAAACATTAAAGACCATATTGAGGGCAACAGTCAAGTCTATCCAGATGATTGGGACAAGGGAGTTCTATTTGCGCTTTTTACAATCAGAGACGCACCGAATGAATTGACCAAATTCAGTCCATTTAAATTAAGTTTTGGGCATGAAGTAAGATGACCATTAAAATTCATTTAGGAGAAATTATTAAGTCTTATACTCCACAACCATCTGATGAAGGAACAGCACTCTGAAAGCTAGGGCTTCCAATTAAAACTGTTGGACTATAACCTGCTGTTGTGTGGTTTTTAACTTTGTACATCCCAGTCCATCATCGGCATCTCCTAGTCATTAAGAAATCAGAATTCAGAAATCACACTTTTGGACTATGTGTCAAATTTTAGGGAACGACTAAATAGAGCTGGGGATTTGACTACAGCATTTAAAAGTATCGCAGCATGCAATGAAACAGGAAGTCGATAAGAAATCAAAATTTTGCAATTTTGCCATTGAGGATAAGGTATTGGTGTTACTTCCAGTAAAAGGTGAACCTTTAAAAGCAAGGCTTAGCCAACCTTAGGTGATATGGTGGCTCAGTGGTTAGCACTGCTGCCTCACAGCACAAGGGTCCCGGGTTCAATTCCAGCTTTGGGCGACTGTCTGTGTGGAGTTTGCAGATTCTCCCCATGTCTACATGGGTTTCCTCTGGGTGCTCTGGTTTCCTTCTGCAAAGACATGCAGGCCATGTTAAATTGCCCATAGTGCTGGGTGCATTAGTCGGAGGGAAATGGGTCTGGGTAGTTTACTCTTTGAAGGGTCGGTGTGGACTGGTTGGGCCAAAGGGTCTATTTCCACACTGTAGGGAATCTAATCTAAATTGAGTGAGGTGAACTACTTGAGAAGGACTCCAGACAGGAAGAAGTCTCACAGAGTGTGTCATGTGACTATGCTCAATAGGTATTTTGATAGGGAATGAAAGCAAGAGAAGAAGGTGTTAATGATTACAGCACAGAATGAAGAACCAAGTTCAGAGGATTCTGAATTGGACATTCCTCAAATCAAATTGGACAATGAGGAAGTGGTCAAAAATTGAGGTAAATTATTGAGTTACCTTTCACAATAAAATCAAAATGACCTAAAAGAGTTATTACTATCACATGGGGGGATATCTAGTAATAAACTGGGAAGTACGAATCTAATTATGAGTGATATAGATATAGGAGACGTTGTTCCAATTAAGCAACATCCTTATAGGCATAACCCTCCAAAGTTATCCCAGGTTCAGAAGGAGATAGAGTGCATGCTCCAAGATGGCATAATCAAAGTAAGTTACAGTGACTGGATCTCACCCATAGTCATAATGCCAAAGCCAGATGGTACCCACGGTTATGTGCAGACTGTCGCAAAATCAATGCAGTTACAAAGACTGAGCCATATCCAGTTCTGCGGTTAGAGGACTGCATCAAAAAGGTGGGACAAGCAACTTATATTTCTAAGTAGGACTTGCTCAGAGGCTACTGGCAAGCACCTCTGTCAGAGAGAGCAAAGGCAATTTCAGCTTTCATAATGCCAAATGGACTATATCAGTTCAAAGTCATGCCATTTCGTAAGAAAAACGCTCCAGCCACATTTCAGAGACTAATTAATAAGGTAGTTGCCAGATTACCTAACCATGTGGTGTATATTGATGACCTGATGATTTTTAGTCACTCATGAAAGGGACATTTACAGCATTGATTGGTCTTGTTCGATCGACTTCAGAAGGCAGGCTTGGTGGTAAACCCAGCTACAAGTGAATTTGCCAAAGCCAAGTCACATTTGTCATTGGACACGGACAAATGGCCCCACGGGATGTGAAAATGAAAGTAATTGGGGAATTTCCGACACCATCAACGAACATAGCAGTATTACAGCTCCTGGGATTGAGTGGATGTTGTCAAATGTTTGTGCCAAATTTTAGCAGTGTGGCTGCTCCACTCACTGAATTGTTAAAAAGGGGCAAGACGTTTCAGTGGACAGTGGACTGTCAAAAGGCATTAGACAGCCTGAAGACTGTGTTAACCACTGCCCCAGTATTAGTCACACCTGATCACATGAAGCCTTTCAAGGTAGCTATTGGTGTCAGTGATGTGGGTGTCAGTGCGGTGCTCCTGCAGAAGGATGACGAGGGAATAGAAAGACCCACTGGGTATTTTTCCAGGAAGTTGAATGTTCATCAATTGAAATATTCAGCAGTGGAGAAAGAGACTTTGAGCTTGGTGTTGGCATTACAACATTTCAGTGTTTATATTACCAGCAGTGCATCTGAGACAATCGTATACGCTGATCATAGCCTATTGACATTTGTGGAAAAACTTAAAGGCAAAAATGCCAGATTGCTTAAATGGAGTTGTAGCCATTCAATTTGACAATTGTGCATTTGGCAGATCATGAAAACGTGCTTGCCGGCGCATTGTCGTGACTCAAATGAGATATGAGGAGTGTTCGGAGGCGGGTGTGCCACAGCCTGAGTTTGCATGTGGTTGTGCATGTTTGCGTGTGTATAGTGTCACAAAGCTGGTCTGTATTTCTAAAGGGTACTGTTTTCTTGTTTTTTTTTCAGAGGGATTGTAAACCATTCACGCTCTGAATTGACTGGTTTAGTACAGAGATAAAAGAGTATTGGGAGGCCTTTTTGTTTATAAGTAAACAGATGTGGCTTTTGGCCAAAGCTTTGACCTTTTAGAAGTGACCTGTATAATGAAAGGGGAGTGGTCAGTCCTAAAAGCTGTAGTCCTTTTTTTCAGTCAGTGCAGCAGGATCTGTGTGGAAACAGGCTGTTAAACTCTCTCTTCTTCTGCCCTTCTAACATTGACCTGTAAGCCTCTGTTTTATTTCTACTACGTTTAAGGGGTTTGTTTATTGGGACTGTTGTGCACATTCGGAACAGCATAATTAAGTGTAGTTTGGGATAATCTGAGTTCTGCAGGTATTCTTTATTCTGTTCTTTGTGTTTGATTCCGTAATTTTGTGAATACATTTTTGTCTATTTTAAAACCTAGTAGCCAACCTAGCTAACCTATTCTGGGTAATTTTCACTGTACATTTACTGAAAGAAATTGCAAAGTTACAGTCTGGGCTGCCTGCTTAAGAATATTTTCAGTGGTCTGGCCTAGTCCATAACAATGCAAAACAAAGCTTTTCACTCTACCAACGTACATTTGACAATAATAAATCAAAATAAAACTATACTGGTAAAATTGCCATAGGCTTATCAAATCATATGAACAAGAGAAATGACTGGTGGTGGTTTCATCTGAGGGTCACAATGCCTTAAGGCAGGGGAGAGGCTGAGAATGAGAATCCTTCATGTTAACCTCAGCTAATGTGGGAATTGAGTCCATGCTTTTGGTGTCACTCTGCCAACTGAGCTAACCAACTTTCTAATGCTATACAGTAAGGCTGGCATATCTCTCCCGAACAGACTGATCTTGTCTCTTTTTGGACTTTAGCTGATGCCACTCTACACCATCGTAGATCACAATTCCATTATTTGACAGCTTTACAAATTGCTACCTCCACATCCCCCATTTTCTTTCCCATCACAAAGACAATTTTAAAACTGTTTAAAACGAATAGATTTGTGATCACTGGTCCCAAATGACTTCCCGACTGACACCTCAGTTGCTTGTCCTGTCTTATTTCCCAGGAATAGGTGAAGTTTTGCTCCTTTGCTAGTAGGTATATCCACGTTCGGAACAAAAACATTTTCTTGTACACACTTACAAATTCTTCTCCGTCCCATCCCTTAACACTACGGCAGTCCCAGTATATGTTCAGAAAGTTAAAATCTCCTATCATTACCATCCTATTATTCTTACAGATAATTAATTGCTCTGCAGTTTATGCACTGTATGGTCAGACTAATAAGTACAAAATACTGTGACAGCTTCTTTCAATGGATCAGGTTGAAGACAGAATAAAAGAAGCTAGGAGACTCACTGAAATATTTCGTACTAATTTGTTTTTCAGTTGGAAAGGATTAAGGAAAGATTTTTCAAACATTCTGCATTTTTATATATATATTATATATATAGAAAAATATTTACTCTTTTACAAAAAAATTGAAAAGTTATAGAAGTACAAAAATACAGAAAAGTAGAAATAATAACACATTATTATATTGCAGTAATGTTAACAATAATCTATTACTGTTCAGGATACAATTGTTTCATATTTACTTAACCAAAGTTAAAATAAACTCAAGTTAAATGAAATAGTATTAAATTAAATTACAATCCACTAAAATTAAATGACATTACATTACTCCACTCGTCGCACCTCCACTGAAGCATATGTCCATGGGAGCAACGATTATTATGCCCATTTTAATTCAGCCTCCTCCCCCTGGCATCCCCAGACATTGTGGCTATATAAAGAACCTAATCAGTACTGCCGATACGGCTGTGTCTATGTAATTTAGAAAAGGCTGCCATGTCTTATAAAATCGCTCTGTTCCATGGCGCACCATACTTGTCGGATAATCTTGGGGAACGTGCTCCATCACAAGTCTGCGCCACCCTGCAAGACCTGGAGGTTTTTCTAATATCCGATTCATGAGGATGTCCTTCCTTGCATAGTGTGTGAGAATGTTAAATAACCTCTTCCCATGCTCACCCAGAGAGGGCAAATTTGGTAGTCGCAATAGAAAGGATACTAGATCCACCTTAACTTCAATTCCCAGGATCTTCTCCAGCTCATTCACAGTGGTACCCCTGAATCCACAAATCTTGTAGCAGGGCCAAAGGTAATGTGTGAGGCTACCTGTGCTGATTTTACATTTGGGACATTTTGGAGAAGATCATTTCTTAAACTTCACTAACCTCTCTGGTGCCATATGGGCCCTGTGAAGGATCTTCAATTACATAGCGTGTGCTTTATTGGTTATTGAAATTTTCTTTACATTCCCCCATATATCCTCCCATGTTTCCGATGAGATGTCTTCCCCTAACTCTTGATTCCAGATGCCATGGAGTCTCTCCGTATGCTCAAAGGCACTCCCTCTCTGCAGATGGTATATGGTACTAACCGAGGGAGCACCCCCACATCGGAGCACTCTTCTCTCTATACCCGACTTGTAGGGTTGACCCGAAAGCATGGTCTTCTCCTGTATATAATCCCTAACCTGGAAGTATTGGAAAAGGTCCCTATTAGGAATCCCATATTTCTGACTTAATTGGTTGAAAGGCATCAATACCTCTCCCTCGAATAAATCTCCCAAATAGGAGACTCCCTTACCCTCCCATGCTCTAAAGCAGGAGTCCATTGACCCTGGTCGAAAGCCTGGGGCTCCCGCTAATGTAGTGAATAGCGATGCCTTAAGCAAATTGCCCTCACCCTGCTGCATTATCCTCCATGCTTTCACCGTATTTATGATAATCAGGCTCTCACAGTGCTCATTCACAGTGGTTTCCCAGAATCCACGAATCTTGTAGCAGGGTGAATCCATGAACAGTAAGTTGATGAGGGGACATCTCGCCTACGAGGCCTGAACATCAAGTCATATTGACCTTGAGTCATTACGCACCCAGTCATCCACATATGACAACAAGGCACCTGCCTGGTATCTCTTCAGATCTAGGAGGTCTACCCACCCCTCCCCATATCCTGTGGAAGTTACAGCTTGGTAAATTTAATTAGGGGGCACCTACGACACCAGATAAATGATCCAAGCCAACTGGCAAACCTCCGCAGCACCTGTTCGGGTAATAGCAATGGGAGCATCCTCATTAGATATAATAACTGAGAAAGAACATGCTTTTCAATCAAGCCTATACAGCCTAGTCATGATATAGTAGCTCCTCCCACCGCTGCTAGTCCTGCTTTATCTCTCAATAAAGTTAGCTCCATATAGCTGACGGAAGGTAGGTGTAATAAAAATTCCCAGATAGAGAAAACATTTCTGTGATCACCAAAAAGGAAACTGTCCTCCAGCTCAGACACTTCCACTAATCCCCCCACGGGCATGACCTCCAACTTTGCACTATTTATCCTGTGTCCCGGAAAACTGTTGAATTATTTAATTGTTTGCATTAGCTGGGGCATGGACTTTTCCAGGTAAGCCAAAACCATTCGCGTAAAGAGTAATTTTGTGTTCCCCAATTCCCACCTTTGGTGCTATTATTCCAGGCTCCTTTCGGATGGCCTCCACCAACGGCTCAATTACCAAGGTAAATAACAGTGGCGAGAGAGGACATCCTGTCGGCTGCCTCTCCCATCACTAAAATTACTCGATTTCACACCATTCTTAATAAGCACCGGCTTGGGGTCTCTATGTAACACTGCCACCCACTTGGCGGAGGCCTCTCCTCGACTAAAACGATCTGGAACATCAAAGAGATATGACCATTCCACCAAATCAAAAGCCTCCTCTCCTTTTCAGCGGAGATCGATTCCCGTCTTGGTGGTCCAAGCTGGGAATCAATCTCTGCTGAAAAGCTTACACTATGTTCAATACCCGTCTGATGCTGGTGGAGGAGCTGCGGCCCTCGATAAGACTCATCTGATCCTCTTTTATAATAACAGGCAACACCTTTTCCAACCTCAGAGCCAGCACCTTTGATAAAATTTTGAAGCCTACATTCAGTAACGAGATGGGTCTGAATGATGCGCAGTCCTCGAGGTCTTTCCCTTTCTTTAATATAAGGGAGATATTGGCCTCCCTAAGAGAGGGTGGAAGACAGTCTTGGCTGTACGAATGACGATACATCTCCAGGAGTGGTTCAGCTAACATGGGTATAAACTCCTTGTAAAATCCACTCAGGAACCCGTCTGGACTGGGTGTTTTGCCACCTTGGAGGTGCCTTACCACCTCCTGCACCGTCAGACGTGCATTTAAAAGGGAGGCCTGGTCTGCGTTTATACCGAGGAGGTCCAGGTTTTCACAAAAGGATTCCATCCTCGTTTCTCCAACCCCACAGCCCTCCAACTGGTATAACTCTGCATAGAATTCCTGGAATCTGGCATTAATCTTTTACAGCTCATGTGTGATGTTGCCAGTTCTCTCCCTAATTGACACAATGGACTACAGAGCACTTTTTTTCCCAGCCAGGTAGGCCAGGTATCTACCTGGCTTATCCCCATATTCAAACAGCCTTTGCATTGCCAATGAGACCCCTCTCTTCACCGCTTGTGTGAGCACTGAGTCCAGAGCAGCCTGGACAGCCATGACCCATTGCACTTTGACCACGGATGGTCTGGTATAATAAGCCAATTCAGCTGCCTTCAGCCAGGCCTCAAGCATCCGTTGCTGCTCCCCGCTCTGTCTCTTTTTCATTGTTGAGTATGAATCAGACCCCTTAAATGCACCTTGGTGGTCTCCCAAGCACCAATGGATTAATGGCCGTATCCCAATTGACGTCCCAAAAAGCCCTGAAATCCCTTGTATTGTACTGTACAGAGTTACCACCTCTCAACAGAAATAGATCCATGCGCCAGCGCCATGTTTCTATTCCACTACCCTTGGTCTTAACATCCAAGTACACTGCTGCATGGTCAGAAATAGTTATGTTCCCAATCCTGCAGGCCAAACCAAATCCAAACAAACGGACGGAACAAAGAACATATCAATTCTTATGAGCCACTTGTGCAGGTTGGAGTAAAAGGTAAAACCCCTCCCATTAGGGTGGAGACACCTCTACACATCCACTAGCCCCAGCTCCTCACACAAGTCCACTAACTGTCTAGGCTGCAGAGGTGTACCTGACAGACCCCTTGGCATCGTGTCTACCCCAGGGTCCATGAGACAATTAAAGTCTCCTCCTATAATCGTACGGCACACACCAAGAGCCATTAGTTTAGAGACTCCGTCAACTAAACATTTGAGAGGATGTGCAGGGGGACAGTAGGGGTGGCACGGTGGCTAGCACTGCTGCCTCACAGTGCCAGGGACCTGGGTTCAATTCCCGCCTCGGGCAACTGTCTACGTGAAGTTTGAACATTCGCCCCGGTGTCTGCGTGGGTTTCCTTCAGGTGCTCCCGTTTCCTCCCACAGCACCAAAGATGTGCAGGTTAGGTGAACTGGCCATGCTAAATTGCCCGTAGTGTTAGGTGCATTAGTCAGGGATGAATGTAGGGGAATGGGTCTAGGTGGATTGCTGTTCAGAGGGTCGTGTGGACTTGTTGGGCCGAAGGGCCTGTTTCCACGTGGTAGGGAATCTAATCTAAACATTCAGGATGCCACACTCTTCTCCGTGTACCAAGGCATTGAGAACGATGAACCGTTTGTACTCATCCTTGATTTGATCTATCACCTGAAACAGGAGGTTCCTTTCTACCAGTATAGCCACTCCTCTGCTTTTGGAGTTAAAGGAGGGAAGAATACCCTATCGTATCCCCCCACTGTAACTTCAGATGTTCCCTATCGGTTAAATGTGTCTCTTGCAACAGAGTGATGTCAACCCCGTCCTTCTTAAGATGTCAGAGCACCTTCTTCCTTTTATTGGAGAAATGGCTCCCCTTTATATTCCAGTTGACCCACCTGAGCAGATTGCTAGCCATGGCTGCACACTGCAGCCCACATTCCCCCGAGAGGAGGAAGCCCATTCAATGTGCGATGATTGGAAAAAACACAGACTTTATCAAATCTGAAAACTATTCCTAACAATACTACTAAAACTAAGAAACTAACCACTACGCCTAACTTGAACAAATAAATACACAAACCACAAATCTCCAGCAACCTCTCCCATTGCCCATAGGGGGCAGTCGCTCCCAACCTCTCAGCCTTCCTGGCACCTTCCTGGCCCCAAACCCAGGCAATAGAGAAAAAAACAAGTTATTTACACCCCTGCAAGTTAAGAATGGACACCCACCCCTCCTCCTCTACATCTCAACCCCATACATGTTTACATCAAAGAAGTAACCACCCCTCCACCAGAAAAACAGAGCAGTACAATAACAGAACATAATATGAAACAAACCAGATTTTACACTAAAGCAATACCAAGCCTATAAGGCCCGAAACCACGAAAGGTAAAAGAACAAAGAAAGTGAAGATTAAAAAAACTTATGCCAGTGTCTGTACACAGCTTCTCCTCTTCCCCCTCAGTCCGAGTCTATTATTTCAGCGAGTTCACAAATTCTTTTGCTTTTTCTGCTGAGTTGAAGTTATAGACAGATCCCCCATAGTTAAAATGTAGCATTGCCAGGTACCTCAAAGAATATTGAATATTTAGGTCTCTAAATTTTTTCTTAACATCATCAGATGTCTTCCTTTTCTTAATAACGGCCCCAGAAAAGCCTTGAGAAAACATTATCCTCGATACTGTATAAACCAGTGCCTGTGGATCTCTTCCCAGCTTTCTGGATGTTTCTATTATTTGCTTTTCTTTATAGTGCTAGAGTCGCAGTAGGACCGGGCAGGGGTGCTGATCCAACCCAAACCTATGCATCGCAATCTGGCGAGCCCGTTCCAGACTCACCCGGTCCAACTTGATCTCCAGCACCAGCAACTCTGGGGGAGGCACCTCTCAGGGAACACAGCCAGGCTCTCGCCCCCCCTCACACTCCGGAAGACCCACTACACGTAAGCTTTTCCTCCCACCTCAATTTTCGAGGTCGTCGACCTGTTCCCGCAAGGTCCGAAGCTGGTCTGCCAAGGTTTGGACTCGCCCCTTGGAGTTCTCCGTCACAGTCTCAGAGGCTGCGGTCCTTGGCTCAACCGCTTCCACGCGGCAATCCAGCGCCTGGATCTCCTGCTCATGCTTTGTCAGCATGGCAGAAATCAGTTCCAGCGCTGTTTCAATTCCTTTCACAGGGTTTTGCAAACTCCATGAGTAGGTACTGCTGCTCCTCCGAGCTTAAAGGTGCCGGCACAGGAGTTGAAGCAGCAGCTACAGGTGCACCTGACACAGCAGGGGAGGACTGTCTCTGCTGCACTCCCTTAGCTTCCTCTCCTTTAGACATCTTCATTTCGATTCCAGAGTCTCCAGATTCTAATTTCAAGGGGTCTAGGTGCTTTGCCTGCTTTGTACTGAAAGATTTCCTCAGGAGTAGCTGGGGTGGGGGTGGTGGGGGGTTAGGAGCCCACCTTGTCTGGGGTGTGGCACAGACCCTCAACACAGCAGACTTTTCAGATTGCCGCCATCTCGAATATTCCGCATTTTAAAGGAAAATCAACCCAGCTGAGGAAATTCTGGAGAACCTAGCCCTTTAGTTCACAGAGAGCGAGTTTGAAATAACTCAGAGGATCCTGATAGAATTTGGATTTCACCTGAAGAGAGGGAAAAATGCTTCAATCCCATGCAAAATGAATCACAGAAATGAAGATATGTTCTGTTCCATCTTTGTTGCTCTGAAAGTTCTCAAAGCTTTAGATGACCAAATAAGCATGTAATGATTTACGTCAGTCAGCCATATTCCTTGAAGATTTATCCCTTCCCTTCCAGTCATCTCCTTGCTAACTCAATGCTGTGTCCTGTTTCTATCCTTGAATGAAGGCAAAATACTGCACATGCTGAAATCAAAACCCAACACATCATCCATTGAGAGAGAAACAGAGTTAACATTTGAAGTCCAGTTTGACTCTACTTCAGAGCATTCTCTTTTCCAACATTTTCAAAGAGCAAAGTAATAGGTTGGAAAGTCAAATTATCGGGGGAAGAAGATTAAACTGGGAAAAATAGGGTCAATAGCCAAGGTTTTTTCCCCAACATAGGGGATTCCAGAACTAGAGGGCATAGGTTTCAGGTGAGAGGGGTAAGGAATGGAGGGACAACTTTTTCACACAGAGGGTGGTGCATATGTAGAATGAACTACGAAACAGAGTGGTGGATGCTAATACAATTACAACATATAAAAGGCATCTGGATGGGGATGTGAATAGGAAGTGTTTAGAGGGATATGGGTCAAATGTTGGTGAATGGGACTAGGTCAGATTGAGATGTCTGGTTGATGAGGATGAATTAGACTGAAGGGTCTGTTTCCCTGCTGTATGAGGGTATGAGTCTATAATCTGGAAAAAAAAACATTGACAAAGGTAAACGTGACCAGTGGGAAACAACTAGAAAGTTCATCTGCAGCTTTCGGGAGAATTGTGTTTTGCTAAAGGTACAAAACCAAACTAGCCAATAAAGGAATATATGGATGAATAAAGAGTTAAAAGGAATGTTGAACTTATATCAAAAGGCAAACATCAAGAAAATAAAGCAAATAATGACAAAAGCAGATAAAAAGGGATTAGAAAACAATCAATCTGTCATCTTGAGAGTAACTTCCTTTAATGGTCATACCTCTCAGTGTTCATTAAAGGCCCACCTTTGAAAGCTAGCTCTTTCACAATGCTTAGGTCATATAGTAGCAACTCCTTAAGTTTTATGTCTGTGCTTGTCTGAATGTGTGACTGTGAAGGATGATGTCATGAAGATAGAGAAATTTAAATTAAAATTATTGAATGCAACTGGATTTCATTCAGCTGAGGAAATTCTGTTGTTAGTCTGACACTGGGGTTTTTGGTGCAGTTTGTGCCCCAGTGAACTAAAACCATTCCTTGGTCTTGCCTTGTTGGAAGGCTAAATATCAGGCTCCAGAAACAACTCTTTGTATATCTGGAAATCAACATGTACACAGCCCTCACTCAACAGGAAAGATTTTAGATATTTACAGCACCGACTTGGGTGGAGTTGTTTAAATTTGGGTCAGATAGATTGAAAATATTTCAAGAAGTGCCAACAAACTCTAAACACATTGTAAGACAGATCTGACATTGACCTGGACAGAGCAATGCGAATCATCCTCCTCTTTGCCTATGAACATACAAATTAGCAGCAGAATTAAACCATTCAGCCTCTCTACCCTGCTCTGCCAATAAATAAATGCTAATAATAAATGGTCTGTTTGTGTTTTGCCTTCCACATTCCAATCCACCCCAATAATCCTTGATATCACTACCTGGCAAGAATGTCTATAACAGCTTCACAAATATTTAGTGAACCTGTCTCCACCATCTTCTGAGAATTCCAAAGTCACACAGCCCTCTGAGAGAACCTTAATTTCCTCATCTCTGTTTTAGGTGGGCAAACTCACATTTTAAACAGTGCCTTGTAAAAAGAATTCAGTTGCAAGAGGAATCAACATTTCCAGGCGGATTTTGTCAAGACAGTCACGATATTTCAAGTTTCAGTCAAGTTCCCCCATCAGTTTTCGACACGCCAGTGGAAACAATTCTATTCTGTTTAACCTTTCCTCATAAGATCTACTGCTCATTCCAGAGAGTTTCATTTGCATTCACTCCAGCATCAGGTCACTGCAAATATTGTCAGTGCATTCCTTCACAGCAAAGCTAAACTTGCATTGTAAATTGTCACTCATAGTCCACAGGCTTTATAACTTATAACTTTATAACAGTTTGTTATCACACCCTTCCTTTGGTCAAATAGCTTTTCCAGTCAGTACCAGAGCAACCATAAGAAAACTGAAGCAATTGGATCAGTAACAGAGTGTCCTGAACTCAAAATGTTCAAGCCTCCCAATCTCCAGTCTGTTCCTTGTGCCTCTGATTCAGAAAACTCAACATGACTGATTGCAGACCCCCTATGATTCAAAGCATCTCCTTCTCAGCTTTCAGTAAGGGTACTTTTCAAGGAATCTCTCTTTAAATGCTCTTCAGTCATACTGGTCAGCTTACAGCCAGAAATATATTGGGTTACATCACAGAGCACAGCAATACAGTACACAGACAATGTTAGCAATCAACCAACTGGATCTTTTTGTGTTAATGTCAGTTATTTGATAATATCATGTTCACCTCTGCATGCATTTGTGGCACTTCATAGGGACGGTATCAAAAACAAATTAACTCCAAACCATCAATCATGATCAAACAGGGAATTTTAAGGAATATGTTAAAAGAGGCAAGTGTGATAGAGAAGGGGGGTTTAAAGAGTGAAGATCTAGAGGTGAGCCCTAGGCAGCGAAAGGTAGAAGTTAACTTATTAATGAACTGTAAGTTTCACAAAATACACTTTATTTTACACCGTTGAGTGACTGGATGAGAATGGCTACAGTCTTAATGACTTCATTCTGACCAGGTGTCAAGGTGAGGGGCTGTCCCGGTGGATCAGCCTTCCGAATTCCCAATAGATCCAGCAGCTTCTCCACACATGCTGCATCCTTATCTTCCATCAGGTCCAGTATTTGAAGGTCAGGTTGGAGACTTTCACACATTTGGTCAAACTTCAAACATGTGGGGGAATGTGCAAGAGTAGAAAGTTAAAATTAGATTGACTTTTGTATCCAGTGGGACAATGGGATTGTTATGACAGTGGCAAAAAATGGACTGTCACTATTTGACATCCATCATCAGCATCTAATGCTGGAAACTATTGTGAACTGAAATGTTTATTATAAAAAGGTAAAACACTGACATCAGATGGCCACTGTTATTAGCTGACCTGGTTGAGCCATGCTTCATGAGACATTCAATAAAAGTCTGAGCTGAATTTAACAAGTCACCAAAATGACTGAGACCAGTCACTTAGATCTGTATCTGCAGCTTGATGTACACCTTTCTTAAGTGTTCAAAAAATAGAATGAAAATCTTCCCTTCACATTATTCAGCTTGCTTTAAACAATTAATCCAGAACACAGGAATGAACAAATGAACGGTAACTTTTTGGCAAAGGTAAAGGAGATGTAAAGGATTTGTAACATGTTATGAAGATGTGGGTGTACTATACCTTTAAGCAGAGGGGGTTTACCCTGTGTTGTAACAAACAGCACAACTGAATGACTCTCACCACAGCCTTGCTTTTTATTCTCAGCATTTCAAAAGACAATGCCCAGTGATAAAGCAAATTGGACAAAAATCTTTTCATAAAGAATTCAAAAGTATCAGTAGATTTCACTACTAATGGTAATTAATCATCAATTAAACAAACATAGGGTCAGGTTAAATCAACAGGTCAAGTATTTCAATCAAGAATCTAAGGAATTGATTACCTACAGTGTGGAAACAGGCCCTTTGGCCCAACCTTCAAATACTGACCCTCTGAAGAGAAACCCACCCCCCTATATTTACCTCTGACTAATCCACCTAACACTATGGGTAATTTAGCATGGCCAATTCGCCTAACCTGCACATCTTCAGAATGTGGGAGGAAACCAGAGCACCCGAAGGACACGGGGAGAATATACAAACTCCACGCAGACTGTTGCCCGAGGCGGGAATTGAACCTGGGTCCCTGGCACTGTGAGGCAGCACTGTTAACCACTGAGCCACCGTGCCACCCTTTTTTTTAATGACACTCTCTTGCCTTTTTAAAAAATTAATGCAGGGTCTGTTTCCATGCTGTCTGACTCTATGACCTGTGTTTGTGTATGTGTATGTGGTGTGCTTTGTGTAGCATCCTTTCTTTCCGACGTTCCTCCTTTCACTCAAGGAAACCTTGCAATTGGCTCCTTCAGTTTAAAGTAGTGAGTAATATTTTCATGGGAATAAAATGTAGCTATGTGTCGAAAAGAGGAGTCGTTTGGGACGATGTAACTTTTTAATGGTGAAGCCAATTTATAATTTGATATGTAATAGATAATAAATAAATCTTCATAAATAAATTTGATATGCAATTGAATTGCATTTCCTCTACTGTTGTCAATTTTGTGATTCATTTTGAATTTCATGACCTTGTATCATTCCACTAAGTTTTGATCGTTTGTATGGCATACTTAATTCTGCCCATGTTACTTACTTTCTTAAGAATCACACAACATGATTTGTCATCTGTCTAGCTTAACAGCGTGAAAGTGGCATTGGATGATAGTTTGCAAGAATTGTGGTGTATTCGTGACTTAGTCCATCTCAGGCTTTATGACAGCAAGTCAGCAGCCTGATTACAGTTGAGCAGATTTTATTCCAATGGATTTTTTTTTTATATTTCCCAATTTTGAAATCAATCCTTCCAAAAGAAAAGAAACGCTTCACACAAAAACGTTATTGGCCAGCGAGATCTCTACTTTTAAATTTCAAAGATGAAAGTACAAACCATTGTCTCAAAATGTGGAAGATTATCACTGCTGCCAAGAACCTAAAGGAAAGTGTTGAGGAACAGCAGGGACTTGTCTTTAGGCAGCTTGGTTAGTTCAGGAAGTGAATTGTCAATTTCTGGGCAGACAATGATGCTAATAAGCAAACATTTATTCTTACTAAGATTTCAGGATATCTGACTCTGATTACCCAAAACTCTAAATATCTTCTGGGCAAATATCCAGGTAAATAAGTCAGGTCACACCATTGGATACTTTTTGGATGCAGGGGAATTACCCTAAGGTACGTTAAACTTCCCATGTAGTTCAGATAGATCTTTTCAGGTAAGTCCAATGTTTGATTATCCAGAGATACAGAGAGCAGGATGACCTTTGGTGTGTGGTAGATAAGCAGGAATTTCCTTGGGATTACCTCAAGTTCCTTTGTCTCTTCAGCAGAAAATGGGCTTAAATCTTGTGGACAGTGGAGGCTCCACGCTAATGAATATGGGACATACTATTCTTATTGTAAGAGATGACTATGCATGTTAAAATGGCAAGTTGATGGACCAAATAATAACATCATAATGTTCAATTAATTTGAGTTACTGTTAATAATCTGAGAAATTGTGCAGGTGAAGCTGGATTCTCCTGATGTTATACATTAAAGATAATTTGATCCTGATTTTTACCTTCACAACAATGGGATGGTGGTGTTCTTTATTTAGATTAGTGACAAAATGCATTAAGAAATGTACTGCAGATTTACTAAGATGCAGACATTGATGTTCACATTTCATCCACTCAAATCCTGAAGAAACAAAACTAAAAGTTTGGAATTCCTAAACAGGAATTGGCTTTCAATATTAGGACTGATATAAAACAACAAGAATAAGCAATGGTTCCTTGATCATCCATTAATCATGTTGATCATTCCCACCCACCACCTCACCCTGTCCCTCCACCCCCACCCCATCCACGCTCCCCCTATCCCCGTTCCCCACACAGTCCACTCCAATCCTCCCCTCACCTCACCACCATCATCCAACACCCTACAATCCCGTTCCATTACCCACCCACCATTATTGCCTTGCCATTGTACAGTGGATAGTCAGATAGACAAAGCTGAAATAAACAATGATGCTAAGGCATTTTAATATTAAGGCTCCCATTCATTATACATATCAGATTGTACTTAACAGGTTGCTGTTGGGCCAGTGCAACTTTTGTGCTTAAAATGCTTCCAAAATTGCTCTGCAGCTTTGTTTAAAAACTCCGACTGTGTGAAATAGCTGATTCAGAAAATAATTGATAAACTTTAAATAAAAACCTGTCCCAGTTGAAATAACTTCACGAAGGTCGTTATCCTGTCACCAAGTTACCCTTTATTTACACTTGCATAGTAGATGACAGTAACTCAGATAGGTCAGAGACAGCTCCTAAAGTGAACAGAACCCCTGACACAACTGTTTATACCTGGAAATATTAAAGTACTTGCATTACACTGTATATTTGGATGTTTGGATGGAAATGGCCATTGCTTCTAAGATGCCATCATGAAGCAAACCATAAGAGAGAAGTAATCAGAAATAATATTGGTAATAGAAAAATAAAACAATAGCAATGACAATTAAATACTTAAAGAGATAGGGAAGAAAGAAGGTGGTGTGTTTGCAGTATTGTTAGAGACAGTGCAATAGTATTAATAAAATGAGATAGCTAACACTAATCTAGAAAGAGAATCCATGGATTAAGCTAAAGGACAAGAAGAGATCCTAATGCTAATATGTTTATTTGCCAGACTATTCAGGGAATTGGAGTAAAAATATGCATCCAAATCTAATAACTTAATAAAACATACAGAACAATAATCATGAAAGATTTCAACTTGCCAAAATAAAGTAGCGAGAACTGGTAGCGAAATATTGTTCTTGTTGTGGATACAGGATTATTTTCTTAACTAGAAACTTATATATATCAACATCCAAGTGCAGCCTCACCAATGTCCTATACAACAGCAACATAACTTCACAAGTTCTACACTCAATGCCCTGACTGATGAAGGCTACTGTGCTAAAAGCCTTCTGTCCTATCTACCTGGGACTCCACTTTCAGAGAACTGTGCACCTGAACTCCAAGGTCTCTCTGTTCCATTACAGTCCTTAAGGCACTACCATTCACCTAAAACTCCTCCTACTTTCCAAAATGCAAGACCTCACACTTATCTATATTAAGTTCCATTTGCCATTTCTCAGCCCACTTCCCCAGCTGATCAAGGTCCTGCTGCAACTTCTGATAACCTTCCTCACTGTCCATGATACTGTCTATTTTAGTGTCACGTGCATAATACTAATCATGCCTTGTACATTCCAATCCAAATCATTAATAAAGATAACAAACAGCAAAGGGCCCAGTGCCAACTCCTGAGATACAGGCCTTCAGTCTGACAAGCATTCTTCCACTATCACCCTCTGCTTTCTACCATCAAGCCAATTGTGTATCCAATTTGTCAGCTCCCCCTGGATTCCATGCGATCGAACCTTCTAAAGCAGCCTACCATTTGGAACCTTACAAAAGGTCTTACTTAAATCAATATAGACTACATCCACCACCCTGCTCTCATCAACCTTTCCGGTCACTTCATCATTAAATTCTAACAAATTTGTGAAACATGATCTCCCATACACAGTCATGCTGACTACTCCTAATCAAACCCTGTCTTTCCAAATACATGTATATCTTATTCCTCAGAATCTTCTCAAGTAACTTACCAACCACAAATGTTAGATTTACTGGTCTATAGTTCCCAGGTTTTTCTTTGCAGCCTTTCTTGAATAATGGCACAACATTTACTACTCTCTAGTCTTCTAGGACCTCATCCCTGTCTAATGTTTATGCAAACATATCTGCCAGGACTCCTGCAATTTCTTCTCTCGCCTCTTGCAGAGTTCTTGGATATATCTGGTCAGGACCATGAGATTTATCCACCTTCATACATTTTAATACATTCAACACCACTTCCCCAAGTTGACTGTCCCCAAGATGTCACCACTAACTTCACTGAGTTGCGAAGTCTTCATGTCTTTTTCCATGGTAAACACAAAGGAAAAATAATCTCCAGGGCAGGTAATTAAAGTAAGTATGAGGAATTAGAGGTGATAAGATAACAAAGTTTCACATAAAATTTGTAAAGGGTATAAGTGAGACAAATTCCAAATGTAATGGGGCTGGAAAAAAAAATTCAGGAGTTGAACATCAAACTAAGAAAGGCAGATAGATTAGGAAAAAGAAATTGATAAAAAGATTGGACAGCAGTATGAGTTATTTGCAAAGGTACAGTTCAGCATAAATTATTCTGCTTTAAAAAAGAGCAAACTATCTACGAATGATACTAATGAAATACCTTGAATAAGGTAAAGCAAATACTACAAGAAATCAAACTGTCAATGACAAAGATGCTGACAAAACAGAGTAACAAAGTATGCATGAAAGGATGAAATTTAACAAATTGAAATGCAAAGTTCAGACTTAAATCATCAAAAATCATAAGTAAAATGAGCAAAGAACTTTACAGACACTTTAGAATAGAATAGATTAGAATAGCCTTTATTGTCACAGGCATTCGTTTGAGTGCATTGAAAAGTGTGGAATGTCGCCTCTTCGGGCCAGGGGAGCTACAGAGTACCCAGATACTTTACCTTGATACTATACCTAGGTAGACTTACTTTAAACATTGTTACAGAGTTTAAAAAATTGGTTAGCATGGGAATAGAGTTTAAAAATTCACTACAAAGTACTTAAGTCCTAGTCCTTTCCAACATGAGTCTGTACTCACTGGCTTTCACATGGGTGCACGCTGCCTCCAAGGGCTGGCCTCTGTCCAGGACTCGCTCTGCTCCCCGCTCCGGGACTTGGCCCACACTCGCTCTGTTCCCTGCTCCGGGATTTGTATCCCTCGACTCAATTCTTCAGGTCAGGGTGGTTAAAAGTTGAGGAGGGGAAGAAAAAGTACAATAAAGAGGAGAAAGAAAAGGAACTGATGGGCAGAGGAGCTCTGACTGGAACTTCTTACTCTGCTATCATCTTGAAAGCTAAAAAGCCTCCAGTAAGAAATTCAAATTCAGGACAGGATTGAGCTGCTAAGGAATGCACATGTTAAATACTATTTATCAAGGAAACCAACAAAGTGGCCAGGACATTAGCAGAGGCCATTCAAGAGTTCTCGATCCTTTGTTCAAATCACTGTTTGGTCTCATTCTTTGCTATCTCTGTGAGTTTTTAAAATCTTTCAGAACTTTGTACTACTCCAGCTCTGGGCTCTTGTTCCTCCTTTGCTTCCTTCAACCTACAGTTGTTATCTACATCTATAATTTTCTTGGGCCACAGTCTCTGGTATTCAGTTCCTTAATTAGCCTTAAATTCTCCTTGTTTAAGGTCCTCTTTAAACCTACCACATGATCCATCTTAGTGTTTGCTTGAATGATAGTTTTGCAAAATGCCTTGGAATGTAATGTTGTTGTTATAAAGGCAAGTTCTTGTTGCTATGCGCACCTTCCCATTAGGCCATGAAGCAAATATTGGCCAATATTTATTCCTCAATGAGAAGACACACCGTCTGGTCATTATCATGTACTGTTTGTGCGAGTTGGCTGTCTGAGAAGCCATGTCTCCACATTACAGTGGTGATGACAATGCACAAGTATTTAATTAGTTGCACAGATCTTTGAAATGTCCGAACGTTGTCAAACGCATAATGTAAATACAAATTATTAATTTTCCACCAGACTTTATTAAAACAGATTTCAGGTGGTACAACAAGATGCAGTACCATATCCAGCTTCCCTCGCAGAGTGCTGACTGGAATACGTACTTTACAGTTCTTCACTAATATAAGCAAGCGCAAAACATGAAAAGCTTCTTTTGCAACCAATAATGATGTTTCAAATTCCCAAAGAGACAAAAAAGAGAATGTTCTGAAGAAGAGTCACACTGGACTTGAAACGTTAACACTGTTTCTCTCTCAACTGATGATGTGTTGTGTTTTGATTTCAGCACGTGCAGTATTTTATCTTTATTCAAGGATAGAGGCAGGGTGCAGCCTTGGGTTAGCAGGGAGCTAACTGGAAGGAGAAGGGGGTAAATCATCAAGGAATATAGCTGACCAATGTAAATCATTACATCTTTACTTGGTCATCTAAAGCTTTGAGAACACTCAGAGCAGCAAAGATGGAACAGAACATATTTTTATTCATGTGATGCATTTCAAATGAGATTGAAGTGTCTTCTCTCTTCAGGTGAAATCCGAATTCTTCCAGGATCCCCTGAGTTATTTCAAACTCGCTCTCTGTGAACTGAAGGGCCAGAGTCTCGAGAGTCTCCTCAGCTGGATCAATTTGCATTTCAGGTGCAAAACAAATGAAAAATCTTTCTTCAATCTTTTCCAACTGAAAAACAAATTAACACAAAATATTTTAGTTAGTCTTCTGCCTTCTTTTATTCTGTCTTCAAACTGTAAAAAAAAAGTCACAGTATTTTGTGCTGATCAAATCAGTCGTACACTGCATAAAGTGCAGAGCAATTACTTATCTGTAAGAATAACAGTGTGGTTATGGTAGGGGATTTTAACTTTCCAAACATAGAGTAGGATTGCCATAGTGTTAAGGGATCAGATGGAGAGGAATTTGTTAAGTATGTACAAGAAAATGTTCATATTCAGTATGTGGATACACCTACCAGAGAAGGTGCAAACCTTAACCTACTCTTGGGAAATAAGTCAGGGCAAGTAACTGAGGTGTCAGTGCGGAAGCACTTTGGGGCCAGTGAACTTAGCTCTATTAGTTTTTAAATAGCTATGGAAAAGTTTAGATCTGATCTAAAATTCAGTGTTCTGAATTGGAGTAAGGCCAATTTTGACAATACTTGGGACATCACAATGACTCAGAGGTTAGCACTGCTGCCTCACAGTGCTAGGGACTAGGGTTCAGTTCCACACTTGGGTGATTGTCTTTGTAGAGTTTGCATTCTCTGGATGTTCTGGTTTACTCCTACATTCCAAAGCTGGGTTATGTAAATGAGCCATTGGAAAAACAGGGGTTACACGGATAGGGTGAGGGGATGAGTCTGGGTGGGATGCTCTTCAGAGACTTTGTGTGGACTTGTTGGGCCAATTGACCTGTTCCCACACTGTAGGGGTGCCAATTTATTCTATTTAACTTCCAAAAGTTGATTGGGGTGGATATTCGCAGGTAAAGTGATGGCTTGAAAGTAGGAAACCTTCAAAGATGAAACTCCAGAGATTGTGTGTTCCTGTTAGGGTGAAGCGCAAGGCTGGTAGGAATGCTGGATGAAATGACAAGTTGAGGTTCTGGTCAAGAAAAAGAAGGAAGCGTATGTCAGGTATAGACAGCAGGGATTGAATGAATCCTTCGAGGAATATAAGGGCAGTAGGAGTATACTTAAGAGGGAAATCAGGAGGGCAAATAGGAGACATGAGGTAGCTTTGGAAAATAGGGTAAAGGAGAATCCAAAGGCATTCTACAAATACATTAAGGACAAAACAGTAACTGGGGAGAGATTAGGGCCCCTTAAAGATTAGCAAGGCCGGTTATGTGTGGAACCGCAGGAGACGGAGGAAATACTAAACAAGCATTGTGCCTCAGTGTTTACTGTGGAGAAGGATATGGAAGATAGAGAACATGGGGAAATAAATAATGATGTCTTGAAAAGTGCCAATATTACAGAGGAATCCTTAAAATGCATAAAGGTGGATGGATCTCCAGCACCTGATCAGGTATACCCTCAAACTTCGTAGAAAGCTAGGGAAGTGGTTGCAAGGCCACATGCTGAAATAATCGTACCATCAATAGCCATGGGTGGGGTACCCGAAAACGAGAGGTTGGCTAATGTGGTGCACTATTTAAGAAAGATGGTAAGAAAAATCCAGGGATCTATAGAGCAGTGAGCCTGACATCAGTGGTGGGCAAGTTGTTAGAGGGGATTCTGAGGCGCAGGATTTACATGTACATGGAAGGACAAGGACTGATTAGGGATAGTCAACATGGGAAGTCGTGCGTGGGAAGTCGTGTTTTACTAGTTTGAACTTTTTGAAGAAATGACAAAGAGGATTCATGAAGGCATAATTGTGGACGTTGACTACATGGATTTCAGTAAGGCGTTTGGCAAAGTTCCACATGGTAGACTGATTAGCAAGATCTGATCACATGGAATACAGAGACTGTACTCACCAGAATTTAAAAGAATGAGAGGGGATCTTATAGAAACATATAAAATTATGAAAGGGATAGATAAGGTAGAGGCAGGCAAGTTGTTACTGCTGGTGGGCGAGACTTTTGCTAGGGGATATAGCCTCAAGATTAGGGCAAGCAGATTTAGAACAGAGTTGAGGAGGAACGGCTTTTCCCAGAAAGTAGTGAATCTATGGAATTCTCCGCCCAAGGAGGCAATAGAGGCAGCTTCATTAAATATATTCAAGACACAGTTGGATGAATTTTTGCATGGTAGGGGAATAAAGAGTTATAGGGATAATGCAGGTAGGAGGAGCTGAGATGATGGATAGATCAGCATAATCTTAATGAATAGCGGAGCAGGCTCAACGGGCCAAATGGCCTAATCCTGCTTCTATTACTATGAAACTATCCATTTGGATTTAAAATTGGCCTGATGGTAGAAGGCAGAGGATGATGGTAAAGGGTTGCTTTTGGACTAGAGGTCTGTGACCAGCAGTGTATTATGGAGATTGGAGCTGGGTCCACAGTTTTTCTGTCATCTACATAACAGATTTGGAAAGGTATCTGGATGGGTAAATGAATAGGAAGGGTTGAGAGGGATATGGGCCAATTGCTGGTAATTGGGGCAAGATTACTTTAGGCTATCTGGTCAGCATGGACAGGTTGGACTAAAGGGTCTGTATGACTCTAAGGACAAGGAATGGATAGCACAGCATGGTGAATATTTCTGTGCCAAGTCCTTTCGCACTCACAATCTGTCTCTATCCCTCTGTAGACTCCTGTGCCATCCTCACAACTTGCCTTACCACCTACTTTTGACTCATCTTCAATCTTGGCTATAATATATTCACTTTCCTCATCCAAGTCATTAATATATATTGTAAATATTGTGGCCCACCACTGGATCCCAGTGACACTCCACTAGTTACAGATTGCTATTCTGAAAATGCTTCCTTTACTCCAACTCTCTGTCTTCTACTGGTTAGCCAATTCTCTAGCCATGCTAATATACTACTCCTAACACCATGGGCTCTTATCTTCTTAAATAGCTTTATGACTGGTACCTTATTGAACACCTTATGGAATTTCAAGTATATTATACCTACTGGTTTCCTTTTATCTACCCTGCTGTTATCTCTTCTTATGACCTTCAGGCATAATTTGCCCTTCATGAATCCATAGTGACTCTAACACATTTACTACATTCTTTGTAATGTACTCTAATATTTCCTAATGACAGATGTTAAATTTCCTCACTTTTAGTGACCTGCTTTTTGTCTCCCTTTTTTTAATAAGTGTTACGTTGCCAGTTTTCCAATCATCTGGGACTTTTCCTGAACTGAAGGATTCTTGGAATCCTTCTTGGCATCCACTATCTATGCAGTTATTTCCTTTAAAAGTCTAGAATGAGTCCAATCAAGTTGAGGGGACAAAATGGTGTTTATTCCCAAAGGTTTCTCTCATTATTGTTTATTTCCATCCACCTTGGAATTTTGATTATTTATTATCTTTGGAATGCTATTAAGGTTGTCTACCATGTAGACTGACATAGAGCAGTTATCAACTCCTCTGCCATTTCTTACCTCCTCATTATTATTTCCCCATTCGCTCTCTAAGGGGCCTATGTTCACTCTGACTCCACTTCTCCTTTTTTCAGATTTCAAGAAGCTCTTACTGTCTGATTCTCTATTACTTGTTAGTTTGCCCTCATACTTTATTTTTCTCCTATAAGTTTTGGTTTGTCATATTCTGTTGGCTTTGAAGTTTCCCAATTGTTTAGTTTTCCACTAATGTTCATCAGGCGATAAGCATTTTCTTTCAGTTTGGTTCTATCCTTAACCTTCGAGGCTAACCATGGTTGATTTCCCCTTCCAAGAATCCCTCTTTCACACACATGAAAGGTATCTCTTTGCTCTGAGTCACAAACAATTTTCTTAAATATCTGTGATCTTTTGCTCTAAATTCTGTGCCTGATGACCCTGCTCCACAGCTACCTGATGAATGAGCAGCACTCCCAAAGTTAGTACTTTGAAATAAACCTGTTGGACTATAACCTGGTATTGTGTGATGTATTTAACTTAAATATCTGTCTTTGTTCCGCAAGTGTCTTTTTCGCTAAACTCCTTTTTGACCTTGTAATTAACCCCATCCCTGATGTTTGGGTGCCCAAAACCTTTCTGACTCTGGCAACCCAACAGAAATTAAATTTGTATGTGTTTCTCTGCTCCCTCCTCGCAAATTCACCTGAGATGACAAAACAATAAAGTGTATTTCTTACCGTCTTTAGTTGTCTGGATATAATCTTCATCTCAACACTAGTAGCCAGTAGGGTAAAAATGTCAAGATTCAGTTCTGAAAGGAAACAGAATAATTCAGCGCACCTTACTCTGATGGATCCATTGCATTGCACATTGAAGATCTTTAATAAAGTAAATTGATCAAAAGTACTTCAGAGAATTGATGGATGAACAGCAAATTAGCACAAGCCATAGAAAAGGCGGAAGAGTTTTACTTGAGGTTAAGTTGCAGTTAGTTTATGCTGTTTTAATCCTATTTGTTTTCATAGAGCTGAGCGGGAGTTTGTGTATCATTCAAGGTCAGTTTGATAGTAGTCGCTGCATTTTGTGTGTGCTAGCTAACTGATATCATTGCTAGGCTCCTGTATAATTGGCTAAATGTCCTATTTCAGGAAGAATTTCACATAAATGTGGATATATGTATGTGTCTCTCTTTCTGTTTCTATGATTAAGCATTTAAAAGTTTAGGGATCAAGTTGGGGTAAGATTACTGCTCTCTGCTTATTTAAAATGGGGCCAGATAATTAGAAAATGTTCAGCATATTCTGAACCATTTTCTATTCCTGATCAGGAGGGGAATCAAGGGTTATGGGGAAAGAGTAAGAAAGAAAATGTGAAGAATTTAGCCATGATCCTACTGAATGGTGGGACAGGGTGGAGGGGCCGAACGGCCTACTTCAATTCCTGTTTATTAGGATTCTTAAGGTTAAACCAGATTTGATATGTCCTGGATTTAGGCTCCATGACATTTCAAATTGATCATTGTTAGTCATCGTCCTGCATCACATCTTGTCTCAGTTCACTCCAGAGACAGGTCAAACGGGACAGTCTGAGACTGTCAGTACAAACTAACAATGCTTTCATGCCAAAGCAAAGTATTAATGCACAATGAGAGTCCATACATATTTAATGCTGTAACCAGGTTATAATGGCATCATTCATTCAATAATAACAACTAGGCCAGTGAGAATAGATTCTTAAACAGAAATCAACATACTGATGTTCACACCAGAATTCTGCAGTCTGTCTGTATGCTTCTACTTCCCCTGAATTACCAACATGGTCAATGGTTGACATTGAATTCAAACACTATCCCTCTCAGCTTTCAACAAGAGAACTTAATTACAAGTCTCCATTTAAATACTCATGATATATGCTGGTTAGCTTGAAATGTTAGGTTATGGCACAGATTGCAGTATTGTCCAGAAGCATTAACAATCCCTCAACTGGGTCAAATAATTTTTCTTTTAGTCATTCATGAAACGTGGCTGTTTCTGGCTGAACCAGAATTTATTGTCCATCCTTATCAGCCCTTCAAAAGGTTGTGGTGAGCTGCCTTCTTGACTTGCTGCAGTCCATTGGCTATAGGTTGACCCACAATGTCCTTAGGGAGGGAACTCCATGATTTTGACCCAGCGACAGTGAAGGAATGAGTAATATATTTCCAATCACAATGATGAATGGCCCAGAGATGAAATGGTTACTATCAGCTAGTTAGGATTAGTGAATACAATGTGTATTTATATAATGTACATTAGAAGAGGGAGAGATCATCTAAAGTTGGTCAAAGTGGTAGTTCCTAGCAAAGTCTAAAAGAAAGAGAGGAAGGAGCAGAGGTCTGGAGAGAGAATGCCAGAGGACCGAGACAGCTGAATAGATAAGGCAGTACATGTCAAAGCAATATACCATTGAGTGACTGAATGAAAATGTTTACAGTCTTTATGACTTCATTCTGATGGGGTGTCAAGCTGAGGGGCTGTCCCGGTGGATCAACCTTCCGAATTCCCAACAGATCCAACAGTTTCTCCACACAGGCTCTATTCTCGTCTTCCATCAGCCCCAGGACTTGGAGGTCGGGCTGGAAACCTTCACATATCTGGTCAAGCTGAAAATGTTGAGACATGGACGAGGTAACATCAGAAATAGTACACAGTGACAAGGGACGGTATGTCAGGAATTGGTATGCTTTTCAAATTCAGACTTGAAATGCTGGCATCCTGCATTCTCTAATGAGATACTATCTTGACTGATGCAGAATCAAGCTTCCCCAGTTTTGATGAACTATTGTAATTTAGTCCTCCTGCTGTCATCCCTAATGAACAATTACCTCCTTTGTCAGAATGTTAAAGGTATCTGTGTAAAATTAATTTGACAGTGGCAACTGACATAAATCCCACATGCTGGAATTGATCAGAATTTGTCATTAATCTCAGGCAATGAGCCCTGAGAATGTTCCGAGTGATAGATGAGAATGGAAAATCTTGTAGGGACAATAGGAGAATCTTCCAAAACTGTGGTTGAAACACAAAACTGAGGATAGAGTGGAGGAAGCATTACTCTATTAGGTATTAAATGTACACAGTAGTGAACCTGTAACTAGCAGGTACACAGCTCATCAACACTGGCACAGACAGAAACTGAGATCCTGGGAATAGAATTCAGGTCTTGGCCAGAATTGGGTATGAGGAGTGAATGGTGTAAGTTTTGAATAAATGGAGTGTAATTGTCTAAACTGGGTGATCACAATTTACCACAACGAATCTCTTGTCATGATCAACCTAAAGAAGGGAAGTGATAACCCACAGAAATGTGGTTTGCTAGCACCATCAGTAAATTTACAATTGAGAAGGTACGAACCATTGTCTCAAGAACAGGAAGGTTATCGTTGTTGCCAAGAAGCTGAAGGAATGTGTTCAGGAATAGTTGGCTCACGTCCTTTGACAGTTTGGTCAGTTCTGTGAGGGGAAGCTCAGGTTTCTGGTAACACGAGGCTGCTAAAAGGGAAAAGAAATTACAATTGAGATTTCAAAAGACAAATTGTTAATGAAATTCTGAATAAGAATCTAGTGAGATCCTGTCCTTTTTACCCAAAGGGAAAAGGCGATTTTTGGTTGAACAGTTAGTATAAATAATAGAACATAGAACATAGAACATAGAAGAATACAGCGCAGTACAGGCCCTTCAGCCCTCGATGTTGCGCCGATCAAAGCCCACCTAACCTACACTAACCCACTATCCTCCATATACCTATCCAATGCCCGCTTAAATACCCATAAAGAGGGAGAGTCCACTACTGCTACTGGCAGGGCATTCCATGAACTTACGACTCGCTGAGTGAAGAACCTACCCCTAACATCAGTCCTATATCTACCCCCCCTTAATTTAAAGCTATGCCCCCTTGTAATAGCTGACTCCATACGTGGAAAAAGGTTCTCACTGTCAACCCTATCTAACCCCCTAATCATCTTGTACACCTCTATCAAATCACCCCTAAACCTTCTTTTCTCCAATGAAAACAACCCCAAGTGCCTCAGCCTTTCCTCATAGGATTTTCCTACCATACCAGGCAACATCCTGGTAAACTTCCTCTGCACCCGTTCCAGTGCCTCCACATCCTTCCTATAGTATGGCGACCAAAACTGCACACAATATTCCAGATGCGGCCGCACCAGAGTCTTATACAACTGCAGCATGACCTCAGGACTCCGGAACTCAATTCCTCTACCAATAAAAGCCAGTACGCCATATGCCTTCTTCACTGCACTATTTACCTGGGTGGCAACTTTCAGAGATCTGTGTACATGGACACCAAGATCCCTCTGCTCTTCCACACTACCAAGTAGTCTACCATTAGCACAGTAATCCATCTTTTTATTACTCTTACCAAAGTGAATCACTTCACACTTAGCTACATTGAACTCCATTTGCCACCTTTCTGCCCAGCTCTGCAGCTTCTCTATATCCCGCTGTAACCTGCCATATCCTTCCTCACTGTCTACAACTCCTCCGACTTTCGTATCATCCGCAAACTTGCTCACCCAACCTTCTAACCCTTCCTCCAGGTCATTTATAAAAATGACAAACAGCAATGGTCCCAAAACAGATCCTTGCGGAACACCGCTAGTGACGGCACTCCAAGATGAACCTTTGCCATCAACTACTACCCTCTGTCTTCTTCCAGAGAGCCAATTCCTAATCCAAACCTCCAACTCTCCCTCAATGCCATATCTCTGTATTTTCTGCAGTAGCCTACCATGGGGGACCTTATCAAACGCCTTACTAAAATCCATATATACCACATCTACCGCTTTCCCCTCATCTACCTCCTTAGTCACCTTCTCAAAGAATTCAATAAGGTTTGTGAGGCACGACCTGCCCTTCACAAAACCATGCTGACTATCCTTGATCACATCATTCTTATCCAGATGTGCATAAATCCTATCCCTTACAATTCTCTCTAAGACTTTGCCCACAACAGAAGTGAGACTCACTGGCCTATAGTTACTAGGATTATCCCTACTCCCCTTCTTGAACAAGGGAACCACGTTTGCTAGCCTCCAGTCCTGAGATTTTTAATGGACTGAGATTTTTAATAACAAATAACATGATTGAAAGAGCAAAGACTTGACATAACGGGTAACGCTTTGCTCCTGGATGGATGTTTCCTTGATTATGATTCATCTAAAATATCGAATGGTTACCCATATCATTTATCTGAACAAAAGTGTTCACATTACATTGGAGCATGTTGATTTCAGAGCAACTTTCTGAGAATTGTTTGGAAGTGTGATCCTTGAAATGTGATCAACAAACAAGAATCTACATGGTGGGAGAGGGGGAATCTCTTGAACTTTCAGTGTGAGTCCATAGAAGCAATTGCAATTCCATCCCAGTGTGCTTTGGACATAGCATTTCTATTGCATTATAGGGTTATGGAGTCATAGATGTACAGAAACAGACCCTTCGGTCCAACTTGTTCATGCTGTCCAGATATCTTAAATTCATAAATGAATCAAAAAATTGCCAGCATTTTGTCCATACCCCTCTAAACTCTTCCTATTCATATACCCATCCAGATGCTTTTTAAATGTTGTAATTGTACCAGCCTCCACCACTCCCTCTGGCAGCTGTTTGTAGTTATGTGCCATCCTCTGTGTGAAAAAGATGCCCTTAGGTCTCTTTTAATTTTTTCCCCCTCTCACTTTAAACCTGTGCCTCACTTTAAACACTTTAAACCCTGGCAATATCCTTGTAAATCTTTTCTGAATGCTTTCAAGTTTCATAGTATCCTTCCTATAGCAGGGAGACCAGAATTGCACACCATATTCAAATAGTGGCCAAACCAATGTCCTGTACAGGTGCAACATGACCTCCAACTCCTATCCTCAATATATTGACTAATAAAGGCAAGCATACCAAACGCCTTCTTCACTATCCTATCTATCTGAAAGTACTCTTTCAAGGAACTACGAATCTGCACCCCAAGGTTTTTTTGTTCAACAACACTCCCCAGGACCTTACCATTAAGTGTATAAATCCTGCCCTGATTTGCCTTTCCAAAATGCAGCACCTCACATTTATCTAAATTAAACTCAATCTGCCAACCTTTGGCCCACTAGCCCATCTGATTAAGATCCCATTGTATATGGAGGTAATCTTCTTCGCTATCCATTACACCTCCAATTTTGGTGTTATCTGAAAACTTACTCACCATACCTCCTATGTTCACATCCAAATCATTTATATAAATTACAAAAAGCAGTGGACCCAGCACCCATCTGTGTGACACACCACTGGTAACAGACCTCCAGTCTGAAAAGCAACCCTCCACCACCACCCTCAGTCTTCTACCTTCCAGCCAGTTATGTATCCAAATAGCTAGTACTCCCTCTATTTCATGTGATCTTACCTTGCTAACCAAGTTTACCATGAAGAACCTTGTCAAATGTTTTACTGAAGTCCATATAGATCACATCCACTGTTCTGACCTCATCAATCTTCTGTGTTACCTCTTCAGAAAACTCAATCAAGTCAGTTAGACATGATTTTCCATGCACAAAGCCATGCTGACTATCTCTAATCAGTCCTTGATTTTCCAAATACATGTGAATCCTGTCCCTCAGGATTCCCTTCAACAATTTGCCCACGACTGATATCAGACTCACTGGTCTATAGTTCCCCGGCTTTTCCTTACCACCGCTCTTAAAAAGTGGCATCATGTTAGCCAAGCTTCAACCTTCCAGCACCTCACCTGTGGGTGTTGACGATACAAATACCTCAGCAAAGGGCCCAGCAATCACTTCCCTAGCTTCCCACAAAGTTCTAGATTACACCTGATCAGGTCCTGGGGATTTATGTGTCCTTGTGCATTTTGAGGTGTCCAGCACCTCTTCCTCTGTAATATGGATATGTTTCAAGATGTCACTATTTATTTCTCTACACTCTCTATCTTTCATATCCTTCTCCACAGTGAACACTGATGCAAATCCTCATTTACCACACATAGGGGGCCTTACTGATCTTTTAGGGGCCCTATTCTCTCCCTACTTACCCTTTAATCCTGAATGTATTTGTAGAATCCCTATAGATTCTCCTTAACCCTAATTGCTAAAGCTATCTCATGTCCACTTTTTGCCCTCCTGATTTCCTGCTTAACTCCTTCTGCCTTTATACTCTTCAAGGGATTCACTCAATCTCTGCTATCTATAGCTAACATATATTTCCTTCTTAACATTAACCAAACTCTCAATTTGACTAGGCATCCAGCATTCCCTATGCCTTTCATCCTAACAGGAACATACTCTCCCTGGACTCTTGTTATCTCATTCCTGAAGGCTTTCCATTTTACAGCTATCCATTTACCTGCGAACATCCATGCCCTAAACAACTTTTGAAAGTTTGTGCTTACCTTAACACTATGGCAGTCCCAGTCTTTGTTTGGAAACTTAAAATTCCCTATCATAACCACCCTATTATTCTTACAGATAACTGAGATCTCCTGACAAATTTGTTTCTCAATTTCCTGCTGGCTACTGGAGTGGTGTATTGTACAATCCCAAGAAAGTGATCATCCCTTTCTTATTTCTCAGTCCCATCCAAATACATCCCTGGATATATTTCCAGGAATATCCTCCCTAAGTGCAACCATAATGTTATCCCTAATCAAATTCCCCCTCCTCTCTTGTCCCCTTTTCTATCCTCCGAAAGCATCTGTCCCCTGTTCATCCCTGAGCCATGCCTCTGTAATTGCTATGATATCCCCATCCCATGTTCCCAACCATGCCCTTACTTGTTTGGACTCTTGTGTTGAAATAAATACCTCTGGCATTGAACCACATTGTGAACCAGTTATATAACATTGCTAATATTTTTGATTGAAAATGCTACGTTCTGATAAAGTGAATATGAAGATGTTCTTGCACTGCAAGTTCAGAGAAGTCGGTCGATACTACAGTACCTTCACTGGCCATTATCTTTTTCATTTGTTATCAAACACTTCCTTGAGATCAAGATATTGTTTGGATATGTGACATATTTACAATAACAAAACTGAAGCATTAAGAAATAGAAAACAAATTTACCACAACTGGAAGCCTGCAACTGATCCCAAAATATATCTGAAAGAACAAAGAAATAGAAGTTTCAGATTTTAAGAACTTGTTACTTTGGTAACTAATCATCTACAGAAGGATTGGCAGAACATGGGCATCATTGCCAATTATTCTGCCTTTTTTAGTTCTCCATCTTTTCTTGATTTTATTTAAAAAGTAATTCTCAGGTTGTTTAGCATTATTATTGGTAAGCCTAGCAGTTATTGCCCATCCCAAGACACCCTAAGAAATCAGTGGTGAGTTTTCTTGTTGAAATATTTCATTTCATTGTGTGGAAAGTGCTTCCACAATGAAGGTAGATAAGAAATTGCAGGACAGCTGGAATATATCCAAATTGAGACAATCTGTGACTTGGAGGTGATGTTCTTTCCTGCTGTCCTTGTCCTTGGCAGAAGATGCAGTGTTAAGAGTTGTTGCTGATGAAACCAGGATGAGTTGCAGATAGTGTATACAGAAGCCAGGGTCCACCATTGGTGGAAGAGGTAGATGTATGAGGTGATGGACGAGACCCCAGTCAAATGGACAGCATCCCACTGGAGGGTGTTGAAACTCGTGTGGAACATTGGAGATGTATCAATTCAAGCAAATGGAGGGTATTCCACATCACCTTTTACTTGGCTTGTCAATAGGAAATTAACTTTAGTAGAATTAAGAGGTGCACGAATACCCAATTTCCTTGGCTTGGCTGAATTGATCCAAAAATCATCTCAACGTTGTCTTACTGGAGCTGTTAGAAAACTTACTTTAAATGAGTGACAAACACCAAATGTAGTGCGGGAGAGAGAATCAATTTTAGAAAAGCTAGGTGGTGCTCATGTGATCACCAATATCAGGACATATAGCAGAAGCAGTTCCCACAATGCAGCCCAAGTTTTGGGTCCGCCATGTGGATGACACCTTTGTCATCACAAAATGCGTCAAACTAGAAGAAACCCACAAACACATAAACAACATCCTCACTGATACAAAATTCACCAAAAAGGAACAGAACAATAACCAACACCCCTTCTAGCACATCATGGTAGAACGAAAATGGAGAACTGCAGAACAGCATTTACAGGAAAGCCAGACATACACAGATCAGATACTCAAATGCAGATGCAACCATTCCAACACCCACAAGTGGAGCTGCATCAGGACACTATTTAAACAAGCCACAACACACTAAAGCACTCTAGAATTGCGAGAGGCCTAGAAGAAACACCTGCATGAAGTATTCAGGAACAACTGTTACCTGCTAAGCGCTATCTGCCGATTCCTGCACAATGGACCAAAACAGGAAGACACAACGTGCACAGAGACTCTAGTCACTCTACCATACATCAAAGACATTTCAGAGATGACCACCAGACAACTCCAGCCCCTAGGAATCATGCTAGCCCACAAACCTACTGCCACACTAAAACAACTAATTAATGAATTTAAAGGACTCCCATACCCACAGCCAACAGACCAAACGCAACATCTTAAGAGGGCTCTTGTAATGCAGTGGTTGGGTTCCTACATCTGAGCCATGAAGATGATAAATTCAGTCGAGCTAGGAGGAGAGATGTCAGGTCTACTTTTAAGGACTGCAACAAACATATTAGATTAGATTCACTAGAGTGTGGAAACTTTGACTCAACAAGCCCACACCGACCCTCCGAAGAGCAACCCACCCAGACCCATTCCCCTACATTCACCCCTGACTAATGCACCTAACACTACAGGCAATTTAGCACGGCCAGTTCACCTAACCTGCACACCTTTGGACTGTGAGAGGAAACCGGAGCGCCCGGAGGAAACCCACACAGACACGGGGAAAAATGCGCAAACTCCACACAGACAATTGCCCGAGGCGGGAATTGAACCTGGGTCCCTGACACTGTGAGGCAGCAGTGCTAACCACTGAGCCACCCCTTATTGGAGAAACCAGCAGGAAACTAGCCACCAGGATACATGAGCACCAACTCGCCACCAGAAGACATGACCAACTATCACTCGTATCCATACACACAAATGAAGAGGGACACCAGTTCATCTGGGACAATACATCCATCCTGGGACAGGCTAAACAAAGACACAATAGGAATTCCTAAAAGCCTAAGATTCAAACCGGAACTCCATTAACAAACATATAGATTTGGACACCATTTACCAACCTCACAGAAACAGAATTGGAAATGATATCACCCACCACAACAAACCAAGACACATAAATAGCAAGCTGGACAGCACACCAAGACTTCACTGGAGGCTCACTGATGATGTTACTTAGCATGGTGACGAAACATCTGAAAGCAAACCCACCAGCTCAGTGAGCAAACAGCCAACGTGGTGGGACAAATGGCTGGAGAATGTTTAATTAGTCATTAACAAAACAATTTGCTATTAGAAAAGTCTACAGTCAGCTTTCCATTTTCCTTTTTCGCATTTTACATACCCAGGGTGTCATCCTCTGTTATCCACAGTTTTAAGACTTTGAATGCAATGGTAGTTCCAGCAGGGAACGATAAGTTCTGCTTCAAAGCTACATCAACTCTTCCTTTAGCCTAGCCCAAGAAAGAAAATGATAATACTTAATATTGCAAATCAATGATTCTGAGTTCTCAGGAAAATCAAAATTATTCAATCGGGTTTAGAAAAGAATTACTGAAATGTAACCAGAAATAAGAGGCTTCATTTACCTGGCAAGCTAGAGAAACTGAGATTTCTGAAATAAACTTCAAGGGGAATGGTTGCTACAGTGTGGAATGCAGCATTCCAGCAGGAACAGCAGCCAGATAAAGAACTGGCAGAACCAATCACTGGGAAAACTATCAGAGAAAATCTGTCATCTTAGTGATGCACTGCTTTTTACAAATAATAATAATGGACATAAACCGTCAAAGAACAGAGGATAGAATTTTTACCTCAATGGTTAAAGTTTTGTTAGGTCGAAAATTAACAGATTTTAAGCCATTCCTTTCGAGAAACCCAATTACAGACACTCAGGAATGAACAAGTTAACAGAAAATTGTCAGCCTCTTTCTAGTTAACTTCAATTTCAGCCAGTTTAGCACAACTGATGAGTAAATTTTCCTTGTCATTCATAGCCCAAGCTCTCTCTAACCCAGCTTTCCACAAGTACTCACAATTTCTTGCAAGTTATGTCAAATGGGACATCAATCAGGTTTGACACATTGATAGTTTTAAGGTTGTGTTACTTTATAGCTTCTTGATCCCACTGCCATCTTAAGAGGGCTCTTGTAATGCAGTGGTAGGGTTCCTACATCTGAGCCATGAAGATGATAAATTCAGTCGACCTAGGAGGAGAGATGTCAGGTCTACTTTTAACTTCGGTCCTCAATACCCTCTCTATCTCTCCCGCCACAACGGTCCAATAAAGACGGAGCTTGTGACATGTCCGGAAGCAATGGGTAAGAATACCAACACTTATTTTACATTTGGGGCACACTGAAGATGCCTGTTTTTTAAACTTCACCAGATGGTCTGGTGCCAGATGAACCTTGTGCAGAACTTTTAACTGCATAGCACATGTCCTCTACAGATTGAGATCTTTCACACATTCTCCCATATGTCCTCCCACATTTCAGAAGAGATCTTCACTCCTAGCACTTGCTCCCAGACCCCACATAACCAGTTAATATCCTGCCAGGCCCTGCCACCCAACAGGTGATAGAGGGCACTAACTGAAAGGGTGCTTGTGGAATGTAGCAACAACCTCTCTGTATCGGGCTTATAAGGCTTAGTCTTCTTCTGGGAGAAGCGTAGTCTTCTTCTGGGTGAAATCCCTAACCTGAAAAAAACGGAAAAGGTCTCTGCTGGCCAACCCAAATTTGTGGCTCAAGTGCTCAAAAGACACCATGACCTCCCCCTCAAACAAGTCTCCCAAACTGGCAACTCCTCTCGCTGCCCGTAGTTTGAACTCTGAGTCAATCACCCCTGGTCGGAACCCCGGCATACCATCTATGGGAGTGAGTGGAGAAGTCTTGGATAAGTAACCCTCACTCTGACGCATTGCCCTCTATGCCTTGACCATACTAATAACAATGGGATTCCGGCAGTGGTCAATAACTGTCCCCATCTGATCTATCAACAGGTTAATAAGGGGGTAATTTGCTGGGGAGGCCTCGATATCCAGCCATATTGAGCCTGGATTGTTACCTGCCCAATCGCACACAAAGGACGGCAGGGCACTCAACTGATACCTCCTGATGTCTGGGAAATCAACTCCTCCCCATCCTTGAGGCAGCTACAATTTAGTAAGGTTAATGAGCGGCCTCCCACGATGCCAAATGAAAGAACTGAACCAACCCGTAACGTTGACCTGGAAAACATTATAGGGAGGATACGCATGGATAAAGAAAACGAGGAAGGCCATTCATCTTAATGAGGGCTGTTTGGCCCAACCATGAAATTGGAAGAGCCTCTGGAGATGCCACCTAATATTGTCGAGCAAGTGAGCAAAGTTAATCTGAAATAACCAATCAAACATGGGGTAACAAAAATACAGAGGTATCGGAACCCCATCCATCACCACTCAAAGTGGAACCTAAGGCCACCTTCAACCTCTGACACTTCCTTAAGATCCTCTAAAGGCATAGCCTCCGACTTTGCAAAGTTAATCTTATATCCTGAAATAGCCCCAAATGAATTAATACATTGCATCAGATGGGGTATGGAGGTAATCGGTTCCGATAAAAACATAGAGCGTAAACATCCGCATACAGTGTAGTCCTGTGTACCCTTGACCCCACTTCCGGAGCGGTTTTGTGGACGTTCTGATGAATGGCCTCTGCCAGCGGTTCTATCACTAACGTAAACAACACCGGTGAAAGGAGGCAGCCTTGATGACTACCCCTGCCAATCCTAAAGTTCCCAGACTGCGGCCAGAGGGTGACGATATAAACCTCCACCCACCTAGCAAAGGCCCCACCCAACCCAAACTGTTCTAAGACATAAAAGAGATGTGGCTTTCTCTGCATCTAAGGAAATCACCAACCCCTGAATTGATCATATTCAGCAACCTTCTAATATTGTTAGAAGACCTACAGCCCCTTATAAAATCTATCTGGTCCACTTTGACAATATGGGGCAACACCTTCTCCAATCTCAATGCCAAAATCTTATATAGAATCTTAAAATCTGAATTTAATAGAGAGATGGGCATGTATGAGGCACAATCCTCAGGAACATTCCCCTTCTTAAGAATGAGGGAAATATTAGCTTCTCTCAAAGATGGTGATAAGCATTCATGCATATAGGAGCGATTGTACATTTCCAGTATCGACCCTGACAGAATCTCTGTAAACTCCTTATAAAACTCACCTGGGAGACTATCTGGGCCAGGCTCTTTCCCACTCTGAAGTTGCCTAGCTGCGTCCTGTATTTCCTAAATTGTCAGGGGGGCATTAAGGAGAGAGGCCTGTTCCAAGGTTACCTCTGGGAGGTCCAGGTTCTTAAAAAAGGCTTCCATTTTAGCTCACCTGTCCTCACAACCTGCAGACCGATACAATTCAGAGTAAAAACTCTGAAAAGTCTCATTAATCCTTTTGGCATCATATGTAAGGACCCTGCTGCTGTCTCTAATTACGGTAATGGATTGGGAAGCACACTTTTTCCTAGTCAGATATGCTAAATACTTCCCTGACCTATCCCCGTACTCGAATAGCCTTTAGATTCCTGATCAGATTCTTGATGAAGAGCTTATGCCTGAAACGTCGATTCTCCTGCTCCTCAGGTGCTGCCTGACCTGCTGTGCTTTTCCAGCGCTACACTCTCGACACTGATCTCCAGCATCTGCAGTCCTCACTTTCTCCTCGAACAACCTTTGTCTCATAAAAGCAAGTTCTTTCTTTGCGGTTTATGTAAATAATGAATTCAGGGGAGCCCGGAGGGTAGTGATACGCTGTAGCTTGGTCACTGAAGGCATCATAAAATATGCCGCCTCCGCGACTTTCAACACATCTCAAGTAGACACTGCTGTCCCCCATTCTGTTGTTTCCGGCTCGCCAAATAAGACTACTGGCTGTGCCTGAGTTGCTAGTAAAAAACTTCTGAAACTCCTTCAAAAAGTATTCCATAAATTTGGAATCCTTGAGGAGAAAAGGATCCAGATGCCAGTGCCGTGAATGTAGCCGTAACCCCCAAATACACCGCCGCGTGATCAGAGATAGCTATGTTCCCATTTTACAACCCATAATCAAATCCAGAAGGGCCAAGGGAGCCAGAAAAAGACCAATCCTCATGTGACTTTTATGTGGGTTTGAAAAAAAGGTAAAGTCCCTGCCGGTCGGGTGAAAACATCTCCAAATGTTCATCTGTGCCAAATCCACGCATGAGTCAGCCAACTGCTCAGCCTGCGAAGAGATAATTGGGGGCCCATGAGGCATCCCGTCCACTGTCGGATCCAAAAGACAATTGAAATCCACCCCTCCCCATAATAATCTGCCGTGTTCCAAGGGCACTCAGCTTAGAGAAGGCATTAATCAAAAATTTGAGGGGATGCACCGGAGGACAGTAGACATTTAAAATGCCATATTCCTCCCCGTGTACTAGGGCCTTAAGTATCACAAACCGTCCTTGCTCACCTTTCACCTGCTCTAATAATGTGGATGGAAGATTTTTCTGGATAAGTATCACCACTCCCCTACTCGTAGTAGTAAAGGATGAAAAAATACCCGGTCATAACCCCCCTATTGTAATTTCATGTGTTCCCCATCGTCAATATGGGTTTCCTGCGATGTCAACCCTTTCCCTCTTAAGGCTAGAAAGCACTTTTTTTTCTTTTAATAGGCAAATGACTTCCCTTGATGTTCCAGGTGCACCATTTAACAAGACACTTAGCCATATTCCTTTTCAAAGACACTTGAACCCCCAGGAGGGAGAACCCTGCTCTCAATGCACCAAGCACAAGTAAGTAAAGACTCATGCAGTCGCAGAATTGTGTATACAAAGACTACTCTATCAAGCTACAAACGACTATTGCTACCAGAAAACTACAAAGAAAACCAACTGTAAAACCTTGAATGGGAGCCTCTCCCCCCTGCCCATAGGGGGCACTCACCCTACCCATCCCCCTATTCACAGCTCCTTCAAGCCAGGTCTGTGCTCCAGCTTTAGGCAAAAAAGTCTAAACAAGGAGATAATCCTTAAATCAACAAAAAAAGAAAAAATCAGGACAAGCACTCCGCCCATCCCCTGCTCCATGTCAACCCTACTTGTGACTAAAAGAGAAAGAGAACCAAAAAAGGGAGACAACAAAGGTCAGCCATGAAATTTCCCATCCAGTTATAAAAATATAATAGGAACAACATAGAGTCATAGAGATGTACAGCACGGATCAGACCCTTCAGTCCAACCTGTCCATGTCAACGAGATATCCCAACCCAATCTAGTCCCACCTGCCAGCACCCAGCCTATATCCCTCCAAACCCTTCCTATTCATATACCCATCCAAATATATTCCAAGATTTTGTTTTTTAATTATTAGAGAAACAGAAAGAAAAAAAAGGGGGAAGGGAAAACACAGAGAAAAAAGGAAAAAAGGACGAACATCAACCGTATTCTTCAGACCGGCCCGTCTATTTTAAAGTGTCTACAAAGTTCTTGGCTCTATCTGCTGAGTCAAACAGATAAACCGAGTCCTTGTGGTTGAAATGGAGCACTGTGGGATACCTCATGGAGTATTAGATGCCCAGGTTCCTCAGCCACTTTTAACTTCATCGAAGGACTTCCTCTTTCGGATTATAGCTGCCGAGAAATCCTGGAAAAATATGATTTTTGGCCCCTTGTGCAGCAGTGCCTGTGGATCTATCCCCAGTGATCTGGAGGCTTTTATCACTTTTTGCTTGTCCCTGTATGTGTGCAAGTGCATTTAGACCAGGCCCGGACCTGCACACCACCCCCTGATAGGCCTTGTCAATGTGCAGCTGGCCGGACTCGATTTGAAGGCCCAGGAACTGCGGCTGCCAGCGTTCAAAGAAGCTGACTGCTGCTCACCTTCTTCACCCTCCAGACACCAACAGTCCACAGCTTCGTCCTCTGACCTCAGTTTTCAAGGTTGTTGACCTGGTCTCATAAGGCCCGCACCTCTTGCTCCAGGGTCTGGATCCATCCGGACAAGGACTCGATCACTGCTTCCAAGGCGGTGGTATGACCCTCCACCTCCTCCATCGACTCCCTGAGGCCCTGGAGCTCCCGTTCAGGTTTCTGCAGCATGGACGCAATGGGTTGGATCTGGGCACAGATCTCCTTATGGGTCTCCTCAATCACAGTCCCAACCTCTGCGGTAAGTCCTGCCATCACCGCCGCCACTTCCTATGAATCCATCAGGTCCCCTGGTGGTTCAAGAAGAGGCTGATGCTGTGACCTCTGGTGTGACTGGTGCTGCAGGAGAGTGTCCTCCCTGGTGCTGTCTGCTCACTCCTTTTCCTTTTGGCATCCCTCCCACTCCCAAATATTAACAAATATGTGTTCTATAAGGCTTTAAACTAATAACTCCTCCACATAAGTTGGCCAGGGATGACAAAAAGACCAGTATGCCTTGTCTGTTAGGCAGAGCCGTCCATGACAGTTCTACAGAATCGCTGCCATCTTGCTGACTCCGAGAAAACATTCTTCACTGCTCTGCCTTGGTCTATTCTTTCGCGATTTTATTTCAGTACCTTTTCTCAGTCCGAAAATGTCACTGAATGAGCAGTGAAATGTTGAAATTCACTTTTGCCCTGATTCTCTTTTTGTTTTGGGTTTTGCCAGATTGTATTATGCATTCAGAGGAGGTGGGCGTCACTGTCAAGATCAGCATTGACTGTCCTTCCCTAATCACTGGCTGGTTTGTTAGGCCATCTCAGCGAACAATTAAGAGTCAATGATATTGCTGTAGATCTACAATCACATATAAACCAAATCGGTCAGGGTAATTGTTCCTAAAAGACCTTTGGGAATCGAATATATTTGTATGGAAATCTAGTGACAACCTAATCTGGCACAAGCTTATTTTCCTTCAGTTTTGAATGAACAGAAGTTAAATTCTTCAGCTGCAATGATAAGATTTGTAGTCATGGCTTCAGATCACGTTATCCTCATGTTCAACAATAATGAATTCAAAATCACAACCACGTTATATTCACATATGAACTAACACTGCAACATGTTAGTTATGACTAAGTGATAAGGCTAAATCATACTCGCCTTCATTATCTTAGTTGGGACTTCCACTCCTGCTTGTGCCTTGAAAAGGCTATTTAGGTCACATGGTCTATCTGTTTCCACCACCTCTAATATGATATGAAAAATATTGTTACGCAGATGTTTCACAAAATGGTGTCTTCTGTTAATCTTCCTGAAAAGATAGAAGGAAAACAAAGAAGAATATGTGTCAGAGCAGATTCATTCATCAAGAGGAGATGATCTTGTTTTAACTATGAAAACCCATGAACCATGACAGTTCGTTAACATTGCCATTCCCCATTCCAAGTTGAAATGCTGTGCAATTTCAAACTCATACATATAAATTTAGGTTCGTGTGGCTCAATGATCATGTCCCTAGCTCTGAGCTAAAAGGCTTGGGTTCAAGCCCCACCTGTTCTCGAGGTAAGTTGTAACATGCCTAAACAGGTTGATCAAAAATATCTTCTCTGAACACTTCATAGAAAACAGGAAAATTTATATCTATATGAAATGCTCAGAATAATTTTGCAGTTTGACCCCTTATACAGATTCAGAAAAGGAAAGGCTGCTTTGCCCTAAGTCAACAAATTAAGACATTTAAGCTTAGTACAATAAAAGCATAACAGAACCATAGTTTACAAAGTGAATCTCATTCCAATAATGATCACAAAACTTACAAAATAATGATGATATTGGTGATGATAATGGATGTAGGATGATGGTAAATTCAAAATAAAGTCCATTATTTGAGTCTGTAAAAGACTGCCATTACAAATTGCTCGCTGATACCCAGCAGAGTTTGGAGTTGAGATACACTGGAAAAATTCCCTGTTACAAAATCCTCTTTGTTTCCATGTGCCAGTTACTTCACTTGGATTTGATATAAAAGTTCTGGATTAGTAGTGCTGGAAGAGCACAGCAGTTCAGGCAGCATCCAAGTAGCTTCGAAATTGATGTTTCGGGCAAAAGCCCTTCATCAGGAATAAAAAAAGAGTACCTGTCCTTAGTAGCCTCAAGCAGCATCATTTCAGAGATTACTCGCTTCTTCATTTCCACAGTAGATATGATGTCAGCCACGCCACCTGATGCATGCACTCCTGCATCGACAGTACACACACTGGCATCTACTTCTCCCGAACTATAAAAGCTAGATCTCTCAGCATAGCCACTAAAATTTGAGGTTTGCGATCCTTGAAAAAAATAAATAATCAAGTTTGAATATTCCATCTCTCTCTCTCACACACACACATACACACTCTTATTTCAAATTTGAAGAAGAATTTTGACTTAGACTGCTGTGCAAATCTCAGTCACCACCCAATACTTGGCTTCTAGCTCCATTTAATCAACAGAAATGGTAGTGGAAGGGTTGACCTGCATTTTATTGAGTGTTTGACACTGTTGTCTATGATCAAAATGCTCCAGGCATGTTCAATAAATCCATGTAAACTCTCATGAAATGTATAAAAAAACAAACTAAACATGGGATAAAATACTTAGAGTCAGAGAGTCATAGAAATATACAGCGCAGAAACATACAGACCCTTTGGTCCAACTCATCCATGCCAACCAGATATCCCAACCTAATCTAGTCCCATTTGCCAGCACCTGACCCATATCCCTCTGAACCCGTCCTATTCATATACCCATCTAGATGCCTTTTCAATGTTGTAATTGTACCAGGCTCCACTGCTTCCTCTGGCAGCTCATTCATACACACACCACCCTCTGCGTGAAAACGTTGCCCCTTAGGTCCCTTTTATATCTTGCCCCTTTCACCCTAAACCTATGCCCTCTATTCTATCCAAGTCCCTCATGATTTTATAAACCTCTGTGAAGTCACCACTTAGCCTTCAACGCTCCAGGGAAAACAGCCCCAGCCTATTCAGAGTCTCGCTATAGCTCAAATCCCCCAACCCTGGCAACATCTTTGTAAGTCTTTTCTGAACCCTTTCAAGTTTCACAACATCCTTCCGATTGGAGGGAAACCAGAATTGCACATAATATTCCAAAAGTGGCCTAACCAATGTCCTGTACAGCTGCAACATGAACTCCCAACACCTGCACACAATGGTCTGATCAATAAAGGAAAGCATACCAAACGTCTTCTTCACTAACCTATCTACCCGCAAGTTCACTTTCAAGGACCTATGAACCTGCACTCCAAGGTCTCTTTGTTCAGCAACTTCTATTGGCAATGATCACATTGAATAGTATTGGCATTGCCTTGGATGCTCAGCTATGAGAAATTAAAAGGAACTCTTTTCATACTTAGATCCATCTCAAGACAGAAACAGATCTGAGGAAACCATCATCATAGAATCCCTACTGTGTGGAAACAGGACCTACGGCCCAACAAATCCACACCGAACCTCTTAAGAATATCCCACAAAACCCATTTACCTCTGACTAATGTACCTTACTGACACATCCCTGAACACTATGGACAATTTAGCATAGCCAATTCACCTAACCTACATGTCGTTTGGATTGTGGGAGGAAACCAGAGCACCCGGAGGAAACCCACGCGTACACAGGGAGAATATGCAAACTCCACACAGACAGTTACCTGAGACTGGAACTGAATTCAGGTCCCTGGTGCTATGAGGCAGCAGTGCTAACCACTGAGCCATCATGCTGCCCATACTAAGAGTACTTCATAGAATCATGGAATAGTTAGAATTGTAGAACCACAAAAAGGAAGACAGGAGCTATTTGGCTCATCTTGTCCATGCTGACGCAAAGACCCCAGATGCTCTTTCTTATCCCATCTTCCAGCAAATAGCCCATAACTCTGCAGCGTCCAGCACTTAAGGTGCAGATCCAGGGACTTTTTAGGGTCTCTGCCTCAATCACTAACTCAGGCAATGAATTCCAGGCATCCACCGCCCCTGCAAAAACGTTTCTTTCTCATATTTCTCTCTCAACCTTCTGCTACTTTGCTTAATCAATGACCCCTGGTTTTTGAACTCTCTACAAAAAGAAACAGGCTCCTCATGTCTAATCAACCTTGATCCCTCACAATTTTATATGCCTCAATCATGTCACCCCTCAACCTTCTCTGTTCGAAGGAAAATAATCCCAACTTTTCTCCCTGGTGCTACAATTCTACAGCCCTGGCAACATTCTAATAATTTTCCCCTGAACTCTCTCCAGTGCAATTACATCCTTGCTGTAATGTGCCAACTAGAACTGCACACAATATTCCAGTTGTGGCCTCACCAGTGTCTTATACAGTTTCATCATTATATCCTCCTTTTATATTCTATAACTCTACCAATAAAGAACAGTATTCCATATGCCTTCTTTACAACTTTATCCACCTGTCCCACTACATTTAGGGAGCTGTGCACTTGCACGTCAAGATCTTTCACTTTCTCTACCCCTCTCACTATATTCCCATTTATTGCATATTCCCTTTTCCTGTTTTGATCTTGGTAAATGCATTACCTCACACTTACCAGAACTGAACTCCAAATGCCATTCTCTGCCCACTCCACCGACCCAATTATATCATTTTGGATTACATGGCAATATCTCTCTGGACATTAATGTAATATTAAAGGGTTAAACTGCACTGAGTGAACAATCTGGGAGTGGGTGGGGCTGACATTCATACACGAATGGCAATCACCCAATTAGACAGTCAACTGCTACTACTCCCCCTACTGTTGTCAAATTAAACTATCACTCAATCTCTTCCATTCAGAAATGCTTTCATAAGCCATTCCCGGCAGCGAGGTATGTCGCACCTTCATTGTCTTGGGGAATAACTGAGTCAGGAAATTATTTCCATAATGATTCCCCGGCATTAGGGCATTTACATTTGCATTATCTCTGATGATGATCTCATCCTCCCATTGTACCTGGGGTAACATGATTGCGAGGGAGTGACTGCGGGTTGTCTTGAGTGGCATGTGACTGTGGGGGAGTGGCCATAATACCTGTCAGCATTACCAGCTGACCTGTATAAAGGGAATGCATTTTCTTTGTTCAGGGCCTCACTTTGACTTGACTCTGCACACTTGCGAAGAGGGTCAAAGGGGGTCACCTAACTTGTGCAAGCTTTAATAAACTGTTTGCAGAAGTTGGTGTGTGCAAATTGCATCTCGTATGTAAAACCTCAGGAAAAGAACCTAACACTGACAATGAAGGATATTCTATTTTATTCCAAGTCAAGTTTAGATCCCATTCAACACATTGCCCTGTATCCCATGGGCTCTGACATTTTTGACCAGTCTGCCATGTGGAACCTTGTCAAATGTCTCACTGAAGTCCAAGTAGTTATCATCCACTGCAGTAGCCTCCACAATACTCCTTTTCACTTCCTCAAAGTGTTCAATCAAATTTGTAAGGCACAGCCTCCCCTGAACAAAGCCATGCTGACTACCCTTGACTAGTCCATATCTTTCTAAGTGACAGTTTATCCAATCTCTCAGGACTGATTTCAGCACTTTGACAACTACCGAAGTAAGACTAACTAGCCTAGAATTTTTGGGGTATTTCCTTCTTACCATTTTTAACCAATGGAACCGCATTTGTAACTGAGATAGCACTGTAAGTGGTGACTTATAGACTTTTCACTGTACTCATTTGGGTACATGTAACAATAAAGCTAATTCAATTCAATTCAACTCCGAGAAGTGATACTGCATCACTGGTTTAATGGCTTATCCAAGATTGAATGTTAAAGGTTCCAATGTGTTCATTTAAAAAATGAGTTAATGTGGGTATGACTGGCTTGGCTAGCATTTACTGCCCAGATGGCAGTTAAGAGTTACAAACATTGCTGTGGATCTGGATACACATGTAGCCCAGATTTTCTTGCTTAAAGGGCATGAGTGAATTCAATAGATTTTTACAACTCTCGGTGATCATGTGGTTGCCACTAAACTAACTATTTTTTAATTACAGATTATAAACTAGTCCAAAAATAGAGGGTGTAAGTGGGATGTGAGAGGGGAAAGATATAAAAGAGACCTAATGGCCAACCTTTTCACACAGAGGGTGGTGCATGTATGGAATGAGCTGTTGGAGGAAGTGGTAGAGGCTGGTACAATTGCAACATTTAAAATGCATCTGGATGGTTATCTGAATAGAAAGGGTTTAGAGGGATATGGGCGAAATGCTGGCAAATGGGACTATATTAATGCAAAATATCTGGTTTGCTTGGATGAGTTGGACCAAAGGGTTTGTTTCTGTGCTATACAATTCCATGACTCAATCACTCTAAATTCCACCATCCACTGTGGTGAGACTTGAACCACGTTCTATGAACATTAACTTGGGGTTGTTGATTACTGGTCCAATGACATCACCAGCTCCCTTTATGATGGAGAACTCAACATTCTGCAACACCGTTCTACTGGGGACCAGCTAGAGTTCTCTGAGATAGTAAAACTGAAATAAACAGTAAAATATTACAGCAAGGCACCAATGTAAAAACACAGCTTTGCTTGATCAAATTAACCAGCATGAAGAAGGGGGAGTAAGAATATAAAACAGCAGCTTAAATTGCCAGTAAATGGTAACTAGAAAATATATAAAAGAGGGAGGAAGTGGCATTGTGAAACCAATAAACTGGGAATCACTGTCCAGCTTGTGACCCTAGGTCAGGAACCTACACAATAGAAGTGATCTTCAGATCAGAGCCTGACCATCCCATTTTATTGCTAGTATGCTGTACAAGGAGTCGGGTGTGTATATTTGTGTTCCTAATAAACAGTGTGATTTAATTCATATTGCTTGAGTATTTATCTGATGACTCTGTTTCACTTTGTGCAGAGAGATATTACAAAAAAACAAATCAATTACCAATGTCTAAATCTTTGCCATCCTTCAATATGTCAGCCAGTGTGATGGATGTCGGGATGTATTTGTCTTTTGTGAAAAACCAAGTTCTCTTCTTTTTCTTGATGATGTGCAGGGGCTTGAAGTCATCAGAAAAATAGGGACTTGTGGCAGGAATCAGTGTGCTTCCATAAGGGTCAATTTCATTCACAATTTTCTGAGTTGCCTTGTGAAACATGATGTACAAATCTACAAACATAAAATATGAATTAATTTATAATTATACATTGAAACTGAAACAATAAACTGGGTTAGAATTACATCATTATGAGAACATTAGATATAAGAGCCATTTGGTCCTTCAAATTTGTTCAATGATTTCATAACTGAACTGATAAACCTCAACTGCACTTTCCTATTTTCAGATAACCCTTGATTTTCCTCAAATTAACAAAAAATATGTCTATTGCAGCCTTGAATCTATCTAACAATGCAACATCTACATCCCTCTGCAGTAAAGAATTTCACAGATTCACAACGTTGTGAGAGAAAACATTCCCTTCATCACAATCTTAACTGGATGATCCCTTATGCTGAGTTTATGCCCTTGATCCCTTGACTGTCCTACAAGAGAAAACAACGTCTTCTCTGCCAAGTCCATCAAAAATCATATGTGTTTCCATAATGTCTCCTCTCATTCTTCTATGTTCTAATGAGAACAGGTCCAACCTCACTGCATAAGAAAATCCCTCTATACCCAATACTCTGGATTGACTGAAATGTTATTTTATCTTGATAAGGGAACAAAAACTGATCACAATATTCCACATGTGGACCAGCCAGTGTCTTTTATAATTTACCAAGATGTCCCCATTTTTTCATAAATCCTCGAGAGACTCACCAAGTCTGGCACTACCTCGGGAGAGAGAAATATGGTTCATGTTTTTAGGATGATATGAATGTTGTTCAGAAGTTTTTCTTCTCTCTCCACAGAAGCTGCCAGGCCTGCTGAGTTCAACCAGCATGGTCTGTTTTTGGCAAGTTTTAAGAAGATTTATAGCTCAGGTTGAGGTTCTGGATGTAGGTTTGTTCACTGAGCCTCCAGTCTGAAAAACAACCCTCCACCACCCTCTGTCTTCTACGTTTGAGCCAGTTCTGTATCCAAATGGCTAGTTCCCCCTGTATTCCGTGAGATCTAACCTTGCTAATCAATCTCCCATGGGGAACCTTGTCGAACACCTTACTGAAGTCCATATAGATCACATCTATTGCTCTGCCCTCATCAATCTTCTTTGTTACTTCTTCAAAAAACTCAATCAAGTTTGTGAGACATGATTTCCCAAGCACAAAGCCATGTTGACTATCCCGAATCAGTCCTTGCCTTTCCAAATACATGTACATCCTGTCGCTCAAGATTCCCTCCAACAACTTGCCCACCACCGAGGTCAGGCTCACCGGTCTGTAGTTCACTGGCTTGTCTTTACCACCCTTCTTAAACAGTGGCACCATGTTTGCCAACCTCCAGTCTTTCAGCACCTCACCTGTGACTATCGATGATACAAATATCTCAGCAACAGGCCCAGCAATCACCTCTCGAGCTTCCCACAGAGTTCTCAGGTATACTGCATTTGGGCAATAAATAGCGGGTCTAAATAAAGATTAGGAATTTTCCAGGCTTGGTAGGTGGAATTGTATAAATCCAAATATATTACACCCACTGTATCTTGCTGGTTACCTCTTCAAAGAATGCTGATAAATTTGACTGACTGTAACAATTAGTATTACATCTAATGTCCAATTTATTAATTCTTATTCCTTAAGTTCTACAATAGGGTGCTACTATATGGTGTGAGAAAAAAGCAGAGGGAAAATTATTCCACATCAGTGACCCCTCCCCACTGCCCAGTGAGACAGCCCAGGACCATGGCACTCACTCACCCTTTCGGATTTATCCAGTATGCAGTCGGGGGTTTGTGCTGGGAAGTTGGGGTAAATCATGTAAAAACATAAAGAAAAAGTGTGTTTGTAGATTTTCCTCAAGTCCCACTATGAATGGGAATCGATTGTGAGGACAGAGCTGGGATGGGGAGGGAGAATGATGAAAGAGGGTGGTGTGAGTGGGGGTTGCATACCAATGGAGGGGGGTCTCTTGTGATGTAGGGGTAGTGTCCCCACCACTGAGGCTGGAGGTCCCGGTTCAAACGGCACATGTTCCATCTCTGAACAAACTGATTAGAAAACAATATCTACAATGGTAGATTGCCCCGTGTTCAGTGATTTAACCAGGAGCTGGGGCTGGGGGGGAGGGCGAGGAGTTTCCTGGAGCTGGGAAGGTTCTGTTTCACTCCCTCCCTCCCGGTGAGTGACAGGATCCATCCCCCGCGGGGACCCCAAAGGAAATTCCATCGGGAGGCAGCTCAGGGCGGCTCCGGGATCGGGATTGGGATCAACTTTCACAAACTTTAAAGAGCCTTTCCTGACTGGAGCCGGGGGAGGGGAGCTCGGGTGGATCTCCCGGCGGTGGGGGTCTCGGTGGGATCTGGTAGATTCAGGTGGGCGGGACCAGATCCCTGGGATCCAGAGGCAAGATCCAGGGAAAGTGACCCCCCCACTCAGAGGAGGGACTGTACCTCCCCCCGGGGGGTGGGGGAGGGAGACTGGGGGAAAGTCTGCAGCCCCAGGGTGGTGGGTGTTGTTGGGTGGGTGATGGGCTGTTATGGGGGTAAGGGAGAGGGCTCCCTGGATGAACATCCACCTCCTCATAACCGCAGCCGCAGTGAGTCTTACCTTCGGGTCCAGTCCTTCTGTCTCCCTCCCTCTGCCTCACGCTGGCTCTATTTAAAGGTTCTTTCAGCCACCCTCCTCCCAGAGAGTCCCACCCCCTCAACCCCCACCGCCTTGAGATACAACACGTTGTTCCATTCCTGTCTGAAATGTGAAAGATGGGGTGGACGTTTCTCTACATTACAGATATGACTACAACTCAAAAGTGGCTGAGCAACTTTAAAATGCCTTGAAGCTCAGCAAGTCTGAGAAAGTCGAATGAATGTTTCGGCTCCAGTGGTTATCCTTCAGAACAGGTTAGGTGAATTGGCCACGCTCAATTGCCCGTAAATGTAAGGTCTGGGTGGGTGGCTCTACGGAGGATCGGTGTGGACTTGTTTGGCCGAAGGGCCTGTTCCACACTGGAAGTAATCTAATCTAAAAAAATGTTGATTCTGCTTTACCTGCACAGATGCTGCCAGACCTGCTGATTTTGCCAGCAATTTCTGTTTTTGTTTCAGATCTTCAACATCCGCAGTTTTCTTTTGTATTAAAATGTTTTGGCATCGACACATATTGTGAAACGCGCTTCTGCATGCAAGTTTACATTAAACATATGGGTGGGGGGGAAGTTTTGTTTTCTTTCATCTTTGGCCATTGCAATGTCCTTTCTGAAGAGTTTAGATATCAATGTGAAACTTTCAGTGGAGTGCAACATCTGAGCTTTCTGCTACGTTCAGTCCAGTCAGAAAGTCAGAAAAAATGAGGTACGAAGGTAAACTGGCCAAGAATATAAAGGAGGATAGTAAAAGCTTTTTTAGGTATGTCCAAGGCAAAAAAATGGTTAGGACAAAAATTGGGCCCTTGAAGACAGAAGCAGGGGAATATATTACTGGGAACGAAGAAATGGCAGAGGAATTAAATGGGTACTTCAGATCTGTGTTCACTGGGGAAGACACAAGCAATCTCCCTGAGGTAACAGTGGCTGAAGGACCTGAACTTAAGGGAATTTCTATTTGCCAGGATTTGGTGTTGGAGAGACTGTTAGGTCTGAAGGTTGATAAGTCTCCGGGACCTGATGGCCTGCATCCCAGGGTACTGAAGGAGGTGGCTCGGGAAATCGTGGATGCGCTGGTGATTATTTTCCAGAGTTCAATAGAATCGGGGTTGGTTCCTGAGGATTGGAGGGCGGCTAATGTTGTGCCACTTTTTAAGAAGGGTGGGCGGGAGAAAGCAGGAAATTATAGACCAGTTAGTCTGACCTCAGTGGTGGGAAAGATGCTGGAGTCTATTATAAAGGATGAAATTACGGCACATCTGGATAATAGTAACAGGATAGGACAGAGTCAGCATGGATTTATGAAGGGGAAATCATGCTTGACTAATCTTCTTGAATTTTTTGAGGATGTAACTCGGAAGATGGACGAGGGAGATCCAGTGGATGTACTGTACCTGGACTTTCAGAAAGCTTTTGATAAAGTCCCACACAAGAGGTTAGTGAGTAAAATTAGGGCGCACGGGATTGGGGGCAAAGTACTAGATTGGATAGAGAATTGGTTGGCTAATAGGAAACAAAGGGTAGTGATTAACGGCTCCATTTCAAAATGGCAGGCAGTGACCAGTGGGGTACCGCAGGGATCCGTGCTGGGACCGCAGCTTTTTACAATATATGTAAATGATATAGAAGATGGTATCAGCAATAACATTAGCAAATTTGCTGATGACACAAAGCTAGGTGGTAGGGTGAAATGTGATGAGGATGTTAGGGGATTACAGGGTGACCTGGACAAGTTAGGTGAGTGGGCAGATGCATGGCAGATGCAGTTTAATGTGGATAAATGTCTGGTTATCCACTTTGGTGGCAAGAACAGGAAGGCAGATTACTACCTCAATGGTATCAAATTAGGTAAAGGGGCTGTTCAGAGAGATCTGGGTGTTCTTGTCCACCAGTCAATGAAGGCAAGCATGCAGGTACAGCAGGTCGTGAAGAAGGCTAATAGCATGCTGGCCTTCATAACAAGAGGGATTGAGTATAGAAGCAAAGAGGTGCTTCTGCAGCTGTACAGGGCCCTGGTGAGACCACACCTGGAGTACTGTGTACAGTTCTGGTCTCCAAATTTGAGGAAAGACATTCTGGCTATTGAGGGAGTGCAGCGTAGGTTCACGAGGTCAATTCCTGGAATGGCAGGATTGCCTTACACGGAAAGACTGAAGCGACTGGGCTTGTATACCCTTGAGTTTAGAAGACTGAGAGGGGATCTGATTGAAACGTATAGGATTATGAAAGGATTGGACACTCTGGCAGGAGGAAACATATTTCCGCTGATGGGGGAGTGCCGAACCAGAGGACACAACTTAAAAATACGGGGTAGACCATTTAGGACAGAGATGAGGAGAAACTACTTCACCCAGAGAGTGGTGGCTGTGTGGAATGCTCTGCCCCAGAGGGCAGTGGAGGCCCAGTCTCTGGATTCTTTTAAGAAAGAATTAGATAGAGCTCTTAAAGATAGTGGAGTCAAGGGGTATGGAGATAAGGCTGGAACAGGATACTAATTAGGAATGATCAGCCATGATCATATTGAATGGCAGTGCAGGCTCGAAGGGCAGAATGGCCTACTCCTGCATCTATTGTCTATTGTCTATTGTCTATTGTCTAAAGTAGCAGAGGTTCAGAAGTAATTTTAAATTTATCTCTTGGAAATATAGGAAATATAAGCAGGAGCAGGCCATTGGGCCCTTTAAACCTGCTCTGCCACTCAGTATGATCCAGCTCAGTCCCCTATTCCTGCTTTCTTTCCATATTGTAAGAGTGTTACAGCACAGAAACAGTCCCTTTGGTCCAACCAGTCCATGCCGACCATAATCCCAAATTAAACTAGTCCCACCTACCTGCACTTGGCCCATATCCTGCCTGACATTTCTTATTCATGTATTTATCCAAATGCCTTTTCAACATCCTCAGTGTTTACCTGCATCGACCACTTCCTCTGGAAGTTTATTTCACACACCAGCCACTCTTGAAGTTGCCCTTCAAGTCTTTTTTAAATCTTCCCCCTCTTGCCTGAAAGATTATGCCCCCAGTCTTAAATTCCCTCACCCAAACAAAAAGACACCCGCCATTCACCTTATCAATACCCTTTATGAGTTTATAAACCTCTCTAAGGTCACCTCTCAATTTCCCATGCTCCAGTGAGAAAAGTCCTAACACCAGCTGTACAGGAATTGCTTAGGCCACTTTTTGAATATTGTGTGTAATTCGGATCTCCTTCCCATCGAAGGATGTTGTGAAACTTGAAAGGGGTCAGAAAAGATTTACAAGGATGTTGCCAGGGTTGGAGGATTTGAGCTATAGGGAGAGGCTGAATAGGTTGGGGCTGTTTTCCCTGGAGTGTCGGAGGCTGAGGGGTGGCCTTATTGAGGTTTATAAAATAGTGAGGGGCATGGATAGGATAAATAGACAAAGGTTTTTCCCTGGGGTGGGGGAGTCCAGAACTAGAGGGCATAGGTTTAGGGTGAGAGGGGAAAGATTTAAAAGAGACCCAAGGGACAACTTTTTCACGCAGAGGATGGTACATGTATGGAAAGAACTGCCAGACGAAGTGCTGGAGGCTGGTACAATTGCAACATTTAAAAGGCACCTGTATGGGTATATGAATAGGAAGGGTTTGGAGGGATATGGGCTGGGTGCTGGCAAGTGGGACTAGATTAGCTTGGGATATCTTGTCAGCATGGATAAGTTGGAGCGAAGGGTCTGTTTCCATGCTGTATATCTCTATGACTCCATCCTCTCCTTATAACTCAAACCCGCCATCCTGGCAACATCCTGGTAAATCTTTTCTGAACACTCTCCAGCTTAATGATATCCTTCCTATACCAGCGTGACCAGCACTGGACACAGTACTCCAAAAGAGGCTTCTCCAACGTCCTGTACAACCTCAACAAGACATCCCAACTGCGATACTCAAATGTCTGAGCAATGAAGGCAAGCATGCCAAACAACTTCTTAACCACCCTATGACACAAATGTTGAAGAATTCTGTGCCTGAATGCTGAAGTCTGTTCATTCAGCAACACTACCCAGTGCTGTACATGACAACTGTATCTATCTCCTTCTTGAAAACATTAAATGTTTTGCCTTCAACCACTTTCTGTGACAGAGTCCTGAAGAAGGGTTACAACTGAAATGTCAACTTCTTCCACCTCCTGATGCTGCCTGGCTTGCTGTGTTCTTCCAGCCTTCTGCCTGTCTATAGAGGATTGCACAGGCTCAGCACTCTCTGAATGAAGAAATTCAGTAAAGGCACGGTGGCTCAGTGGTTAGCACTGCTGCCTCACGGTCCCAGGTTCAATTCCAGCCTTGGGTGACTGTGGGGTGTTTGCACATTCTCCCTGTGTCTGTGTGGGTTTCCTCCTGCAGGTCAGGTGAATTGGCCATGCTAAATTGCCCATAGTGTTAAGTGCATTAGTCAGAGGGGAAATGGGTCTGGGTGGGTTACTCTTTGGAGGGTCAGTGTGGACTGGTTGGGCCAAAGGGCCTGTTTCCACACTGGAGGAATCTAATCTTTCTTAGTGCTAAAGGGACTACCCAATATCCTCAGATCAGTCACCCTAGTTCTGGACTCCACTGCTATAAGCCACATCCTTTCTGCATTTACCCCATCTTGTTCTGTGAGAATTTTATAGGTTCTATGAGATTGTCCCTTTTTCTTCTGAATGGCATGAATACAGTCCAATCGATCCAATCACTCTTCATACATCAGAAATCTGTCCTGATTAAGTATTAAATATTCACACGTCCTGCATGTCATCATTTCTGGGTTTCTACAATGCAACACCCTCACTTATTCCCTGCCAACGTTAGGGTTCAGAATGCAGGCAAAGATGCACCACCAGTCCATGGTCTCTGACCTGAGGAATGAAACAGACAATTCTGGAGAAACTCAACAGGTCTGGCAGCATCTGTAGAGAGAGAAGCAGAGTTAATGCTTTGAGTCCATGGACCCTTCTGCAGAAGATTTGGAATGGATTTCTGATTGTGGATTCATAATTCTCTGAGGAGGTGCTGGTGACTTTTTTTTTTAAAATCAGCTGATTTGGATGAGTCATAACCCACCTCTGCACATTAGCTCCCTTTATATTGAATTCACATTCCACCACCTTCCATGTGGAATTGGATCCCCTGTCATGACCCAGAGCCTCTGGATTATCAGACCAGTAATAATTCCATTACTTTCACCCAACTCCCAAATGATTTCTATTGGATTTGTTTGGACACCACCATTGTAGGCTGAATCTCAAACTTTCTCCCCACCCCCACACTCCTCTAGCTTATCTCTCCACGCTTCAGGCTCACTGCCTTTATTCCTGATGAAGGGCTCTTGCCCGAAACGTCGATTTCGAAGCTCCTTGGATGCTGCCTGAACTGCTGTGCTCTTCCAGCACCACTAATCTGGAATCTCAAACAATGACAAGACAGAATACAGGAAAGACAAAGAGTGCTTGATGGCTTGATGTAAAAATAACAAGCTGTCCCTCAACATCATCACAATGAAACATCTAGTCATTGACTTCGGGAGGCAAGGTGGAGGGGACACCTCTGTGTACATCAATGGATTAGGTTGGAGATGGTTGACAGCGTCACATTCCTGAGAGTGATGCTCACTAACAATCTGCCCTGGCCCACCCAAGTTGATGCTGTGGTCAAGAAAACACAACAACACCTCTACTTCCTCGGGAGGCTATATCCATAAAAGCTCTAACCAATGTTTATAGATACATCACATATAACATTCTATCCAGATGCATCATGGCTTGGTACAGTAACTGCTTTGCCCAGGATGGTAAGAAACTACAGAGTGTTATGAGCACAGCCCAGTCCATCACACAAGCCAACCTTCCATCCATTGACTCCATCTCCACTTCTCACTGCCTCAGAAAGGCAGCCAACATCTTCAAAGATTTCCCCACCCCCATCCCCACCCAGGTTATAATCTCTTCCAACCTCTTCCATCAGGCAGAAGATACAAAATCTTAAACAGGTGTGGCAACAAATTCAAGACCAGTCTCATCCCCGCTGTTCTTACACTTCTCAGTGGGCATCTTAAATTTGAAATATTAATGTTGATCTCTCTCTTTGTGCAAGGCGAAAGTGAGGACTGCAGATCCTGATTCATCAGGAATGAAGGGCTTTAGCCCGAAATGTCAATTCTTCTGCTCCTCAGATGCTGCCTGACCTGCTGTGCTTTTCCAGCACGACACTCTTCACTCTCTCTTTGTGCACCTTCTCTGCAGCTATGACATTATATTCTTCACTCTATTCTATTATCCTATTAATGCACTTTGTATGGTATGATCTGTCTGTACCTAGGTCCATGTGACAATAATAAATTAAATCAAAAACACTGTATATGAATAGGAAGGGTTTGGAGGGATATGGGCCGGGTGCTGGCAGGTGGGACTAGATTGGGTTGGGATATCTAGTCGGCATGCATGGGTTGGACCGAAGGGTCTGTTTCCATGCTGTACATCTCTATGACTTCATGACTCTGTAGCAGGTAAGGATTTGAATCCAGAACTTCTGGCCCAGAGATAGGGAATCTATCACTAAACAATAAGATTCTCTTGAATTAGCTTTTTTTTGTCTTGGATTCCAATTAACACATCCAGTGGGCTCACATTACATCATTGGTTTCAAGGTATTTGTGGTCATGTGGTACAAGTGACAGGTCCTGGCTCATGTCTCACTTGGCCTGGAGGTATTTAAGAATTCATCTGTGCAAGTTGATTAGAATTGTATGTGTCAGGACTTGGTGTTGTATCTTCAACTGGGGGGAAGGGGAGGAGGATGGTCGTGCTGGCTCGGAGATCAAATTCAGCTTTGTCTCCAATTATGTCATGCAGAGACAGGAAACAAAATGTTCCTAATGAGCAAAAGCTCCGGAGTAAGAAGAAGCACACTTGGGCGGAAGTAACCTTGAGGAAACCCGAGTGAAACAAAAACTCTCACGACAGCAAACACCTCAAAGCAAAATTGCCCTTCCATTGTCACTGTCTGAGTGAACATTGCGTTTGACACTTTGGCTCAGTTAGTGGCAATTTGTGTATGAGAGGGAGATATGACTGTCATTTTTCGTTAGTGTTTCTGAGAGAAAATGCTCCACACACACAGCTCCACACACACACACAGCCCTCCCCATCCCCCCTCCCCCCTACCCCCACCCCCACCCCACCCACCCACACACACACACACAGCCCTCCCCACCTCCCCTCCTTCCCCCCCACCACCCCCCCCCACCCCCCCACCCACACACACACACACACACACACACACACACACACACACACACACAGAGCCTGGCCACAAATTAAAAGAAAAATCACTTTCTATCTGAGGTGAGGTGTGACCAAATGACAAGGGTGATGAATAATGACTGAAAGTGCAAAAAAGGTGATGACGAGATGATTGAGGTGAGGAAAGTCAGGACCATAGTTAGTGCTGGTAAGAACCATGGACAGTTTAGGAATAGAAAATCTCCACGAAAGTAAGTGGAATCCCCGGGATATGAAGCTTTCATTATTTCTGTCATAGAGTCCAATAGCACAGACACAGACCCTTTGGTCCAACTCGACCATGCCGAGCAGTTATCCTTAATTAATCTAGTCCCATTTGCCAGCACTTGGCCCATATTCCGCTGAACCCTTCCTAAGCATATGCACATCCAGATGCCTTTTAAATGTTGTAATTGTACCAGCCACCTCCACTTCCTCCAGCAGCTCATTCCATACACGTACCACCCTCTGCATGAAAAAAATTGCCTCTCAAATGCCTTTTAAATCTTCCCCCTCTCACACGAAACCACTTGCCCTCTAGTTCTGGACTCCGCCACCCCATGATAAAAGATCTTGTCTATTTACCCTCTCCATGCCCCTCATGATTTTATAAACCTCTGTAAGGTCACCCCTTAGCCTCCCATGCTCCTGGGAAAACAGCTTCACACTGTTCAGCCTCTCCCCATAGCACAAACCCTCAGACCCTGCCAATATTCTTGGAAATCTTTTCTGAACCCTTTCAAGTTTTACAACATTCTTCCTACGGGAGAAAGACCAGATTTGCACACAATATACCAAAAGTGGCCTAACCGATATCCTGTACAGCTGCAACCTGACCTCCCAATGCATAAGCCCTTCTTCAGGAGTGAAGAAGGTGTGTCAAGCAGGCTAAGATAAAAGATAGGGAGGAGGGACTTGGGGGAGGGGCATTGGGAATGCGATAGGTGGAAGGAGGTTAAGGTGAGGGTGATAGGCCGAAGAGGAGGTGGGGGAGGAGAGGTCGGGAAGAAGATTGCAGGTCAAGAAGGCGGTGCTGAGTCTGAGGGTTGGGACGGAGATAAGGTGGGGGGAGGAGAAATGAGGAAGCTGGAGAAATCTGCATTCATCCCTTGTAGTTGGAGGGTTCCTAGGCGGAAGATGAGGCGCTCTTCCTCTGGGCGTCGTGTTGCCATGGTCTGGCGATGGAGGTGGCCAAGGACCTGCATGTCCTTGGCGGAGTGGGAGGGGGAGTTAAAGTGTTCCGCCACGGGGTGGTTGGGTTGGTTGGTGCGGGTGTCCCAGAGGTGGCGCAAGTAGGCGGCCTGTCTCTCCAATGTAGAGGAGGCCACACCGGGTGCAGCGGATGCAGTATATGATGTGTGTGGAGGTGTACGTGAATTTGGAATGGATATAGAAGGATTCCTTGGGGCCTTGGAGGGAAGTGAGGGGGGAGGTGTGAGCGCAAGTTTTGCATTTCTTGCGGTTGCAGAAAAACTTGTGGAACATTTCAGAGAACAACTCTGGGACACCCGCACCAACCAACCCAACCGCCCCGTGGCTGAACACTTTAACTCCCCCTCCCATTCCGCCAAGGACATGCAGGTCCTTGGCCACCTCCATCGCCAGACCATGGCAACACGACGCCTGGAGGAAGAGCGCCTTATCTTCCGCCTAGGAACCCTCCAACCAGAAGGGATGAATGCAGATTTCTCCAGCTTCCTCATTTCCCCTCCCCCCACCTTATCTCAGTCCCAACCCTCAGACTCAGTACTGCCTTCTTGACCTGCAATCTTCTTCCCGACCTCTCCGCCCTCACCCCCTCTCCGGTCTATCACCCTCACCTTAACCTTCTTCCACCTATCGCATTCCCAACACCCCTCCCCCAAGTCCCTCCTCCCTACCTTTTATCTTAGCCTGCTTGGCACACCCTCCTCATTCCTGAAGAAGGGCTTATGCCCGAAACGTCGATTCTCCTGCTCCTTGGATGCTGTCTGACCTGCTGCTCTTTTCCAGCAACACATTTTTCGGCTCTGATCTCCAGCATCTGCAGTCCTCACTTTCTCCTAACTCACATACAGGGTGACTCCCGTATCATAGAAAAAAAATCAGGCCGTAATCTTGACAGTAGCTTCCTTTAATGGTCATACCTGTCACGGTTCACTAAAGGCCCACCTTTCAATGCTACCACTTTCACAATGCTTTTGGTCATAAAATAATATCTCCTTAAATTTGGTGTCAGTGCTTGTCTGAATATGCAGCTGTGATGTCCATGAGTACAGTTTTGTAAGGTAAGGGATCTATAAAGGCAAGTGTTGTTGTATGCTTCCACTGATTAAGTAATTAGGCAAGAAATGGTCATTGGGCTGATATTCATCTCTCAATCAACATTACAGAAATTACAGATTTTCTTGTAGTTTCATGTTACTATGTGGGATCTTGCTCTGCATGATTCAGCTGCCATTTTTCTAAACTTTACAAGTATGATTTCATTTCAAAAGGAATTCATTGGCTTTAAAAATTTTTGAACGATCCCGAAGTTGAGAAATGTGCTGTAGAACTGCAATTATTTCTCCTTTCACGATTGTAAGATACAAGGATTTCATTGAACCAAAGTAACAGGTGATACTGCAGAATATAATAAAACCATGCACACTACATTAGCTTAGAGAGCTGACAAAGATATACTTTTTGTAGTTCTACAATGCTACAGGTAAGCACAAAGCACAAAAGATACACTCTGCATCAAAGGTGATCATCAAGTAGCCAAAAAATGACCAAAGGAGCATATTGCCATCATTATCAGACTGAAGGACAACATCAACAAGAGGAAAGATAAGGACAAGATGCAGCCTCACATCAGCAAAGAGATATCTGAAGATTCAAGGCTGACATCAGCAGGGCCATGGACCATTGCATGAATCATGTTTACTCAGCACAAGCACTGAGAATGTACAAACTACTGAAGATGTGAAACAGCATCGCGTTATGCCTATTATCACAATGGTGTGTGATTGTAGACTTCGCTCTCTTTAGGTCAACTCCAAATTCTTTCAGAATCTTCTGAGTTGTTAGAAGTTCACTGTCTGTCAACTGAAGGGCCAGGGTCTCCAGAGTCTCCTCAGGTTTCTGCATATTTCCAGCTACATCCACCAAGTGAATTGGAAATGGGTTGAAATATTGTTTCTCAATCTTTTCCAGCTGGAAAAACAATTGGAGTAAAACATACTGTGTAAGTTGCTGATTTTATTTGAACAAGGAACAGGTAACTTAAGAGACCGTCTCGTCAACAACATCAAGAGTTCACTCATTCCACATGTGTTTCCCCTCAAATTCCTTCACTCATGCAGGTGATGTGTGTGGCTAGAGGACAATTCCACAGGTAACAGCTATTTTCCAGTATCTGCAGTGCTCATTCTTCATGTAGGATAACTATTGTGCTGTGGAACTACTCAATATACTGAACAAACTTCTGCGCATATAGGAATGTTTCCAGCCTTCCAAGGGATTCAATACTCTTCATTGCTTTGGCTCCACAATCAAAAGAGAGTCATACAGAAACACAACACACATAAGCTCAGTACTCCCTTCATAGCTCTATGGTTGTGAGAATTGGAACCACTGCAAAGCTGGGTGCTGTCAGAGGTATCCAAGCTGTTGACTGATGTCAACTTTGTTTCTCTTGGATTTGTGTCTATCTTGTGCAGAGAAGATAGGCAGGTCACATTTGTCTAACATCAATAGCACATGCTTTGCACTCCACACTCCACATCTAGGGGCTAAGTGGGAAGGAAGCCACAAAGGAGCTACAGAAAATGACAGCTACATATCTGACAGGATCCAAAACTTAAACAAGGAGCCATGCGCATCAGATACAATACGATTTGTAAATAACTCTCCAACAATTTATCGATTCAATAAGGATTACAGCTCTTTCACTAAATTTCACATTTTCATTGTTCTCTTTTTGGGGTTTTTCACAGCAAAAGTATAAAAGTTTAAAAAGAGCTATGAGTGTGTCCCATTCAAGCGCACATCTGACATACTGTTTCAAATTTAATTTAAGTTACCAATAAAATTTAAAATTTACATCAATGTTGATAGCTATGAAAACTTAAAATCAGTTTGGAGGACCAATTTAATTTAAGTCATTAAATTGTGAATGATACAAACTTCTGAGATCAGCAATCTACTGCCCAGCTATCAGTGGAAAGCTACCAGGGAGAGCTGTGTTCTACCTGGTGGCAGTGAATTGAAATGCTACTGGTACTTAATACCAAAACCAAGAGAGAATTGATGAGTAGCCAACTGGGATTTACCAGTTTTTACTGGCCTTGTTAAAACATAGAAGGTAAAGTAGGCCATTCAGCCCATCAAGTCTACTCCACCAGTCATGGCTGATCTGAAAATCCTCAACTCTACTTTCCTGCCTTTTCCCTCATAACCCTGATTCTCTGTTATACGTGCTGTCCCTGATTTGGAGATGGACTACTGCTTCTCACAGTCCAAAGATCATGCATTTTCCTTTTGTATTTTGCAAATTCTATCAAATTCTTCCTGAAGTTTGTAAAATCTGTTAAAGTTATCACACAGAAGAATTTACTACAAGTCCTTTGATGATTCATATATTAACATGAGTGACAGTAATTTATGTCCTCTGTATTTCAAAACATTTCTTACATTATAATTAGCTCCATTAAAGAACCTCTGTCTTCTGAAGCCATCATATGATTCAAATCCTGGTCAGCATCATGTCAGTTAATGTGTCTTGACAAACTCTACACACGTTCACCAAAATTAATGACAGAACTTATTTCTTACCAGTTTTAATAGTGTGGGTATTATCTTCATCTTAACACTAGCAGCCAAATCAGGTAGAATATCAGGATTCAGTTCTGAAAAGGAAGGAGAATAATTCAGGCCTTTCTGTGTTGAAACTCCATTGAGTTTGCGCTTGAACAACAACAACGTCAGAGCCCTACTTAAACATGGTAAAATGGCCCAAAGCATTACACAGAAATTTATCAAATAAATTTCACAGGCAAGTAGTTAGGAGGACAGGTGACTAAACGTTTTAGGTAACAGGTTGACACTGGAGAAAGAGGTTGAATTGTGGAGAAATGTAGGGAATGAATCCTAGAGGCAACTGGGAAACCACTCACTAATGATAGAGTGATCTAAATTGTGGTTCTACAAGAAGAATTGGAGGAATAAAGATGGCTGGGAGGATTTCAAGGCTAGAGGAAATTACGAGAGGATGAGGTCATCAAGATACAGAAGCTGAAGTTAGAGTTCTTATATTTAATATAAGAACTCTAACTTCATTCAGCTGAGGAAAATCTGTCATTAGTCTGATACTTGGGATTTTGTACAGTTTGTGCTTCAGTGAACTAAAACCATTCCTCGGTCTTGCCTTGTTGAAAGGTTAAATGTCCAGTTCCAGACAGGACACTTCATAGGTCTGGTCATAAACATGTACATAGTTGGCACTCAACAGTAATGATTTTAGATGTTTACAGAGCAGATTGGGGTGGAGTTGTTTAAATTTGGATCACATAGATTGAAAATATTTCAAGAAGTGCCAACAAACTCTGAACATATTGTAAGACAGATTTAACACAGACCTGGATTTATGTTCCATGAAATGTCAGACTGAACAATGCTCATCAACCTCCTCTTTGCCTATGAACATGCAAATTAGCAGCAGAATTAAGCCATTCAGCCTCTCTACCCTGCTCTGCCAATAAATAAGATCACGGTTGCTCTGTTTGTATTTTGCCTTCCACATTCCAACCCACCCCGTTAATCCTTGACAAGACTGCCTGACAAGAATGTCTATAACAGCTTCACAAATATTCAGTGAACCTGACTCTACCATCTTCTGAGAATTCCAAAGTCACACAGCCCTCTGAGAGAACCTTAATTTCTAGGTGGGCAAACTCACATTTTAAACAGTGCCTCTAGAAAGGACTCAGCTGCAAGAGGAATCAACCTTTGCTGTAGATCTTGTAAAGACATTCAGGAAGTTACAAGGTTCAGTCATGTCATCCATCAATTTTCTACACGCCAGTGGAAACAATTCTATCCTGTTAATCTTTCCTCATGAGATATACTGCTCATTTCAGGGAGTTTCATTTGCATTCACTTCAGCATCAGGTTACTGCAAATATTAAGCATAAAGTGAGGACTGCAGATGCTGGAAATCAGAGTCTAGATTAGAATGTGCTGGAAAAGCACAGCAGGTCAGACAGCATCCGAGGAGCAGGAAAATTGATGTTTCGGGCAAAAGCCCTTCATCAGGAATGAAGGCAGGGAGCCTCTGGGTGAGGCTGCAAATATTGTCAATGCATTCCTTCCAGTGGAAACAATTCTATTCTGTTTAACCTTTCCTCATAAGATCTGCTGCTCATTCCAGAGAGTTTCATTTGCATTCACTCCAGCATCAGGTCACTGCAAATATTGTCAGTGCATTCCTTCACAGCAAAGCTAAACTTGCATTGTAAATTGTCACTCATAGTCCACAGGCATTCAACTTTATAACAGTTTGTTGTCATACCCTTCCTTTGGTCAAATAGCTTTTCCAGTCAGTACCAGAGCAACCATAAGAAAACTGAAGCAATTGGATCAGTAACAGAGTGTCCTGAACTCAAAATGTTCAAGCCTCCCAATCTCCAGTCCGTTCCTTGTGCCTCTGTTTCAGAAAACTCAACATGACTGATTGCAGACCCCCTGTGATTCAAAGCATCTCCTTCTCAATGTTCAGTAAGGGTACTTTTCAAGGAATCTCTCTTTAAATGCTCTTCAGTCATACTGGTCAGCTTACAGCCAGAAATATATTGGGTTACAGCACAGAGCACAGCAATACAGTACACAGACAATGTTAGCAATCAACCAACTGGATCCTTTGGTGTTGATGTCAGTTATTTGATAATACCATGTTCACCTCTGCATGTATTTGTGGCACTTCATAGGGACGGTAGCAAAATCAAATTGACATCAGACAAGTAATCATGATGAAAGAGGATGTTTTAAGTAATATATTAAAAGAGGCAAGAGTATGACAGAGAGGAAGAGAGGTTTAAAGCAGAAAATTCCAGAGTTTAGCCCTAGGCATCGGAAGGTAGAAGTTAACTTATTAATGAACTGTAGGTTTCACAAAGTACACTTTATTTCATACCGTTGAGTGACTGGATGAGAATGGCTACAGTCTTAATGACTTCATTCTGACCAGGTGTCAAGGTGAGGGGCTGTCCCGGTGGATCAGCCTTCCGAATTCCCAATAGATCCAGCAGCTTCTCCACACATGCTGCATCCTTATCTTCCATCAGGTCCAGTATTTGAAGGTCAGGTTGGAGACTTTCACACATTTGGTCAAACTTCAAACATGTGGGGGAATGTGCAAGAGTAGAAAGTTAAAATTAGATTGACTTTTGTATCCAGTGGGACAATGGGATTGTTATGACAGTGGCAAAAAATGGACTGTCACTGTTTAACAGCCATCATCAGCACCTAATACTGGAAGCTATTGTGAACTGAAATGTTTATTATAAAAGGTAAAACACTGACTTTGGATGGCCATTGTTATCAGCTGACCTGGTTGAGCCATGCTTCATGAGACAGTCAATAAAAGTCTGAACTGAAATTAACAAGTCATCAAAATGACTGAGACCAGTCACTTCGATCTGTATATCCAGTTTTCTATACACCTTTTTAAAGTGTTCACAAAATAGGATGAAAGTCTTTCCTTCAGATTATTCAAGTTGATTTAAAATAAATTAATCCAGAACAAAGGAATAAACAAATGATCTGAATTTTTTTGGCAAAGGAAAGAGGAGATGTAATGGATTTGAAACAGTTCAGCTGAATGACTCTCACTGCAGCCTTGCTTTTCATTCTCAGTGTCTCAAAAGATCAACCAAATTGGACAAATTCGTCAAGAATTCAAAGATATCACATTTAAAAGGCATCTGGATGGGTATATGAACACGAAGGGTTTAGAGGGATATGGGCTAAGTGCTGGAAAATGGGACTAGGTTGGGTTGGGGTATCTGGTCTGCATAGATGAGTTGGACCGAATGGTCTGTTTCCATGCTGTACATGTCTATGACTCTATGACACTATAATTAATAGATTTCATAATTATGGCTGCATGACTTGTGTCTGTGAGTGTGTAAATATGGTATGCTATGTGTAGCATACTTTCTTTCTCAAGGTTACAAAGTAATAAGTTCCTCCTTCGTTTACTCAAGAAAGCCTTGCAATTGATTCTTTAATTTTGAATGAGTGAACTATATTTTAATGTAGGGATGTGCCAAAAAGAGGAGTCTTCTGGGACAATGGCAACTCTCACTTTTTTATTTAACGGTGAATCCAACTTAACATTTGATATGTTATAGATAAAATAAATAAATATTTTTGATATGCAATAGAACTTTGTTTCCTCTACTCTGTTGCCAATTTTGAGCTTCGTTTCGAATTTTACAGCCCCCATCATTCCAATGAGCTTTGATAGTTAATTCTGGCTGTGTTACATGTGATCTTACACCCTTAAGAGTCAAGCAACACGGTTTGTCATCTGTCTTGCTTAACAGTGTGAAAGTGGCATTAGAAGATGGTTTTGCAAGAATTGAGGTATATTCATGTCTTAGCCCATCTCAAACTTTATGACAACACGTTAGCAGCTTAATTACACTTGAGCAGGTCTTATTTCTATAAATGTATTTTATTTCCCACTATTGAAATCAATCCTTCCAAAAGGAAACAAGTGTTTGACACCAAAATATCATTGGATAGCAATATCTCTACTTTTAAATTTCAGAGGATGAAAGTACAAACCATTGTCTCAATATCTGGAAGATTATCACTGCTGCCAAGAATCTCAAGGAATGTGTTGTGGAACAGCAGGCGTTTGTCTTTCGGCAGCTTGGTTAGTTCAGCAAGTGATTTGTCAATCTCAGCTTTCTGGGCAGACAAGGATGCTACAAAGCAAGAAGTTATTATAACTGAGATTTCAGGAGAAATTGTCATAAAATTAGAAATGTTGATTTAGTCAGTGAGATCAGGCTACAATTACCCAAAACTTCTTAACATCCTCTGAGGAAATATCCAAGTAAATAAATCAGGTCGCCACATTGGACCTTTTATCGGAGCGTTCTGAATGCAGAGAAATTACCCAAAGGAACGTTGAACTTCCTGGGAATTTCAGGCATATATTTTTTGGGCGTGTTTGATCTCCGATTATCCCCAGAGATTAGGGTGACCTTTGGTGCGTGGTAGATAAGCAATGATTTACATGGGGTTACCTCAAGCTGCTTTGTCTCTCCAGGAGGTGATGGGCTTAACTCTTAAGGACTGTTGTGAACGTTCCATGCCAATGAACATTGGACATACCATTTTTGTTCTAAGAGATGACTATGCATGTTAAAAGCAAAGATGATGAACTAAATTATAAAATCACACTGTTGTAATTTGAGTTACTGTTGATAATCTAAGAAACTGTGCAGGTGGAGCTGGATTCTCCCGATGTTATACATTAAAGATGATTTGATTCTGATTTTGACCTTCAAATCATTAGGATGGTGGTATTCTGATTATTTGGATTAGTGAAAAAACGCATTATGAAATATAACGCAGACTTACTAAGTCGCAGAGAGCAAAGTTTAGTTTTCCTCCATTGGAATCCTGAAAAACCAGAAAAAAAAATTTGAATTCCTAAAAGGAATTGGCCGTCAATGCTAGGACTTTTGTAAAACAACAAGAATCATCAATGGTTCCTTGTTCAACTCATTAACCATGTCATTTACTAATCCCCCCACACCCTTTACAGCTATTGCCTTGCCATCCAACAGTGTGTAGTCAAATATGAAAAGCTGAAATAAACAATGGCCTTAATAATTACAGAGATACTAATGCATGAGATCATCACAATCATCACAAGTTTTCCCTATCATTTCTGACCAGGACATTGTGGATAGGAGAACGACTTTAAGCAGACATAGATTGCTGTATTTGCTGCAGCGTAGCCAGTCCCTGATATACGCTATTTGTCTGAATTGGTCTGGAATTGATTGACCTCACTGCTGTCTTCGTGGAGGGATTGCCAATTTATTTTGAGCTGGGTGACAATGCTAAATGTAAGGGTGAGCAAATAGGAACTTCAGCCAAGCATCTAAAGTGTTTGTATTCTGGTATCTCTATAAAATACAAAGTCTCTAGAATATTGCATATATGGAGATGAGACAAACAGCTGAAGGAAGTTATATTAACATGAGGTAACACAAGCAAGTTGCTACCAGGACAGTCTCCTGTCCATTTTCAGGTTTCTCTTCTCCATCTACATACCTAAAGTGCCATCCCCAGCAATCGCTAGTTCTAAGACCTTGTATGCAATAGGAGTTCCAGCAGGAAATAATATTTTTTTTGTCTCCTCCATTTTGCATTCTGCAGTAATCTAATATAATGAAGAAAAACATAATATTTAATATATAAAGTTAACCCTTTTAAACACTCAGGGTGTGGTAAATCACTGGAATGCTGTGACATGACTGTGGACATATTCAAGACAGGAATCAATAAAATTCTTTAGACTAATGACATCAAAAGATTTTGGAGATAATGCTGGAAAGCAACACTGAGGTAGTTGATCAGTCATGATGTAACTGAATACAGAACAGGTTCAATGGGCTGAATGGCCTACTGCTCTGCCTCTGTTCCGCTCCTCCTTCGGAGAATCTGCATGCAGCTGCTACTCAGGGTCTTCTCCCTTTAAAAATGGCAACTTCTCCGGTCTAAGCATAACATGAAGTGAACCTGCCAATGTCAGAGCTATCCCTGCGATATGTGACCGCAGCAAACCTTTGTTACACATGGTCATGTGATTTGTCAATGACTTCTTGTAAATTAGTAAAGCAACTAATGTCAGTGAAAGACATTACTGTTCCATATGGATTTTCCTAATACTCCAGTAACTTCATTACCACTGTTACTGTTACAGTGTACAAGAGTTTTATTTGACTGACTATTTAAATTCTCCAGCTACAAAAATGGGATTTGAATTCATGTCCCTCTCTCATTGTAAACCATCTACACAGGAATTAATCAGTCACATAGAACAAAGAACAAAGAAAATTTACAGCCCAGGAACCAGCCCTTTGGCTCTCCAAGCCTGAGCCAATCCAAATCGACTGTTGCCCAATTCCTAAGCATCTGTATCCCTCTGCTCCCCACTTACTCATTCACCCAGATGCACCTTAAGTGAATCTACCGTGTCTGCTTCTACTACCTCTGCTGGCAACACGTTCCAGGCACCTACCACCCTCTGTGTAAAGTACTGCCGCCTGTATCCTCCATAAACTTTTCACTTCTCACCTTGAATGCGTGACCTCTCATTATTTCACCCTGGGAAAAAGCTCATCTCTATCTACCTTGTCTACACCCTTCATGATTTTGGAATCCTCAATCGGGTCCCCCCTCAATCTCCTTTTTTCTAGTGAAAACAAACCTAACCTACTCAACTTCTCTTTATAGCGAGCACCTTCCATACCAGGCAACGTCCTCGTAAATCTTCTCTGCACCCTCTCCAAAGCGTTCACATCCTTTTGGTAATGTGGCGCCCAGAACTGTACACAGTATTCTAAATGCGGCCGAACCAACGTTGTGTACAATTTTAACATGACCTGCCAGCTCTTATACTCAATACTCCGCCTGATGAAGGCGAGCATACTGTATGCTGTCTTGACCACTCTATCCACCTGTGCAACAACCTTCAGGGTACAATGGACCTGAACTCCCAAATCTCTCTGCTCATCAACTTTTCCTAAGGTTGTTCAGTTTACTGTATAATTCACTCGAGAATTAGACTTGCCAAAATGCATCACCTCACATATGCCTGGATTGAACTCTATCTGCCGAACTCTCCAGTCTATCTATATTCTCCTGTATTCTTTGATAGTCCCCTATGCTTTCTGCTACTCCACCAATCTTCATGTCATCTGCAAACTTGCTGATCATACCAACAGTGTCCTCTTCCAGATCATTTATGTATATCATAAACAACAGTAGCCCAGCACTGATCCCTGTGGAACACCACTGGTCACCTTTCTCCATTTCGAGACACTCCCTTCAACTACTATTCCTCTGTCTCCGGTTGCTCAACCAGTTCTTTACCCCCCTAGCTAGAACACCCTGCACACCATGTGACTTCACTTTCTCTATTAGTTTACCATGAGAACCTTATCAAATGCCTTACTAAAGTCCATGTATATGGCATCTACAGCCCATCCTTCATCTATCAACTTTGGTGACAGTTTAACACTAGAGTATTGGAATAACTCCATCCTATCACCAAGTCACACTTTATTTACACATGGACAGTTCTTGACACTGATCCAGCTTCCTCAGTGCCAGCTCACAGAGTGAACAGAACCCCTGACACTCCTGTTTAAATCTGTCAGCCAGGGCTTTCTGATTGGACTATTTTAACAGTCCTAATCAGGGAACCCATTTTCTGGTTGACCTCATTACAATCACTACAGATATAGTTATACTCCCCTTGATAAGCTTAAGTAGGAATTTCATCCCTAAAGATGCCTTGAATGTTTTCACTAGATAACACGGATCCTTTGTCTCTATCACTTCTGTGATGACATAAATGAAATTATCCTTCAGTTGTTTCACAAAGCTGTTCTTTCTGTCTATCTTCCTGGAAAGAGAAAAAAGACATCAGTTTATTCAGGATTTCCTTTTTCACTGAGACATAAAATGGACAATGTCAATGATATTAACTGCACAATTCCCTGTCTAATCGTGTTATAAAATCAAGTATATATTATTTTTCATAAATAAAAGTGTTCAAGATCATGGAATAGTCACAGCAGCGTTGAGTACGTTGATTTATATGGAGATTCAGAAAAGCAAATGCAACAATGAATTATCAAATTATTTTGCTTTGGATTAGCAGTCATGCAAAGTATTGCTCATCATAACAGAAACAAAGTTTACAAGGTTATGCACATCACTGAGTGCAGAAAGCAAGTATGAAGTATTGTTCCATTGATGATTATAAAACCTGTCACTTTGCTTTATGATAACAAAGTTTTGGATGAAAAATTTGATATATTATCCACAATATTAGTCTGGTAAGAGCTGTCATTAGATATTGCTATCTGGTTCTCAGTACAGTACAGAGATACAATATACTGCCTCATGTAGCAAAAATAGTCTTTGTCAGCATTATCCACTTGCATTCCTTCTGGTTGGTGGGTCAGTTTGAGTTTAGAAAAAGTACCTGTCTTGGATATTTTCATCCAGTTTCTTTTTAGAAATGGCTCGCTTTATCATTTCTATCACAGACATGGCATCGGATTTGCTTCCTGAAATGTCAGCTCCTGCTTCCCCAATTGGTGCACAAACGCTTGTACTGACTGAGGAGCCAGAGCCCTGACCATATGCAGCCACGGGTGAGGATTCCAATCCTACAATAACAAAATAAATCTATTACAAATATGACTTCTCTCTCCCTCTTCCACAATCTCTCTCTCCCTTCTCTCCTTGGTATTATGGACATTGGGCATGGGTGAAAGTGGGTACTGGAGATTAGAGTCAAGATTAGAGTGGAGCTGGAAAAGCATAGCAGGTCAGGCAGCATCTGAGGAGTAGGAAAATCAATGTTTCAGGCAAAAGCCCTTCATCAGGAATGAGACTGGGAGTCTTGGGGGTGGAGAGATAAATGGGAGGGGGTGGGGCTGGGGAGAAGGTAGCTGAGAGTGTAATAGGTGGATGGAAGTGGGGGCAAAGGTGATAGGTTGGAGAGGAGGGTGGAGCAGATAGGTGGGAAGGAAGATTGACAGGTGGGACAGGTCATGAGGATGGTGCTGAGATAGAAGGTTGGAACTGTGGTAAGGTAGGGCGAGGGGAAATGAGGAAACTGATGAAGTCCATATTGATGCCATGGGGTTGAAGGGTCCCGAGGTGAAAGATGAGGCATTCTTCCTCCAGGTGTCAGGTGGTAAGGGAGTGACAATGGAGAAGATCCAGGAAGAACGCCTCATCTTCCGCCACAGGACCCTTCAACCCCACAGCATCAGTGTGGACTTCATCAGTTTCCTCATTTCCCCTTCCACCCCCTTACCCCAGTTCCAACCTTCCAGCTCAGCACCGTCCTCATGACCTGTCTCACCTGTCAGTCTTCCTTCCTCCTATCCGCTCCACCCTCCTCTCTGACCTATCACCTTTAACCCCACCTCCATCCACCTATCACACTTTCAGCTGCCTCCTCTTCAGCTCCACCTCCCCCCCTCCCATTTATCCCTCCCCAAGGCTCCCAGCCTCATTCCTGATGAAGGGCTTTTGCCTGAAATGTCAATTTTCCTGCTCTTTGGATGCTGCCTGCCCTGCTGTGCTTTTGAAGCACCTCTCTAATGGAGAGGATTGGACCAATGAGAACGGCTCTTCAACCAACACTCAATCTCACCCATCCTAGAGATTGCCTCTTGGGTCTGATACTGGGAAATCCCATCAACCATTCCCTATCATGGTGTCACAATTTCAAGAAGACAGAGATAAATTGAGGAGAAAATAGAAGGAATTGATTTGATAGAGGCATTTTAACTTTAGATAGCAGTGTAAAACTTGGCTCACCTGACTCAAAACACTGGAAACTACATTTGGAAGGCTTCTTAACAGGGGATTGAGACTATCCTATGTGTGATATACTACCTCCTGAAGTCAAAAAGAATCCCAAAATATTGAATAAGTCATTGGCATTTTTCATGATGTTTAAGGATTCCAAATGACATGGATAACCAAACAAATTTAAGTATTTGTATTAAAACCTGAAAATGCCAGAGATACCCAGTAGGTCTGGCAGAGTCTGTGAAGTCAGAAACAAAGTCAAGGCTTTGAATCCAGTTCAACGCTCCTTGGGATCTGATGTGAGATGGGAAGCTAACATACATAGTGCTGTTGGGCAGGTTGGGACGGAGTGCAGCTAAAGGGAAATTTTAGTTGATGACAGAGATTATGGATCAAAAGGGTTATGAAATGACAACATAGAGAGGTTTGCAAAGGTTGTAGTGAAGGAAGAAAGCACTGACAAGAGTGATTATTAATAGCACCGTAAAAGTCAGTTCTGACCGCAAGCAAAACCTTAGAAACAAGATAGAGACTCGAAGTGCAGGGCAGAGTTCATTGGAAATTGTGCTGAATGAACTTGACGTTTTTTCAATATATTACAAACAAAACAGAAAAACAGCAAGTTGTTATGGCTTCAGGAGGATTTGGACAGGTTTACTGAAACGATAAGATTGTGCCACATGCAGTATAATGTTAGGTTATCCACTTCCTAAATGGTAAGCAGTTGGAAAGGGACCCAAGTGTCCTTGCTGACAATTCACTGAAAGCTAACCTGCTGGTCCAGCCTGCTATTACTAAGGTTAAAGGAAGTTTTACCTTGATTGCAAGAGGATTTGAAAGGGGGACCTAAGCACAGGTGCTCCAATTGTATAATTGTTTCAACCACACCTGGAGCACTGTGTTAAGTTTTCATCTCCTTATCTCAGAAAGAATATTATCACCGTACAATGAATGCAATGAAAGTTCACCAGGCTTGTTCCCAGGATGCTAGATCTGTTCTATGAAGAGGGATTGGCCAACTGGGTCTGTGTTCTTCAGAGTTTCGAAGAATGAGAGGTGATCTAATATAAAGTCTCAAAATATTTGAAAGGATAGATAGGGTAGATGAAGGTAAGATATTTCCCCTGTTTGTCAAGTTTGGAACTGATGGACAGAATTTAAAAATAAATGGAATACCACCCATGTCTGAGATATGGATAACTTGTTTTTACTCAGTGAACCTTTGGAATTCTCTCTTGCAGATGCCTCTGGAGGCTCCGTCTTTGTATGTTTAAGGTAGAGGTTGATGTAATTCTAATTACTAAAGGGGTACAGGGTTATGGAGATGGAGCGGATGAAAGTCATTGAAGTGTTTGATCTGCCATGACCATATTGAAAGGTGGGGCATGCTTGATGATATGAAGCTTTTGAACTCATTGTTGAAGGCAGAGCACCATAAAATGCCAAAAAGGAAATTAAGGAAACAGAAATTTCTGCACAAACTCAACAGTCCTGGCAGCAACTGTGGAGAGAAAGCAGAGTTAACGTTTCAGGTTCAGTGACCCTTCTTCTGAGCTAGAAGCAAAAGCATGAGAGAGAAGCAGCATTGATGATGTCATTGATATACTGGGGAAAGAGTTGTGGGGAGGGACCCGAGTAGGACAAGAAATAGGAATGTTCCCCATATCCCACAAAAGACAGGTAAAACTGAGAGCCATGTGGGTTCCTATGGCTACCTCTCTGACCTTAAGAAAGTGAGAGGAAGATGTCAAGGTCAGGACGTGCTTGGCCAGGCAGAGGAGGGCGGTGATGGATGGGGAAGGCTCAGGACATTCTTTCCAGGAAGCAGTGGAGAACCCTCTGCCCGTTCTGATGGGAGCTGTATGTAGAGGGATTGCACATTAATGGCGAAGAGGAAATGGTCAGTGCCCACAAACTGGAAACTTTGAAACTGACATGAAGTGTCAGATGTAAATGGGTAGGGACTGGACATGGGGAAAAAAAAAGTTCAAGTATAGGGAGGAATAAATAAATTCCATGGGGTGGGAATGGTCAGAAACAATGGATCTGCCTGGGCAGTTATGTTTGTTGATTTTGGGAAGATGACAGAAATATGCTGAATGGGGTTGGAGGACAATGAGTTGGAAGGGTGTTTGGGGGAGATCCCAAGATGAGATGAGATTAGTGACAGTTTTGTGTACACTAGTTGAATGCATGATGATATCAATTTTATCAATTCAGCTTTCAATTTTCATCCTTTCCTCATTTTCACTTGATTAATCTCTGACTCCTGTCTTGGCTTCCTTGACATTTCTGTTTCCATTTCTGGGGATAGGCTGGTCACCAATATCCAATATAAACCCACGGTATCTCACAGTTAGCTGTACATCCTCACACCCTGCTTCCTATAAGAATGCCATTCCATTCTCTCAGTTCCTCCATCACCATTGCATCTGTTCTAATGATGCCACCTTCTACAGGGGTGCCTCAGAAATGTTCACCTTTTCCCTCAGCTGAGAATGACTAGGACTCTTAGCGGTGTTGAACCTATTTCCAGGACATCTGACCTGACCCCTACTCCTCCCTTCCACAACAATAACAAGGTCCCTCTTGCCCTCAGTTTCCATCCTACCAACCTCCACATCCAAAGAATCATAAGCCATTTTTCTACCACCTCCAGCAGGATGCCACCAGCAGACACATATTCCCCTCTCCTCCCTTATCAACATTCTGCTGGGGCCATTCCACCAGGTCACCCCAGTCTACTCTTCCTCCATTCTCAACACCTATCCACACACCCACGTCACCCTCCCATGTAAACTGCCTGTTTGTTTCCTCCCTCCTCACTAACCAAGGCCCCAAGCACACCTTCCAGGTGAAACAGTGATGTAACTTCACTTCAAAATAACTCCACTGAGGCTGGTATCCCATCAGCAAGTCACCCTTTATTCACACATGGAGAGTCCTTGACACTGATTCAGACCCTAGAGTGAACAGAACCTGTGTTTACCTGTCAGTCTGGACTCCCTGATTGAGCCAGGTTAACCGCCCAATAAGGCAACTCACATTCTATGAGGTCCACTTGGCTGAACTGTAACAATCACTACTCACTTCACTCAATCTAGTCTACTGTATTCGCTGCTCACAATGCACTCTCCTCAACACTGGGGAGATGAAACACACACTGGGTGACCACTTTGCCGAACACCTACATTCTGTTTGCAAAAATGGCTCTGAGCTTCCTGTTGCCTATCACATCAACATATCACTGGGTTCCCTTTCTGACCATTTCTGCCTCAGACACACTGCAGTGCTCCAGTGAAGCTCAACACAAGCTGGAGGAACAACGCCTCATCTTCTGCTTATGTACCTTCCAGCTTTCAGGACTCAACAGTTATTTATCAATTTCAGAACCTGAACATCCTTCTTCATGTTTTTTTACCGACTCCCACAACCCCAGGTGCAGTTATGAAATGGGTTGCTTTCAGCACAGCCAGCCTATTTTCAACCATTCAAACAGCATTATCACCTCTTCAGCTTCTCTGCTTCTTTCCATCCTACCTTTCCCATCATCAGAAGAAATATTACCTTATCCCTGTTGCATTTAGTTCTGAATAAGGGTCACTGGATTCAAGACATTAACTGTTTTCTCTCCACAAATACTACCAGACTTGCTGAGTTTATTCAGTGATTTTTTTTTGTTTGTTTCAGATCTCCAGCAAGTACAGTTCTTTGTTGTGTCACAGGACAATGAGATGATGTTCCATTCTGCCACATTAATTTGCATTGACAGAATTATATAAATCCTTCAGAAAGAATGAAAAGAGATTCAGTAAAAGAGCTATTACTTGCCATCGTGATGATTAAAGTTCCCTCTAAGCTGCACATCTGTTTCACTCACAGCAATTCGCATCTGTACCCCAGTCATGGCATTGACTTCTAGTTCTGGAAATTTCTGTCATGCATGGGACTCAGAGAGCTATGGGCCTGGGATGAAAATTAGATGGAGAGCTGGTGGTGATAGCTCAGAGGTGTGACACTACCACATTGGCTCAATGACTCATCTGAAACTGAGTGAGATAGAGAGATTGCTCCTGGTCCAATGTGATAAAGGTGTAGAATCCAAATACCTCCCCCACCACCCCCACTATCCCACCCTTGCCCCCCCCCCCCCCCAACCAGCGAGAGAACCCAGGCTGAGACAGTCAAATTGAAATAAAAAGAACAAGTTACCAAAATCTAAATTTTTGCTGTTCTGCAGTATGTCAGTCAGAGTGAAAGGCATTGGGATGAATTTGTCTTGAAAAAAGGGAATGAATGGCTTCTTTTTCAGGATGAGATGAAGTGGTTTACAGTAAGATTGAGCCAAGCTTGATGTAGGAATCCATCTGCCATCAGGGTCAATCTCATTCACAATTTCCTTGGTTACTTCTTGAAACATGATTCTAAATATCAACAAATGTAAAATATGATTTAGAATTCCACAGTAAAGCTGAAACAATGGACTTCATTTGAGTAACATGCAAGTTCATTTATCATAGATCGAGTGTTAGTTAACCTTACTGCTGAAACCATTATTTCCCTGTCTGTGTTTTATACAAGAAGCTTGTACTGTTATATAGCGAGCAGGAGGGGGGTAAGTGTTTCCACGCCAGTCACACCATCTCCCAGTCGTACAGACCGGGATCAGGATTATCTGATTCATGGAGGGTCTGCTTTCCTCCTGTGGGACAGTCTAGCACCAGAGAGCATAATCTCAGAATAAGGGGTCACGTGTTTAAAACAGGTGAGGATGAGTATCTTCACTCAGAAGGGAGTGAATCTGTGGAATCCTTTACCAGAGAGGGCTAGTGAGGCTGGGCCATCAAGTACATTCAAGGCTGAGGTAGGTTCTTAATCAGTGAGGGAATCAAGAATTGTGGGGAAAAGGCAGGAAAGTGGAGTTGAGGATCATAGTGATTAGAATGAAAGCCAGGTGGATCTCATTGACTATGAGATCCTTGACTGGGGCTATTAACCTGGGCCAATCATGGAGCCCTCACTGACTGCTATAAACAGTAGATCCAGGGAGTCTCCTCATTCAAGGACTGGCTTTCAGCTGGTTAGTCAGAACCCATTGCACTGATTTATGTAAGGTCGCCCCTCAGCCTCCGATGCACAAGGGAATATAACCCAAGCCTAATCAGCCTCTCCCTATAATTCAAACCTGCCAACATCCTTGCACATCTTTTCAGAACTCTTTCAAGCTTCACAAAATCCTTCTGATAGCAGAGAGACCGGGTTTGAACACAGTATTCTAAAAGTAGCCTAATCAATGTCCTGTAATCTCACAACATGACCTCCAAACTCACTACATGACCTCCCAACTCCTATACTGAATGCACTGGCCAATAAAGGAAAGCATACCAAACACCTTCTTCACTATCCCACCTACCTGTGACTCCACTTTCTAGTAGCTTTGAACCTGTACTCCAAGTTCTCTGTTCAGCAACATTCCCCAGGATCTTACCATTAAGTGTATAAATCCTGGTCTGATTTGCCTTTCCAAAATGTAGCACTTCACATGTATCTAAATTAAACTCTATCTGCCCCATCTGATCAAAATCCCATTGTACTCTGAGATAACCTTCTTCGTTGCCCACTACAACTCCACTTTTGGTGTCATCTACAAATTTACTAACTATGCCTCCTATTTTCACATCCAAATCATTTATATAAATGACAAAAAGCAGTGGATCCAGCATCGATCCTTGAGACACACCACTGGTTACAACCTCCAATCTGAAAAGCAACCCTCTATCACCACCATCTGTCTTCTACCTTCAAGCCAGTTCTGTATCCATATGGCTAGTTCTCCCTATATTCCTAATTATCTAACCTTGTTAACCAATCTACCATGGGGAGCCTTGTCAAACATCTTGCTGAAGTCCATATAGATCACGTCCACTGCACATCAATCCCCTTTATTACCTCTTCAGAAAACTCAAATTAGTGAGACACAATTGCCCACGCACAAAGCCATGTTGACTATCCCTAATCAGTCTTTGTCTTTCCGAATGCATTTAAATCCAGTCCCTCAGGATTCCCTCCAACAATTTGCCCACCACTGATGTTAGACTCACTGGTCTACAGTTCCATGGCTTTTCCTTACAATCTTTCTTAACTAGTGGCACGTTAGCCAACCACCAGTCTTCCGGCACCTCACCCGTGGCTACTGTTGTGAAATTGGGTAGAGTAATTGTGGATTGGAAGGCAGGAAGTTAGAATTTGGCGTTTGTAAAATCATAAAGTTGTAAAATACTCAGGGTGAGGGAGGGCTGCATTGCATGGTCTCTTTAAAAGATTGTGCTTTTTGTGGTACTTACAGACTTAAAATGGATATTTGTGAGCAGCAGATTGAAAGTTTGCAAGTACACAGCCAGCACCTCAACTGAAACATTTAGATCGAGAGGCCGTACAATTAGCAGGCCAAGCAGCCCTTATTTTTACCAAGACAACAGGCTTTGAATTTAGCCAATCAATTTGAACAATGTAATTAAATGCCAAAAACCTACTAGATTTAAATCTGATGGCTTTGATGACCTCGGACCAATCCTATCGTAAGAGATATTGATATGTTATCAAGGATAAAAAAGATAGGGGCAGTTGAACAAAGACCTCAGAGCAAGCTGCCATCCGCCAGAGCTAACAGCCCTCAGCTCTCGAGAGAGAATTGTTGGCTCTCACAGCCTCATCCACATCTTGGAGAAAGCACCATCAAAATAATAATGATACCAATGACACAGAAGGCATTCCTGACAGAAGAATCGACGGAGAAGGCACAGAACATTCCGGAAGACACACAACTTTGCTGGAATGTCAAGAAGCTAAATTATGGGTTTTTTTTATATATGAGTGGGAGTTGTCTTTATTGGAACAGCATGCCATTAAAATCTTGCTTTATTTGGAATAGTTAACAATTAGAATGGATCTATTTGGTTTGTTAATAGTTTAGTTAATTTGGTCACTGTTAGAGTTAGATAAATAAATTGTTACTTGTTGATTTTAAAGTGAGTGTCAGGGATTTATTTTATTTAACCACTAGAAGTTGGTGACAAGCAGATTACACCACTTTTCACACTTCTTTTACGGATTATGGGGTGAAGTGCTCCTCTTAGAGTGTTTCAGTTTTAGTTCTCAGAGTGGGGGTCAACCTTCACTTTCTAACACTATCGATGTTACAAATGTCTGAGCTTGGGGCCCAGCTTCTCATCATCCCACAAAGTTCCAGGGAACACCTGATCAGGTCCCGGGGTTTATCCATCTTTATGTGCGTTAAGATGTCCAGCATGTCCTCCTCTGTAATATGGACATTTTTTAAGGTGTTGCTATTTATTTCACAAGTTCTTGATATTCCGTATCTTTTTCCTCAGCAAACATTGATGCAAAATACTCATTTAGTATTTCACCCATCTCATGCGGTTCCACACATAGACTGCTTTACTGATCTTTAAGAGGCCCTATTCTCTTCCGAGTTACTCTTTGTCCCTAATGTATTTGTGCAATCCCTTTGGATTCTCCTTAACCTGATTTGCTAAAGCTATCTCATGTCCCCTTTTTGTCCTCCTGATTTCCCTCTTAGATAACCTTCTGCTGCCTTTATATTCTTCTAGTGACTCATTCGAACCCTGCTGTCTGTATTTGACGTATACTTCATTCTTTGTCTTGATCAAACCCTCAATTTCTCTCATCATCCAGCATTCCCTACACCTACTTGCCTTGATTGTCACCTGAACAGGAATATACTGGCTCTGGACTCTTATTATCTCATTTTTGAGGGCTTCCCACTTTCTAGCCATTCCTTGACCTGCAAACACCTGCCTCCAATCAATTTTTAAAGTTCTTGCACAAAAACGTCAAAATTGGCCTTCCTCCAATTTAAACCTTTAACTTTTAGATCCAATTTATCATTTTCTATAACTATGTTAAAACTAATAAAAGTATGATCACTGGTCCCAAGTTGCTCCCTCACTGACACCTCAGTAAACTGCCCAGACTTCTTTCCCAACAGTAGGTCAAGTTTTCCTTCTTCTCTAGTAGGTACATTCACATCCTGAATCAGAAAATTTTCTTTACACATTTAACAAATTCCTCTCCATCCATGCCCTTAACAGAAAGGCAGTCCCAATCTATGTTTGGAAAGTTACAATCCCCTACCATTACTACACTATTAATCTTACAAGAACTGAGATCTCCTTACAAATTCCCATTGAGGGTCTATACTACAATCCTAATCAGATTATTATCTTTTTCTTATTTTTCAGTTACCCCCAAATAACTTCACTTGCCCTACTTCCTGGAATACCCTCCCTAAGTACAGATGTAATATTATCCCTAATCAATAGCACCACTCCCCTCCTCTCAAGCCCCCTTTTCTATCTTCCCATAGCTTCTATGTCCTGGAACATTAAACTGCCAGTTCTGTCCATTTCTGAGCCACATCTCTGTCATCGCAGTGATATCCCAGTCCCATGTTCCCAACCATGCCCTGAAGTGATCTGCCTTACATGTTAGACCTCTTGGAGTGAAAAAAATGTTGTTTAAGTCATCTCTCTGCTTTGTTGCTGTCTGCCTTGATGGCCTGACTTGCTCCTTTTCCAACTGCACCAGTCTCAGACTCATCTCTTTCCTCATTATCTCCGAGTCAGGAGGTTGCCTGTCAGTGCTACATTCGCCAGAGAACCGATCAACGATAACATTTTCCAAAACAGATGGGGCTAGCCACAGGAGAATCCTGCACTACCTACTTTCCTCTCCTACCTTTCCTGGAGGTAACCCATATATCTGACTCTATCTTCGGTTTCTCTCCTCCCTTCCAACACACCTCCAGGTCCTGTAAATTCCTCATTGCATCTAACTGCTGCTCCAACCAATTCATGCAATCCAATACAACTGACAGCCACACTTCCAACAGCCTCAATTATCAGTGACATGGAAATTCTCCCTCATCTCCGACAACCAACAGGAAGGGCACGTCACTCTACTAAAGCCCATCTTTGCTCCTGTTCCAGGATAACTTAGTATTTCTGTTTTACAGTTTCAAAGTTTAATCAAAAGACAGATCTCAATAAAATATAGAATCTTAAAAACCTCTCTCTACTCACTATTATAGATTTACACAAAAAAACAGTCATTTCAAAGATGACCTGGTCAGCCATGATTCATTGAAAGTGAGAGGTTGAGTCGATGGGCTGAGTGGCCAGCTTTCACTCCTGCATCTGATGGTTTTGTGCAATGAGGGATCAGAAGGTGTCACAACATAACGTGAAAACATTTGAAACAGGCAAGTTCACAAATGAAGCATCTTTGTAATCTCAATTACAATAAACATTGATGAGTTACAGCCAACAGCTTGGCCATTTGGCTTAAGGAACATGTAAATGGAGGGATGTATACATCGGACTTCAAACATTTCTTCCTGCACAGCTGTTCCCCGATCTGCATTTTCTGTGCTTGTTTCTGATTTCCAATGCACACTCTTATTTGAAGGTTCTCAATGGAAGGGAGAGCCTCATGTTCAGTGATTTAATCAGGAGCGTGGACTGGAGGGGAAAGGGGGAGTTTTTCTAGGGGTGAGTTGTCAGTTGCCTGGAGCTGGGAAGATCCTTTTTCACTCCCTCCCTCCTGGTGAGTGACAGGATCCATCCCCCACGGGGACTCCAAAGGAAATTCCATTGGGAGGCAGCTCAGGGTGGCTCCGGGATCGGGATTGGGATCAACTTTCACAAACTTCACAACTTTCACAAACTTCCCAAACTTTCCATGATTTTCCAAACGACCAAACTTTCACAAACTTTAAAGGCACCCTACAGACTTGAGGGGAAGGTGGGGTGGAGGTGGGGGCAGTTGGGTTGATCTAGAGAAAGTGAGGACTGCAGATGCTGGAGGTCAGAGTCGAGAGTGTGGTGCTGGAAAAGCACAGCAGGTTCAGGCAGCTGACGAGGAGGAGAATCGACGTTTCGGGCATAAGCCCTTCATCAGGAACGAGCCTCATTTTCCTGCTCCTCGGATGCTGCCTGACCTGCTGTGCTTTTCCAGCACCACGCTCTTGGCTCAGGTTGATCTCCCCCCAGTTGAGCTTCCTTGGGGATCTCATTGATTCCTATCTGGGGTTCTGGCTGGGCAGGACCAGATCACTGGGATCCAGAGGTGAAATCCAGGAACGTTGGATCCCCCCACTGGGTCAGGTCTGCACCCAGCCCCAGGATGGGGGGAGTGTTGTGGGGTGGGTGATGGCCCGTTGTGGTGGGCTCCCTGGTCTGTGGTATGGGCCAGAGCTCAAGGCCAGTTTCTGATGGTCAGTTTCAGGGTTGCTTTGTTGCAATAGGAGTGACGTCCCTCCAACCTGAGGACAGGGCACCCACGGTGACAAAAGGCACAGTGGACTTGAAACGTTAACTCTGTTTCTCTCTCCACAGACACTGCCAGAGCTGCTGAGTTTCTGTAGCAAATTCTATGTTTTGTCTCAGGGGGGTGACATAACATTGGCAGTTGTCATGTCCCACATTCCAACTTGGACAGCACTCTCAAAGTGTGGAAAAGACGATGTTACTGGGACTGGAGGGTTGAGTCTTAAGGAGATGCTGGGTAGGCTGGGACTTTTTTACTGGAGTGTAGGAGGCTGAGGGGTGACCGTATAGATGTTTATAAAATCACAAAGGCTATAGCAAAGGTCTTTTCCTCAGAGTTGGGGAGTTCAACTCTGGAGGACATGGGTTTAAGGTGAGAAGAGAATTACTTAAAAGGGACCTAAGGGACACCTTTTTCATAGAGAGGATGGTGCATCTTTGAAATGAACTACCAGAGGAAGTGGTGGATGCAGGTACAATATTTAAAAGACATTTGAGCATGTACAAGAATAGGAAAGGTTGAGAGGGATATGGGCCAAACACAGGCAAATGGGACTAGTTTAGTTTGGGAAACCTGGTCGGTACAGACTGGTTGGACCCGAAGTATTTGTTTCCGTTCTGCACAACCCTGTGACTCCCCTCTGCAGGTGCCTCACAGTCTGGCCTGAGCAGTCAATATCAACCTTGTCCTAAATCTCTTGCCCTCTCACACCCATCCCTCACAATCACCCTCTACAAATACTGTCCATCCCTTCTCTCCACTCAGGCCATTCATCCCCCTCTCTGCTTTCCCTCCCAGCAGGAGAAGTAAACACTAAACGAAGCAGAGGTGGAGAGAACTGGAGAGGGAGAATTGACCCATCTTATTTTTTTGGATTCATTCATGAGGTATGGGCTTCATTGACTAGGGCAGAATTTATTGCCCATCCCTAATTGCCTAGAGGCAGTGGGTCTGGAGTCACATGTAGGCTAGACCAGGTAAAGACAGCAGTTACCATGCCCAAAGGTGAGCCAGATGGCTTTTTCCAACAATCCACAATACTGTGGGATATAGGTACAGTAGTGTTACTTCTGCAATTATAATTACTTATGCAGGGTAAATGAACTCACACCAGTGTGTAATTGTTTCAATTAAGAGCTGAGTCAACAAGAATGCAAACTATGTGGAGGAAACACATAATTGTTTTTGTATTAGCTAAAATTATATGCAAGAATGAAACGTGACTGCAAAGCAATGGTAGATGTTACAGACAAATAGATAAGGTGCTGTGAGGATGTAGGTTAAGCCAGATATGCTTGCACAAGCAGTAGTTATAAGCATCTGTTTCCACTTTTACAGAAACACAGGAACAAACCCCAATTAGTAGGTCATAAGGATCAGTACGGTTGGGGAAAGCACAGATGGAGGGAATAGATAAACAGGAGTAATGGGTGCCAGTCTTAGAGAAGTTGAAGATGTAAATGGGGAGGAGCAATGGGATAAAAAAAGGAAGCAAATTACATAAATATCGTGTATTCATTGAATTCAGTGTGTGTGTGTCCCTGCCTTGTAGACAGTGGACATCGCACCCTCTTGCAGGGGTAAAATAAATGACACTACTGATTCAGATCTTGTCTCGAACTGAAATTATTGAAGTGAGTGAGCTTTGTTTCTCACAATTGGGGGATTATCCGGGATGTTCTTCCATCAGTGGGGGGATTGGCTGGCCCTGGACACTGGGAAGACGCGTTCCGTTCCCAATTGAGGAGCGGTCTCGTGTCCCGGTTTGGTCTGCTCCCTTGGGCGACTGGTACGAATCCCACAAGAGAGACATCTGAATCAGACAGTGAAAGGAGGTCAATAGAAAATACGGCAAAAAGGGGCCAGGCAACTCCGTGCACAGACCAGGGTAAGAAAATTGACTTTTAAGTACTGCCTTGGTGGCCAGGATTGAGTTTTAGTAGTTCATAAGGGACTAACGAAGGAACTCAATATGGGCGGTGCCGTGGGTAAGGAAAAAGCCTCCGGGAGAACAAAAGAAGAAAAAGGCAATGGAAGTGGAGGCAAGGTCCCTTATAACATACCTCCAGAAAGTCCGTTGGGTAGGATGTTGTGGAATTGGCAAAATAATACTTGTACAAGGGAAAAAGATGATTAAATATTGTTGCTTTGTATGGACTAAGGAATCCATTCTTCATCCCACCATCTCTTGCCAAAGTATGAGTCGGACAAAGACTGGGTTTGTAAATATTTGAATTTATATGTCTATGAAAAACAGCCTTACAGTCAGGTGGAATCAGATTATGCTTCAAGTCGGAAGGGCTAGTGGCTGAAGGGCTACTGAGGGTACACTTTGTAATTAAATCATGGCCAGACATCCAGACAAATATTCAAAAGATAGAGGGGTGAAGCGAGGAGCACCCAGAGGTGTTGTTGCAGGAAGCTCAGAAAGTGTCTGTGAGATATGGTGTGAGAGAGAGAGAGAACGAAAAGAGCTGTACAGCTGGTAGAAAGTTTCACCCTTTGTGATTTGGTTTGAATGCACATTTGTTTGTTGGTGATCGAATGTTTGTGCTTTGTTCCCTGGAGCTTGAGATCCGGGACTGTTTTGAATCTGATTTTTATTAGAGAAACTTAACATGATTTCTTTTAAGGTTAAGGATTCTATCGTGATTATAAAAAAATGATAACTCCTGTTCTTTTTATAGGTCATGACTGCCTTACTATCAGTTTCTAACTAATCTCTTTTATCTTTCCATAAAAGCGATTTATGGAGGACAGTTGAAGTTTCAGTTCAACATTAGATTGTAGTAAAAACAAAATCCTATGGTTAATATCTGACCTTGGATTTGGCCATTGTTCATGCATTAGAAGCTTTTTTTTAACTTGAATAGATAAATTCTTTTAAGGCAGCTCCAATTATAGCATTGTAATTGAGCAATAATTGGTCTGGTCTACTTAAGAAAACTAATTTGAGTTTAAATTAAGGGACTAAAACTGGGTAATTATAGTGGATTACAAAGTTGGGAACTGTATGCATTTTACATTTTAAATATTGAATAATGAATAAATGAATGGAAATATATAAATATATTTACAAGTTAGGAACAGGCTTTAAAGTTAGTCAAGCATGAATTGACGAATTGGTATTTGAAGTTATGGGGAGCAAGAAATATTGCAATATTTCTAAAAAAAAAATTCTCAAGGTCAAAATAAAACATTGGGTGATGAAGAACGGCCATTAGGTTGCCCTAAGGCTGTTCAGTTGGTTAAATCGGGTCAGCAATTGATCTGGCAACGTAACATGAGAAGTGGAAACAAAAGGCAAAAATAATGATAGTCCACGGCTGATGAGAAAATGAAGAAAGGGATAAAACTAAAAGGAGAAAGAAACCGGAGGGTCAGGGAGGAGATGGTAAGGGGTCTGGTGGACAGGAACAAGGATCGAAGTGGAAATCCCCACAGGCGGGATGTTATTGCTGTGAAAGGATGGGTCACTTTAAGAGAGAGTGCCCAGATTTGAAAAAGGAAGCAAAGGCAGTACCATTTATAATGAACCTTGATGAAAAATAGGGGTGTCAGGAGTTCCTGCCCCCGGGACCCACCAGGAACCCTTGATAAATTTAAAGGTGGGACTTTATAAAGAGGACGTAGTTTTCCTAGTCGATATAGAGGCAGCAAGGTCATCCTTAAAATTTAAGCCCAAGGCAAGGGGAACGAAACAGTTAATTGGATTATAGTGACAGTTTTGTGATGAGCGGCACAAAGAATCTGTTTTGCGCTCATGACAAAATACTGCCACCAAATTGGGACTGAAGCAACTGCAAATAGTGCTATGAAATCGGTTGAGGTTCTTAAAAATGAATGTGCTCGAGCAAAACAATTACAGAAACAGAATGAGAAAGCACAAGTGACTGGTAAACAAACAGAACTGCGCAATTACAGTTTTAAAAATGTTTTGGTCATTTGTTGCATTTCCACCCTGAATTACAGATAATGATTTTTATATTTATATAATATATAATTAATAATTAATATTGACAATAAATCGATTGTGCTAGCCTGAATCAATATTAATTGGCAGGATCCCTTCACGCAGTCTCAGTGACCTGTCATATTGATCCATGGTTAATTTAAAACATGACTGCATTAATTCATTGTTAATTAAAGAATGGAAAGCTACATTACTGGATGATGAGGTAATGAAAGAAGCAGTTCTGAATACACAGGAAGCGGTGGTTTATTCCCTAATACTTACTGTCCCAGGTCCTCGGGAAGTTCCTATCTCTGGCCACTGCCAATCCCAGAAACTAAAGATTTGTTTTTAAAGAAGTATATACTGGGCTGGTCCTCCTCTTTGTCTTTCCTCAGGAAACAGGCTTTATTAGCACAGACTCCACCCCTTGAATTCGCTGTTCATCCGATTCGACCGGGAGATTGGGTCTTAGTAAAATCAAGGACAGGGACTAAATTGCAACCGGACTGGTAAGGGCCGTGTCAGGCTCTTTTGACCACCGAAACGGCAATAAGGACAGCAGAAAAAGGCTGGACTCACTACACTCGGATCAAAGGGCCAGTGGAATCTCCAGTTGAGGAAGAAGTCTGGACAGCCGAATCAACGCAAGACCCGCTGAAACTCAGACTAAAGAGACTTTGAGTAACTGATTATACAGTGGTGACGCGAGCGCGGGATTATTTCTGTAGGATTGTATATTAAGTCTTTTTGTGCTTCAGCATGATTTTTAGAATACTGGGAATGCTTACAGTTATGATGCTAGCCCTCATAGTATTGGAATTTTGTCAAATATCACTTTCATATGTATTATTAGATTAGATTAGATTAGATTACTTACAGTGTGGAAACAGACCCTTCGGCCCAACAAGTCCACACCGCCCCACCGAAGCGTACCCACCCATACCCCTACATCTACCCCTTACCTAACACTACGGGCAATTTAGCATGGCCAATTCACCTGACCTGCACATCTTTGGACTGTGGGAGGAAACCGGAGCACCCGGAGGAAACCCACGCAGCCACGGGGAGAACGTGCAAACTCCACACAGTCAGTCGCCTGAGGCGGGAATTGAACCCGGGTCTCCGGCGCTGTGAGGCAGCAGTGCTAACCACTGTGCCACCGTGCCGCCCACAAATTAACGGTTCCTGAGTCTGATAATCCACAAGTAATAGACACTGATGCTTGCAGCTTAGTAAATTGTGGGGATGTAGATAATCAGAGACATTACCACAGCTCAGAGATACACCTTAAGTCCTATGGGGATGGCCTTGGGGGTGGTACTTGGTATAATGGTCTCGTCACAGTACACCGGACCCCCTTCCAACCAGCTTGCGATTGTCCTGATAAAAAGTGTAACCCAATATACCTAACGATAAAGAAAACCACATGGCACGAAGCAATTCTGGTGGGGCACCTATGAGATACAATTAGATGAAACATTTGGGATAGAAATGAAAGCAAATGGGAAGGATTTCTCGGGCTGTTGTTTTAGAATTAGTGTAGGACAGGGAAAACGGGTAGAACTACTGGATAATAAGGTACAACCTTTCACCCCTCCCGATGATCCTAAAGTCGTAAAAATTATAGAGGTAAAGGATTTGAAACAGACCATCAAAATAGAAACTGGGTATGGGGATGCAAATGCCTGGATTGAATGGGTAAAGTATACTGTAAAAAGTCTGAACAAAAGCAATTGCTATGCATGTGCCTCCGGTCGGCCAGTGGCCCAGGTGGTTCCCTTTTCGCTCGGGTGGAAGCGAGACAGGAAGGGCATGAAATGTATGATAGCCCTGTACCAGGATGAGACTGCATGGAATGATAGGAATTGTACCTCCCTATCTCTGATGTTCCCTCCATTCTAAAAGAGTCCCTGGGGGGGGGTACCTGATGGGTTCAAGGCTCGCAACCAGATTGCAGCAGGCTTTGAGTCAGCTCTCTTCTGGTGGGTAACAATTAATAAAAATGTAGATTGGATAAATTACATTTTCTATAATCAACAGTGATTTATAAATTATACAAGAGATGCGGTTAAAGGAATATCAGACCAGCTTGATGCGACAAGTAGGATGGCATGGGAAAACAGAATGGCCCTTGATATAATTCTAACGGAAAAAGGGTGTGTGTGTGTGTGTGATGTTAGGAAGAAGCTGTTGTACCTTGATTCCTAATAACACTGCGCCTGATGGTTAAATTACTCGGACCTTAAGGGGATTGACTACCTTAGCAGAGGAACTGGCTGGGAATTCAGGAGTAGACACATCTCTCACAGGATGGCTTGAATCATGGTTTGGAAAATTGAAGGGGGGGGTGGTTTCCATCCTTACTTCCCTGATAGTAGTCGGGGTATTGGTGGCCGTTGGCTGTTGTATCATACCCTGTATACGAGGGCTCACCCAAAGACTGATTGAGACAGCCTTAATGAACAGGGAATTAGGGAATCAGGCAGAGGAATTTTATCGACTAAATAATGAGGGGATGAGTGAGACCAAGATGGATGAAATCTCCGGAATGATGCTTGCGAATGTTGGGGGCGATGCTTAAAAGAAAAATGCAGAAGGTAACAAATGGTAAATTTAAAAAAGGGGAAATTGTGGGATATAAGTAAAGTAGTGTTACTTCTGCAATTATAATTACTTATGCATGGTAAATGAACTCACACCAGTGTGTAATTGTTTCAACTAAGAGCTGAGTCAACAAGAATGCAAACTATGTGGAGGAAATACAGAATTGTTTTTGTATTAGCTAAAATTATATGCAAGAATGAAACGTGACTGCAAAACAATGGTAGATGAGGTGCTGTGAGGATGTAGGTTAAGCCAGATATGCTTGTACAAGCAGTAGTTATAAGCATCTGTTTCCACTTTTACAGAAACACAGGAACAAACCCCAATTAGAAGGTCATAAGGATCAGTATGGTTGGGGAAAGCACAGATGGAGGGAGTAGATAATACCTAACAATGGGCCACAACAGGATGTGGTCAAACGGCCTTGTGAGGCCAGAAATGAGCATTTTGTCACGGACAAGGCCAGATAAGGCAAGAGATAAACAGGAGTAATGGGTGCCGGTCTTAGAGAAGTGGAAGACGTAAACGGGGAGGAGCAACGGAAAAAAAAGGAAGCAAATTACATAAATATCGTGTATTCATTGAATTCAGTGTGTGTGTGTGTCCCTGCCTTGTCGACAGTGGACATTGCACCCTGTTGCAAGGGTAAAATAAATGACACTACTGATTTAGATCTTGTCTCGGACTGAAATTATTGAAGTGAGTGAGCTTTGTTTCTCACAATACTTTCATGGTAATCCTTAATCTCCTAATTCCAGATTTTCCTCTTGAATTGAATTGGTTTCCCAGAACATTATGAATGTCTGGGTTAAGAGACCAATGATAAAGCTCAAAACACAAGGCTATTGCTTCCACACTGCTCTGTTGAGTACGCTATTAAAGTGATGAGACTGATCCCCCCAAAAGCCGTATGGGCAAGGTTCAGAGTTTGAACCTTACTGTTCACAACAACTTTAAGGTCATAAACAAAGAAAAAAAGAAATTGCCAGATAACTCAGCAGGTCTGGCAACATCTGTGGAGAAACAGCAGAGTTAACTTTTCGGGTCCAGTGAGCATTCTTCTGACATTGATATCTGACACTGAGCTTAAATATTAGTATCAGCACTCAGACAGCTGATTGTTACCTCAGTAATATCACCTCTTTCTGCATATATCGGCTCTTCTGCTGAAACCCTTGCCACTCCCTTTCTTTCCTCCTGACCTCTTTATTCGAACACATTTCTGGCCGAGTTCCTGCAATCTACACTGTGTCAACAAAGACGATGCTAGCCTCGTCAGTGACACACATATCCCAAGGAAACAATAAAGAATAAAAGATGACAACATAAACTTTGGTATTGGGATGAGGGCAGCAACATAAGTTTCAGGGAAAATACCTCACTTCGTGCGTGCAAAATACTCATTCCCTTCCCTGGAACCCCCCCAAAACACACATACATACACAGACACACACACACACACACAAACACACACAGTCATATATACACACACTTGGTAAAGGCAGTCACTGAGGAGCAGTGAGATTAATGGACAGGGTGTGAGGAAGAATGCATCATAGACAGATTGATGTTGGGTCAGGGATGAGGAGTTTGGACAGACTGCAGATATTCAGGGAGGAGGGCATACGAAAGGTTTCCTTGTTGGATCTGAGAATAACACTCTTTTTCTACTGGCTCTAAAATAAAAACACAGACACATATGTAATTACAATGGACCAAAGGAGCAGGAATGCACATTCAGCCTATCAAGCCTACTCTGTCAATTAAAACAATCACAGATGATCATAGTTGAGAGTGTGGTGCTGGAAAAGCACAGCAGCTCAGGCAGCATCAGCAGAGCAGGAGAATCTATGTTTCCGGCATGATCCTTTACTTCAATGCCCTTTTCTTGCACTATCCCCATATTCCTTTCTGTCACTGGTATTTAGAAATTTCATCTATCTCTAGAAGAGTAGGAACAGATGACGTGACCCTTTGGGTCTACACTGAAATGCAATACAATTGAGTCTGAGTTTTTACCTCAGCATCATTCTTCTACTCACTCTCAAAATTGCTTGATTCTCTGAGAGACTAACCTTTGTATTTCTCAACAAGACTCACAACCTTGTGGGGGAAGAAATTTTTCTTAATCTCAGTGTTGTCAAAACCCTTACCTGCTGCTCCAGTTCTTCTTGTCTTCTGCAACACGCCAGGCAATAAATGAACTCCTTTATAGGTTTCCTTAACTGGCACATCTCCAATTAGTCACTCACTTCCCGTCCCACCTACTTTACAAAGAACTGTCGGCGAGGGCAAGAATCTGAATATAAATGTCAAAATTTGATGATCTGATTGCTTAAAGCACTGAATTAACCTCAAGGTACTTTCAGATCTCTTAATGTTGTGAAGGCTGCTATTTTAATGCAAGTTCATCTTTTCAACTGAAACAAGTTAAACACTTTGCATTGATATCATGACTTTCATAACCACTCAATGTCATAAAGCATTTAAAGTCAATGAATACAGAACATAAGACAGGCAATTATAGAGTCATAAAGTCATACAGCATGGAAACAGACCCTTTGGTCCAACTTGTCCATGCCAACCAGGTATCCTAAACTGGACTAGCTCCATTTTCCTGCATTTGGCATATATCCCTCTAATACCTCTTTTCTATTCATCAATCTGCTCCAAAGTTTTTTTTAAATATTGCAATGTATCCACCTCTACCACTTCCTATTGCAGCTCACTCACTACACACACCGAACTCTGTGTGAAAAGATTTGCCCCTCAGGTCCTTTTTAAATCTTTTCCCTCTCATTTTAAAACTGCAAAGCAAATTGGGCGCTCTTGCATTTTGATGTTTAACAGACTATTACCCAAAAAGTGGATTAGTGGTGCTGGAAGAGCACAGCAGTTCAGGCAGCATCCAACGAGCAGCGAAATCAACATTTCGGGCAAAAGCCCTTCATCAGGAATCTTATCTCTCAGCTTATCTCAGCTTATCTCTCCATGCTTCAGGCTTACTGCCTTTATTCCTGATGAAGGGCTTTTGCCCGAAACGTTGATTTCGCTGCTCGTTGGATGCTGCCTGAACTGCTGTGCTCTTCCAGCACCACTAATCCAGTATTTGGTTTTCAGCATCTGCAGTCATTGTTTTTACCTTATTACCCAAAAAGGCCAGTTAATAGTGACTAAACAGGAAATGCAGGATTGCAAAAGATTAAAAGCAAATTTTGATTGAGTTTTTTGAAGAAGTAACAAAGAGGATTGATGAGGGCAGAGCAGTAGATGCAATCTATATGGACTTCAGTAAGGCATTCTACAAGGTTCCCCATGGGAGACTGATTAGCAAGGTTAGATCTCATGGAATACAGGGAGAACTAGCCATTTGCATACAGAACTGGCTCAAAGGTAGAAGACAGAGGGTGGTGGTGGAGGGTTGTTTTTCAGACTGGAGGCCTGTGACCAGTGGAGTGCTACAAGGATTGGTGCTGAGTCCTCTATGTTTTACCATTTACATAAATGATTTGGATGCAAGCATAAGGGGTACAGTTAGTAAGTTTGTAGATGACACCAAAATTGGAGGTGTAGTGGACAGCAAAGAGGGTCACCTCAGATTACAAGAGGATCTTGACCAGATGGGCCAATGGGCTGAGAAGTGGCAGATGGAGTTTAATTCAGATAAATGCGAAGTGCTGTATTTTGGGAAAGCAAATCTTAGCTGGACTTATATACTTAATGGTAAGATCCTAGGGAGTGTTGCTGAACAGAGACCTTGGAGTGCAGGTTCATAGCTCCTTGAAAGTGGAGTCGCAGGTAGACAGGATAGTGAAGAAGGTGTTTGGTATGCTTTCCTTTATTGGTCAAAGTATTGAGTACAGGAGTTGGGAGGTCATGTTGCGGCTGTACAGGACATTGGTTAGGCCATTGTTGGAATATTGCGTGCAATTCTGGTCTCCCTCCTATCAGAAAGATGTGAAACCTGAAAGGGTTCAGAAAAGATTTACAAGGATGTTGCCAGAGTTGGAGGATTTGAGCAATAGGGAGAAGCTGAACATGCTGGGGCTGTTTTCCCTGGAGCGTCGGAGGCTGAGGGGTGACCTTATAGAGGTTTACAAAATTATGAGGGGCATGGATAGGATAAATAGGCAAAGTCTTTTCCCTGAGGTTGGGGAGTCCAGAACTAGTGGGCATAGGTTTAGGGTGAGAGGGGAAAGATATAAAAGAGACCGAAGGGGCAACTTTTTCATGCAGAGGGTGGTACATGTTTGGAATGAGCTGCAAGAGGAAGTGGTGGAGGCTGGTACAATTGCAACATTTAAGAGGCATTTGAATGGGTATATGAATAGGAAGGGTTTGGAGGGATATGGGCTGGGTGGTGGCAGATGGGACTAGATTGGGTTGGGATATCTGGTCGGCATGGATGGGTTGGACCGAAGGGTCTGTTTCCATGCTGTACATTTCTATGACTGAATGCCTCTAAACTTGCTAAACAGCAGTAATTCCGAGATTTGGGAGGTTTATAGATACAACTATGATTGACCAAGAAACTGAAAAGAAAAGGGGGGAATAAAACAATTGCAATCGAGCAAGACACATAAAAATAGACCGTAATCATTTCTACAGGTACATAAAAAGGAAAGGTTTAACTAAAACAAATACAGGCCCATTAAAGGCAGATGCAGAAGAATACAGAAATGGCAGAGAAACCAAATGGTTGCTTTCTGTCTGGTTTGACAGAGGACGATACCAGAAATCTCCCAGAAGTAGAAATCCAAATGGTCAGGGTGAATGAGTAGTTGAAATAAACAATCATTTGTAAGATGATTAACGGGGCTCAACTTGCTAAAGCATGATCTGATGATCTTCACCCAGAGTGTTGAAGGAGGTGGTGATAGAGATGCTCAATGCATTGGCTATTTTCTTCTAAAATTCAATAGATTCTGAAATAATTTCTGTGGATTGGAAGGTAGCAAATGTGACCTTACGATTTCAGAAAGGAGCAAGAATGAAAACAGTGAACTAAAGCCTGTTAGCCATCAAATAATTACAGGGACAATGCTGGAATCTGTGGTAGACACCTGGTAGATAATGATCTGATTGGACATAGTCAGCATGCATTGGCGAATGTAGAATAGTGTTTGATGAACATGTTGGAGTTTTTGAAGATGTTATAAACTAAGTTGATCAAGGACAGTTGAAGGACATTGTATACATAGATTTTCAGACTTTTAATAAAGTCTCCACATAGGATTAGGAAGATTAAAGCACACAGGATGGGAGGTTATGTACTGGTGTGGAATGCTAATTGTTTTCTCTTGGTTAGCCAGTGTCTAGGCATAACCAGGTCCTTCTCCCATTGACAGTTTGTGTCTAGTGGGATATCACAAGGATAAATACTTGAGCCCCACCTAATCATAATATACATCAAAGATTGGAGATGGGAGACAATGCAATATTTCCAAATTTGCAGGTGATACAAAGATAAGTGGGAATGTGTGAGAGGAAAATATAATTGGGGTAAGAAATGGCGTAGGGGATGGAAGAGAATGTGGAAAAATCTGAGGTTATCTGTTTGGTGGAACAGATGTACAGCGTATTTCTTAAAAAATAAGAGTTTTAAAAATTCATTCTTGAGACAGTGATAACTGGCCAGGCCAGTATTTATTGCCCACTAGGCAATTAAGAATCCCACCTAATGTAGGTGTGGAGTTACATGTAGGTTTCCTTCCCTAAAGGACATTAACGAACCAAATGGGATTTTCCAACAACTGATTCGTGGTCATCATTAGACTGTTAATTCCAGATTTTAATTCCATTCAAATTCCACCATCTCCTATGGGAGGATTTGAACCTGGGTCTCAAGACATTTCTTGGGTCTCTGGACTAACAGTCTGTCACCTCCCTTCTGAGTGGCTTGAAAGTGTAGATGTAAAAAGGCGCCTAGGTGTTGTCCTTGTCAATAAGTCACTGAAGGCTAATATGCAGGTTCAGAAAGCTAAAAGGAAGGCTCACTGAAGGTTAGGCTTTATTGCAGGAATATTTGAGTACAGGAGTAGTGAAGTCTTGCCTCAATAGTCTAAGAACTCTGTCAGACTGCACATGTGTGCAGTTCTGATTGCTTTATCTCAGGAAAGATATTATTATCAGAGACAGTGAGCAGTGATGGTTCACCGGACTTGTTCCCAGGATGGTGGAACTGTGCTATGAAGAGAGATTGGAAAAATCAAGCGTGTATCCTTCAGAGCAGTGATGATTTCTTAAAGAAGCACCACAGTGGTATGCACTACTCTGTCTTTAGTCCTGGCTTAAATTATTGATGTGGTGTTGGACTGGGGTGGACAAAATTAAAAGTCACACAACAACAGATTATAGTCCCACAGGTTTATTTGAAAGTACAAGCTTTTGGAGCACTGCTTCTTTGTTAGTTAGCTAGTGGGACAGGATCATAGGACACAGAATTCATAGTAAAAGATCGAAGTGTCATACGCTGATGTGATGTATTGAAAAAACCTGGATTGCTGTTAAGTCTTCAAATCACTTAGAATGGGGAAGCAGGTTTTGATAATTGAATCAGCAAAAGTTTTTTTAAAAATCTCCTGAGATATAATTATACCTAATTGTAAATACTTACTTTGCAGATATTTAAATAGGTCACTGTTGCTCAGTTTATACCAAACTAATGAATAAACATTATAATTAAAACACTTTTTCTTGAGTTTCCACTCCCAGTCCAAAACAATGAGAAAAGAATCAGCCAAGAACTGTCAATTCTTGGAAGAGGTGGTGATGAGGTATGTTTTAACTTGTATTTCAATCAACATGCCCAATCACTTCGAATTAAATAAGTGATCTGATAGTCTTCCTTGGGTTTCTGTTCCCAGTCCAAAACAATGAGAAAAAAAATCAGCCAAGAACTGTCAGTTCTTGGAAGTGGTGATGGTGAGGTATGTTCTAACTTGTATTCCAATTGACACACGCAATTGCTTTGAATTAAATACATGATATGATAGCATTTTAGCTCCAACTCCATTTTGAGTTACCCTCTGCTTACTCCTCCTTCATATTTGGTATTATTGTATTGCCCTTAATGATCCCTGCATGTAAATTGTTTTTGCATTCATTCACGGGTGAGGGTAACCCTGACTGGGCCAACATTTGTGGCCATTCCACAGTTAAGAGTCAACTACGTTGCTGAGAATCACATCTAGACCAGGCAAGCGTAGGACAACGGTTTCCTTTCCTAAAGAACTTTAGTAAATAAATGTACAATGATGGTCATGAGTCCATTGTCAATTGTCAGGAAAAGCTCATCTTAATTCCAGATTTTTACTGAATTCAAATTGCACCATCTGCCGTGACAGGATTCAATTCAGAACATGACCTACGTCTCTGGATTAATAGTTCAGTGATAATACTACGAGACGATTGAGTGACTGGAAACGCGGTGAATTACTCGTAATGATTAATCGATACAAAATATCTTTGGTGATATGATGGTGGAAAAAGCCATTCTGGTGTTTGTGGTTACAAGAGAAAAAGAAATTAAGAAAATAGTATTTTGGCAGTCTTTAGTTGTAGTTAAATGGTTAAGGTGATAACTTTGCATGCTAGTCAGCTGGTATATCTCAATTGTAGAATATTTCACTGCACACCAAGCAGTTCCTACTCCAAATCTAGGTGCTGCCTTCATTCCTGCATCTTAATCAAGATGCATTTTAATAACATAGAGTGGCATTTCAGATATAAATGTTAGCTTTAAAGATCACGTTGCACAGTGGTATTGTCCCAAACTGTGAACCAGAAGGCCTACGTTCAAGTCCCCACCTGCTCCAGAGGTGCATCATAGCATTTCTGAACAGATGTTTAAAGTGTCTATAACAACGGGGAACACTATCACCACAAGCACTATAGTGGTTCATTAAAGCATAATTGTAATGAAAGACCCCTTCCACCTCGGTTATATTCTCTTCCAAGCCTCTTCCGACAAGCAGAGATATAAAAGTTTGAATGTGCAAATGAACAGATTCAAGAACAGCTTTTTTACCTGGTCTTATCAGACTTTTAAACAGATCTCTCAAATGTTGATCATGATCTCTCCCTTTGTGCCTTCTCTATGGCTCTAACACTGCATTCTGCACACTGTTCTGGCATCCTGATGCATTTTGTATGGTACGATCTGCCTGTATGGCACACAAAATAACACTTTTCACTGCATACCAGTACATGTGACAAAAATCAAACCATCAATCAGTCAAACAACTGAGGTACAGGGGTGTAAATTCTACCTTGAACATGTTCCAGAAACCTTTTTCGTAAAACTCCTGATGTGGATGATTATTTTGAATTGGAAAAACATGTGAAACGTTGAAATAAACCAAAATGCTGTAGATGCCGGTGAATTGAAAGATAAAACAAAGAACGTTGGAGGGTCTCAGCAGGTCTACCAGTGTCTGTGGAGAGAGATACAGAGTAAACATTTCAAATCCAGTATGACATCTCTTCAAAGTGAAGATGAAAAGAAGTTATATCACGCTCTGTTTCTCTCTTCACCCAAACAGTGATGGGACCAATATTCTCGTGGGTGGTTTTGCTTGCACTTTGTGTGGATTTTAAAAGAGTTTGGCGGGGGATGGGAACCTAGGGAGGAGGCTTTGAGTTAGCCAGGGTGGGTGAGGGCTTAAGGAAAAACACAATCAAAATAGTAAATAAAAAGCAAGAAACAGGGGAGCAGTGTAGCACTAAGACAAATAGAAACTAGATAGTGACAGAAAAAGAATGTTTGAAGTCAAAGGTTCTTCTGGTTGAGGTGTTAGGATTCAAAAAGAAGGAATAAAAATGAGCATAAGGGCATTTTACCTGAATATTCATAGCATTGAAAACAAGGTAAGTGTGTCGACTCCACAAGTCCTAGCCAATGGCTATGATTTAGTGGCCGTTGCAAGGTTAGGCGTGCGGGGTGGTCACAACTGGTAGATATTGCAGCATGCTGTTGTGCAAAGGGACCTGGGTGTCCCTGTGTGTAAATCTCAAAATATTGATTTGCAGGTGCAGTAATTTATTTTGAAAGCAATGGGAATATCGTCCTTCATTGCTAGAGGGGTGGAGTTTAAAACAGGGAGGTTATGCTGCAGGTGTGTAGGGTGCTGATGAGGCCACAGCTGAAGAACTGTGTACAGTTTTGGTCTCCTTACTTGAGAAAGGATGTACTAGCACTGGAGGGGGTGAAGAGCAGGTTCACTAGGCTGATTCTGGAATTGAGAGGGTTGGCTTATGAGGAGAGATTGAGTGACTGGGATTGTACTCATTGGAATTTAGAAGAATGAGGGGCGTCTTATAGAAACATATAAAATTATGAAGGGAATAGACAAGATGGATACAGGGAGGTTGTTTCCACTGGTTGGTGAAACTAGAACTAGGGGGCATAGCCACAAAATCAGGGGGAGCAGATTTAGGACTGAGTTGAGGAGGAACTTCTTCACCCAAAGAATTTGTGAAATTGTGGAATTCCCTGCCCAGTGAAACAGTTGAGGTATTCCTTATTGAATGATTTTAAGACAAATATAGATATATTTTTGAACAGCAGGGGTTATGGTGAGTGGGCGGGTAAGTGGAGCTGAGTGCATGGTATGATCAGGCATGATCTTATTGAATGGCAGATCAGACTCTAGGGGCTAGGTGGCCTCCACCTGCTTCTATTCCTTATGCTCTTATAAGATATTAACGCAAATTGAACATGCACAATTATGCAAAACATAGTTTAGCCAATTTTACTGAAGATTTCTCTGGAAATGTACCTAAAATTTTGCATTGTAGGCATATTCTGAGACAAGTTGTGACAACAGTATGACTGAGAAACTTTTTCTTGAGTTTCTGGTCCCAGGCCAACAGAACCATGAGAAAAAAAATCAGTTGGGAAATCACAATTGTTGGAAGAGATGCTGCTGCGTTGTGTTAAGAAATTGCATTCCAATTCACATACCCAACGTCTTCGAAGAAATTTCAGAGCATTTTGCCAGCCGATACTTGTTCACAACTGGTTAAAGTACAAAGACTCACGAGGAGAGTTTAGCTCAGTTGTAGAACATTTGATTGCACATTAAAGTTCTGATTCCAGTACATCCTATGTTGGTGCATTTTAGACCATGATGCGCACATCTGCAATCTCCTCGACTGCTTCATCAATGTGGGAAAGGGGGGGAATGTATCTATTTCAGATGGAAAGGTTTCAACTAATTGTAAAAGTCAGACAGCACAGTGATGGTATATCTAGTTGGGTTTCTTCAGCATGTTCTGTTTTTATTATGGAAAATGTTCATGTTGGCATAAACTGCCTTTTGTTCCCTCCAGACCTGATTACATTATTTGGCATTTCATTTCCACCCATTAACTTTCAAATTGGGAAGAGCTTCATTTTCAGGGAATTTAAGCCCCTGAATGTGCAGGAGCAGTATAGAGAGCATGGCCTCTCCAGCCCACTCTGAAATTTAATATTATTATGGCTAAACTTTTGCCTCAGCTCCATTTTCTTCCACTGCCCAAATCATTTAATTCTGTCTGAGAGACCCAAAAAATTGGATCTCAGCCTGAAATTCGGGCACATTCACAGCTTTCTGAGATGGTGAAATCCAAATTTCAAAACACTTTGAACGAAGAAATTTCTCCTTGTCTTGGTGCTTCTTACCTCCTGACCCAGTCCTTCTCAACTCCTGAAAGCTGCCAGTTGAGAAACAAACTACTTTAAATGTTCCAGTGAGTGTCCCATTTCCAATGTGGTTCCCTTCTCCTTGTCCCCACCTGCTTTAAAAGAAGAAATGGATGCATGCTGTGAGAAACAAAGCTCACATATCAATAAATTTCAGTCCGAGTCAAATTCTGAAGCAGCAAATTTTATTGAAACGTACTTGCAAGACAGGTGTCTAACACGTAGGCACCCCGATCTGAGGGTTACATTCTGACTTATGCAGTTCAGCTGCGTCTCTTGGTCCTCCCCTTTCACCCCATTGATTACTTTTGCTGTAGCACATAGCCTATCACAAGCTCTAGCTTCACTCTGCCTCTACTTACTTATCCCACTACTCTAAGCCTGTTGCCCCTTACTCTTATTTATATTATTCCTTATATGTGATTATCCTGGCATAGTTTGTTGTCTTCATGCGATCATCCTGCCAAACTAAATTCTGCCTGTTGGCCACATCCCTCCTGCGACTGGTACACTGTTCTCCTGCTACTGGTACATCCTGCTCCACGGTTGCTCTCCCCTATTAGTCATAGATAATTCTACCTGTTTTTGCTTCTCACTGTTTAGTATTTGCATGCGCAGCCTAATTTTATCATGCAAGCTTTTGAAGAAGCAACATCTGTTCCCCTATTCTGCACAAGTTTAACCCTATACCTTACAATTCAAGATGTTTGTAACGTTCATACATGTACAGAAATTGCACAATATCCTTTCTATATGACAGCAGTGACAATATGTCAGAATTATGGAAGTCCGAACCATGCAAAACAGAATTATGAATGTTGGAAATCTGAAACAAAAACTAAATTGCAAAAGAAGCTCAGCAGTTTTGGAGGACTGGCAGCATCTGTGGAGAGAAAGCAGGGTTAACCATTGTTCAGAACTCATTAGACTCGAAATGTTAACTCTGATCTCTCTCCACAGATGCTGCCAGTCCTGTTGAGTTTGTCTTGCAATTTCTGCTTTTATTTCTCATTTCCAGAACTCATAATTCTGTTTTTGTTTCTTCATTTCTATAATCAGTGTCATGCGTGATTGAAGCATTTTCTATCACTAGGATCCTCTGAGTTACTTCACACTCACTGAAAGGCATGGGTCTCCAGGGCCTCCTCGGAGTTCTGCATACTTCCAGCTTGATGCATTAGCGATTTTCTTGGATGTGGCTGGAAACATCTTTCCTTGACATTTTCCAACTGGAAAAACAATGAGAATAGAAAGATTTAAGAGCATCTTTATCTGTGCAGAGTGGTAACAAATCTTAACATCATAACTCCAACCAAGCTCATCACCAAACATTGTCTCCACTCCTTCCTGTGTAACTGGATCCTCAACTTCCTGATCCATTGACCACAACCAGTAAGAATAGGTGACAACACATCCTCCACAATAATCCTCAACACCGGTGCCCACAAAGCTGCATACTCAGCCTCTTACCATACTACCTATACACTCACAATGGTGTACGCACATTCTGCTCAAACTCCATCTAAAGGTTCGCTGACATAAACACCATTGTAGACTGAATCTCAAACAACAACAAGGCAGAGTACATGAAAGATACAGAGTATTTAGCAGCATGGTCTAAAGACAACAATCTCGCCCTCAATGTCAGGAAAGTGAAAGAGCTGGTCATTGACTTCAGGAAACAGAGTGGAGGGTGTGTCCCTGTAGTGTTGAGGTGGAGATGGTCAAAAGCATCAGGTTGGTGGGAGTGATGATCACTGACAATCTGACCTGGTCCACCCTTGAAGATACTGCAGTCACGAAATCACAACAACGTCAATCTTTCGGATAACACTGTTGAGCCTTTTTGGAGTAGATTAGATTAGATTAGATTCCATACAGTGTGGAAACAGGTTCTTGAGCCCAACAACTCCACACCGACCCTCCAAAGAGTAATCCACCCAGACCCATTTCCCTCTGACTAATGCGCTTAACACTATGACAATTTAGCATGGCCAATTCACCTGACCTGCATATCTTTGGACTGTGGGAGGAAACCGGAGCACCCGGAGGAAACCCACGCAGACACAGGGAGAATGCGTAAACTCCACACAGACAGTCACCTGAGGCTGCAATCGAACCTCGGATCCTGGTGCTGTGAGGCAGCAGTGCTAACCACTGAGCCACCGTGCCACTGTTAGTATTCAATTCCCTCACTAATTCACCTTTTGACCCTGAATGCTGCACGATTAATCTGAAATCTCTGAAACACAATTTTAATGGTATGGATGTGTTACAATGCACTAACTAAACTCAAAAACAACAGGAACAGATCTGAAGGGATTGCTTGCATCTGGAATCCACTCCACAGCCCATTTATACCAGGCTAGCATTCTTTCAGATTGTTCTTAGCAAATTTCAACCAGTTTGTAAATTAAACATGTTAGTCAAGCACTCTCCTCAAAGGGACACAGAATTTGGTTTGCAGTTCTGCTTGATTTTATGAACAAGATATTTCTATTAAAAACACATGGTGAACATTTCTCAAATTCCCATATTACAACTCTCTATCCACCTCTATCTGTCTGATAAGAGAGACTCTAACCACTGCCCTTTGACATTCAATGGTGGTACTATCACTGAATACATCACCATCAACAGTCTTGAGGTTATCATTGACCAGAAACTGAACTGGATTCACCACATAAGCACAGTGGCTGCAGGAACAAGTCAGAGGCTATGAATTCTGTGGTGAGTAACTGACCTCCTGAATCCCCAAAGCCTGTCCATCATCTACAAGACACAAGGCAGGAGTGTGATGGAATACTCCCCACTTGCCTGGATGAGTGCAGCCACAATGACACTTAAGAAGCTTGACACCATCCAGGACAAGCAGCCACTTGATTGGTACCACATCCACAAGCAACCATTTCCTCCACCACCGACAATCAGTAGCAGCATTGTGAACTAGCAATACAATGCACTGCAAAAATACACCAAAGATCCTCAGACAGCACCTTCAAACCCATGATCACATCCATCTAGAACACGAAGAGCAGCAGAGACATGGGAACACCATCACCTTCAAGTTCCTCTCAAAGCCACTCACCATCTTGGTTTGGAAATATATCACCGTTTCTTCACTATCGCTGGGTCAAAACCCTGGAATTCCCTCTCTCAGGGCATTGTCGGCCAGTCAGCGATGGCCACATGCCCCAAATGAATAAAACAAAATAAATGATATTACCTGCAGCAGTCCACATCTTTGAGCTGGGCTGTTGGAAGCACCTTCCCCCCAGAGATAGGGCTGGTTCTCTTCAATGAAGGTGGGTCCTGCAGGCCAGGGTAGATCTTTTCCTGGGAGCCTGCAGAGCTCTTGTTTTGTTCATTATCATCTACAGTCAGCACTTGGGTTGGCATCAACACTTATGCTGACAGATGCCCAGAATGATAAAGACAGTCAAATGTGTGAATGATACATACTGGTCTGACTTTTAATTTACATGTTAGAACTGTGCTCCAGCACAGTCTGTACATTTATTTCCAGGAATTACTGTGTTTTTACGAGTTTTTCTCTCAGGGCACATAGTAAATGTGAAAGTCGTTTGCATCAAATTCAATGTAGTTCATTAGTAATGAATCTTGTTTTGAATTTTGACAACTGCCTGGAACTCAGTTTCTACTTGCAACAACATGAAGAGGAAATAATCAGTTTGTGTCTCAAAGCTATCTCAGTTGTGATGTTACCGACTTATTTGATAACTATTCATGGATTTAATGAATCAACAAAAGATAACGGAATGGACCCCCATTTAACTTCAGCAGGAAGACCCCAGAGAGTGGTATTTCCCCACTGTGCCTTGGCAGCAGCTGCCCCAGGCTATAGTGTGTCCTTCAGTACGAATTCCTGGACCTTGGAATGTGCCAGTCTGCAACACCCAGTCAAGGTCAACTCCTTGCTTTGGAAGACTACCAAGTTTCGGGCAGACCAAAGAGCATCTTTCACTGAGTTGATGGTCCTCCAGACGCAGTCGACGTTTCTCTCAGTGTGTGTGTCCTGGGGAACAAACCATGGTGCATGGAGTCCTGCACCTTGACACTGTTTGGGACAAACCCAACACAAACCACTCCGTCACTCTCCAGATTTCCTTTGTAAAGACACATCCCAGAAAGAGATGCGTGACAGTCTTAACCCTCCCACAATTACTTCGAGGGCAGCATGCATTGGCGCAGATAGATCAGATATACATTAAATCATCAGACCCTCCTGGTGCCTGTTTCAAGTAAAAAAATGCCTTTACTTTGTTTGGATAGTCAAACTCCAATGTTATTTGTTTCCTTGATATGCAACTGGACAGAACCAAACCTTGTTTGTGGCTATACAAACACATCGATATAAAGACATTTTATCTTTAAAATATATCTTAAAATGTAAGACGTTAACAAGCTATAAATTGTTCCACATGGAAAGAAGCAGCAATAACTCTATCTGGAATAAACTATTAAAGACAAGGACAAACCTAGACAGAAACTGAAAGAATTAGCCATGTCTGGAAGCTACATGAATAAAACTGCTTTAAAAGCTGTGCATAAACTGACTGCCTTATGCCACAAGGACAACTGACTGTGCTGCAGAAGAAATAAAAGAGTTAATCACAGGAAAAGTGTTAAAAATCACACAACACCCAGTTATAGTCCAACAGGTTTAATTGGAAGCACTAGTTTTTGGAGCGCTGCTTCTTCATCAGGTGTTGTGGAGGACACAATTGTAAGACACAGAATTTACAGCAAAAGTTTACAGTGTGATGTAACTGAAATTATACATTGAAAGAAACCATGATTGTTTGTTGAAGCAGGCCAATGGTCCATCGAGTCCATACCGACTCTCCAAAAGCACATCCCAGCCAGACCCACCCCCATACCCTATCCTTGTAACCCTGTATTTCCCATGGCTAATCCTCCTAGCCTGCACATTCCTGGACACCAAGGTTAATTTAACATGGCCAATTCACCTAACTTGCACAGTTTTGAACTATAGGAGGAAACCGGACCACATGGAGGAAACCCATGCAGATATGGGGAGAATATGCAAACCTCACACAGACAGTCATCCGAGGCTGGAATCAAACCCAGATCCCTTGTGCAGTGAGGCAGCAGTGCTAACCATTGAGCCATCATTCCACTTTCTCAAACCTCAATTTTATTTCTGTAAAAATCAGTAATGATGTTCTCTTCTTGCTTTTATGCCCATCCTGTACAGCCATCACCATGTATTCCTTGATGCGTATGTCCTTGTCTGTTATGATCTGCCTGTACTACTGACAAAACACAACTTTTCATTGTACTCAGGTACATATGACAATAAAAATCAAATCAAATCAGAATCGCTGCTGTAAGTGGAATTGTGGCCAAGTCCAATCATTGATTGGAACATTGCCAAGTTGAGTTGTAAGGGTTAACTTGCTTGCTCAAAAGGTCTTATTTTGGTTGCTTCATGCAATAAAGTTTAAATCATCATTTCAGAACTTGATTGTTTGTGATTTGGAAATGCCGAGTTTGGACTGGGGTGTACAAAGTTAAAAATCACACAACACCAGGTTATAGTCCAACAGGTTTAATTAGAAGCACTAGCTGTCAGAGTGCTGTATCTCCAGGAGCGCTCCGAAAGCTAGGGCTTCCAATTAAACCTGTTGGACAATAACCTGGTATTGTGTGATTGCTTGTGAGATTTCTTAAATCTGAAATTAAGAGTAATGTGTGATGGTTTACCCACAACACAGTGAATTCGGCTCTTGAAGCAGTAACAGGACCTGAGGTGTGGGACTGTTTTCTTCCTAAGTTTTTTGCCTGGTAACTGACCAGATTGAGAGGCTACTTACTGTCAAATGGGAAAAGATGCCGGGGAGCTGAGAGGAGGCAGAGAGGGGCAGAGAGGTTGTTTTGGAATTTGGGGTCTGAATTGGATGGGTATAGGTAATGTGTACTGTGATATCAGATCATGGGGGCTTTGCAGATCACACAATGGTAATAAAAGATCAGACTGTGGCAGGCAGGCTTGTGGTGGAGGCTGTGGAGTGACTGATTGCAAAGAGACGTGGAAAAACTACAAAAAGTTCCACTCCATTAATATGCAAATGGTTACGTGTCCATACCCAGACCGTAGTATTTCTTGAGGCAGTCTGCCATTCTGTCACATTCTGGTGACCACAAATAGGCAGAGACTAGTGTTCTGCAGACAAGAGCTATCGCTACACACATAGCTTTTGACACACTTCACACCCACCTGACAGGACAAGAGTGAAGGGCGATCAATGAGAGTTCAGGTACCATTAGGAAGACCACAGAGCAGATTGTCAGCATTCTTATTCAACAGAGAGCTAGAGCTCCCTTCTTAACAGCATTGTGGGTGTAACTACAGCACATTGACTGTACATTGTGTATTTCAAAAAGGCAGCTCAGCACCACTTTGTAACAGGCTTTCGACAAAGATGCTCATGTATGTTCATCCAGAAGGTTAAGATGCATAGGACCCACAGTGATGTGACTGTGTGGATTCAGAATTAGTCTGCCCATTGAAGGTAGAGTGTCAGGCAGAAGTGTTTGATCCTGAAAGGCTAATGGACTTACAACAGAAAGATAAGACTATAAAAGATATATGTATTGATGGATACCCAGAAAAGGAATTAGAATGTATTCTTGAGTGTGATTATTTTAAGGATAGAATCCAAAGATGTAATAGTGGAATGAATGAGCAGTGCTCCGAAAGCTTATGATTTCAAATAAACCTTTTTAATCTACAATCTGATGTCATGTGACTTCTGGCTTTGTCCACCCCAGCCCAACATCAGCACTTCCACATCATGGCTAACATTAAGATAGACACAGATGCCACTTGGATTGGGATAAAGGATAATGAAGCAGCTTTAGTGTTTATACACTTATGTGACAAACCACTTATGTGAGGGAATGGAGAAGGAAAGGTTTAATATGGATATGAGATGAGAGACAGTAATCTGGAAAGAACAGCTGGTGAAAAGGGAAGTGTTTCCCTTGATCCTTCAAATTCTCCAAGACTCATTTCTTACTTGATTTGTGAGAAACCCAACAAGAGACACATCATTCCAGAATCTAGGACAGCAACTTGAACCACAGCTGGTACATGAAGTGTAGGTAACATTATGATTATGTCAACTGCAGCACAACAAAGTGTAAAAGATGGTTCAGAATGAGTTGGTAAGACAAAGACCAAAGCAATAAATTGGAAAGGGAAATTATCAGAGGATGAAAATTAAACTGTGAAAGATAGTGTGTGAATAGCCAAGCTTCCTTTTGGTAGAGGACTCCAAAGCTAGAGGGCATAGGTTTAAGGTGAAAGGGGAAATATGTAAAAGTGACCTGAGAGGCAGCTTTTTCACACAGATGTTTGAAATGAGCTGCCAGATGAAGTGGTGGTGGCAGGTACAATTACAATATTTAAAAGGCATCTGGGTGGGGATATGCGTAGAAAGGGTTTTGAAGGATATGTTATAAATGCTGGGCCTAGAACTCTGTGGGAGCAAGACAGTGATTGATGGGCCTTTTGCTGAGATGATTGGATCATCAATAATCACAAGTGAGTTGCTGGAAGATTGGCGGTTGTCTAATGTGGTGCAACTATTTAAGAAAGCTGGTAAGGAAAAGCCAGAGACTGGTAAGCCTGGTGGTGAGCAGGATGTTGGAGGGAAACATGAGCGACAGGATTTACATATATTTAGAAATGCCAGGACTGATTAGGGAATGCCAACATGGCTTTGTGTGTGGGAAATCATGTCTCACTGACATAATTGAGTTTTTTGAAGAAGTAATGAGGAAGATTGATGAGGGAAGAGAGGTAGTGGTGATCTACATGGCCTTCAGTAAGACGTTCGACAGGTTTTCTCATGGTAGGCTGGTTAGCAAGGTTAGATCACATGGAATACTGGGAGAACTAGCCATTCGGAGACAGAACTAGCTCAAAGGTCGACGATAGAGGGTGGTCACTGACAGAGGGCTGTTTTTCAGCCTGAAGGCCTGGGACCAGTGGTGTGCCACAAGAATTGGTGCTAGTTCCACTACTTTTCATAATTTATATTAATGATTTGGATGTGAACATGAAGGTATAGTTTGTAAGTTTGCAGATGACACCAAAATTAGTGGTATAATGGACAGTGAAGAAAGTTACCTCAGGGTACAACGGGATCTTGATCAAATGGGCCAATAGGCCAAGGGGTAGCAGATGAAATTTTGCTGCATTTTGGAAAGGTAAATCAGGCCAGGACTTATACAATTACTGGGAGGGTCCTGAGGAGTGTTGCTAGAGAAGGAGGCCTTGGAGTACACATTCATAGTTCCTTGAAAGTGGAGTTGCAGTTGGATAGGATCGTGAAGAAGTTGTGTGGTATGCTTTCCTTTATTGGTCAGAGCACTGAGTACAGGAGTTGGGAGATCATGTTACGTCTGTACAGGACATCGGTTAGGCCATTTTTGGAATATTGTGTGCAATTCTGATCTCCCTCCTATATAGGAAGGATGTTGTGAAATTTGAAAGGGTTCAGAAAAGATTTTTTTCAGATTAGATTCCTTACTGTATGGAAACAGGCCCTTTGGCCCAACAAGTCCACACCGACCCTCCAAAGAGTAAATCACACAGACTGATTCCCCATATTTACCCCTGACTATGTACCTAACACTATGGGCAATTTAGTATAGCCAATTCTCCTCACCTGCACATCTTTGAACTCTGGGAGAAAACTCATGCAGACACAGGGAGAATGTGCAAACTCCACACAGACAGTTGCCCAATGTTGGAATGGAACCCAGGTCCCTGGCGCTGTGCTAACCACTGAGCCACTGTGCCACCCAAATCCCTTGATATTTCCAAGGATGTTGCCAGGGTTGGAGGATTTAAGCTATGGGGAGAGGCTGAATAGGCTAGGGCTGTTTTCCCTGGAGCGTCGGAGGGTGAGGGATGGCCTGAAAGAAGTTTATAAAATATGAGGGGCATGGATACGGTGAATAGACAAAGTCTTTTCCCTGGGGTGGGGGAGTCCAGAACTAGAGGGCATAGATTTAGGGTGAGAAGGGAAAGATTTAAAAGGGACCTAAGAGACAGAGAGTGGTACATGTTTGGAATGAGTGCCAGAGGAAGTGGTGGAGGCTAGTACAATTACAACATTTAAAAGGGATCTAGATGAGAACATGAATCGGAAGGGTTTAGAGGGTTATGGGCCAAGTGCTGGCAAATGGGACTAGATTAATTTAGGATATCTGGTCAGCATATACAAGTGGGACTAAAGGGTCTGTTTCTGTGCTGTACATCTCTCTGACTCCAAATGGGACTAGGTCAGATTGGGATGTCTGGTTGGTGAGAATGAGTTAGACCGAAGGGTCTGTTTCCCTGCTGTATGAGTGTATGACTCTACAATCTGGAAACAAACATTGGCAAAGATGAACATGACCAGTGGGAAACAATTAGAAAGTTCAACTGGAATATTCAGGAGAAATGTGCTTTGCTAAAGATACAAAACCAAACTAGCCAATAATGGAATATGATGGATGAATAAAGAGTTAAAAGGAATGCTGAACTTAAATCAAAAGGCAAACATAAAGTTCAAAGAAAGTAAAGCAAATAATGACCAAGTAAATAAAAAGGAGTTACAAAAAAACTCAAGTTGTAACCTTGAGAGTATCTTCCTTTAATGGTCATACCTCTCAGTGTTCATTAAGGCCCACCCTTCAAAGCTACCCCTTTCACAATACATTTGGTCATATAGTACCATCTCCTTAAGATATCTGTGTTTCTCTGAGAATGTGACTGTGATGTCCATTGGTACAGTTTCATATGTTAGGGGATCTATAAAGGCAAGTTGTTGCTGCATGCTTCCTCTGGTTATGTAATAAGGCAAGAAATGGTCATATTCATCTCTCAACCAACATCACTGAAATTACAGATTTTCTGGTATTTTCATGTTACTATGTTGGATCTTACTCTGTATGAATTAGCTGCCCTCTTTTTAAACTTTACAAACATGATTTCACTTCAAGACTTTGATAGATCCTGAATTTGAGAAAGGTTCCGTAAAACTGCAATTATTTCTCCTCTCACGATTATGAGATACAAGGACTTTATTGAAGCAAAGTAACAGGTGATACAGCAGAATTAAATAAAACCATGCACACTACATTATCTCAGAGAGCTGACAAAGATATACTTTTTGTAATTTGAAGATGCCAATGTTGGACTGGGGTGTTCAAGGTTAAAAATCACACAACACCAGGTTATAGTCCAACAGGTTTAATTGGAAGCACTAGCTTTCGGAGCGCTGCTCCTTCATCAGGTTGTGGAGTACACAATTGTAAGACACTGAATTTATAGGAAAATTTTACAGTGTGATGTAACTGAAATTATACATTGAAAAACACCTTGATTGTTTGTTAAATCTCTCATCTGTTATAAAGACCATGTTAGTTTCACTTCTTTCATATGCAAATCACAAAACATTTTTTCAAAGTTACATTCTCAGATTAACTGTAACAATTGCTGTCAGCCCAGATAATGTATTGAAGGTGTTAGTCCCCTGTGTGCTGTTGTCTGTGCCATAATGGTTAGACTGATTCTAATTTAAATAACGAGTAAACAGAGTCTTACGTGGATTCATGCAGTTTTTGAGCAAAGTACAATGTAACTCTGCAAAAACAAATTCACCCTACAAATGTATATGTGTATGTGTGCATGTGGGTTTGTGCGTGCGTGTGTGTGTTTGGGGTGGAGGGGTCGTAAGTGTCTGTGAGAGAGAGTGTATGTGTGTGCGTGTGAGTGTAAAAGGGTCTAAGTCTGTGAGAGGATGCATGTGTGAGTGTGACTGTGTGTGTGTCCGTGTATATGAGTGTCTGTATTTGTGTGTGTTTGTGTGTGTGTGTAGGATTGCCTCTGTGTGTGTGTGTGTGTGTGTGTGTAGGAGTGTCTATGTCTGTGAGTGTGTATAGCGCAATGGTGGTCACCTGTAGTGTGACATGAGCCCAAGGTCCTGGTTGAGGCCCACCTCAGACAGACAGACAGACACTCCCACACTCACACATGCGCCCTCTCACAGACTTTGACCCCTTTACACACACACACACACACATACACACTCTCTCACAGACACTCACAACCCCCCACCCAGACACACACACACATAAACCCACATGCACATAGACACATATACATTTGTGTGAATTTGTACTTAATCTTTGCTGATATGGTTCCACAATTGATAGTGAGTTATGCAGAAAACAACACGCATAAGCTCAGTACTCCCTTCATTGAATATACTGAGTGAAGCATTGACTGAAATAGTTTTTTTCAGACATTCTGTCAAATCATAGCTCTATGGTTTGTGAGAATTGGAAACATTGCAAGGCTGGATGCTGTCAGAGGCATCCAAGCTGTTGTCAAATGCCAACTCTGTTTGTCTTGAATTTGTCTCCAACTTGTGCAGAGAATAAAGACTGGTCACATTTGTGGCCAAATCTTTGTCTTACACCAACAGCACATGCTTTGCACTCCACACTCTATATCCAGGAGCTAAGTGGGAAGGAAGCCACAAAGGAGGTACAGAAAGGAAGCCACAAAGGAGGTGGGTGGCACGGTGGCACAGTGGTTAGCACTGCTGCCTCACAGCGCCAGAGACCCGGGTTCAATTCCCACCTCAGGCGACTGACTGTGTGGAGTTTGCACGTTCTCCCCGTGTCTGCGTGGGTTTCCTCCGGGTGCTCCAGTTTCCTCCCGCAGTCCAAAGATGTGCAGGTCAGGTGAATTGGCCATGCTAAATTGCCCGTAGTGTTAGGTAAGGGGTAGATGTAGGGGTATGGGTGGGTTGCGCTTCGGCGGGGCGGTGTGGACTTGTTGGGCCGAAGGGCCTGTTTCCACACTGTAAGTCATCTAATCTAATCTAAAAAAAATCTCTGACAGGATCCAAGACTTAAACAAGGAGCCTTGTGCATCAGACACAATGCGATTTGTAAATAAAGCTCCAACAATTTATGTATTTAATAAGTATTACTGCTCCCTCACAAATTTTCACATTTTCATTGTTCTCCTTTTGGGGGTCTTCGCAGCAAAAATATAAAAGTTTAAAAAGAGCTATAAGTGTCTGTGTCATATTCAAGCTCACATCTGACATACTGTTTCAAATTTAATTTAATTCACCAATAAAATTTAAAATTTACATCAATATTGAAAGCTATAAAAGCTTAAAATCAATTTGGTGAACTAATTTAATTTAAATCATGATACAAACTTCTGAGATCAGAAATCTACTGCCCAGCTACCAGTGGAAGCCAGTACTACCAGTGATAGGAAAGCTACCAGGGAGAGCTGTGTTCCACCTGGTGGCAGTGAATTGAAAAGCTACTGGTACTTATTGCAAAAAACAAGAGAGAATCGACTGGTGGCTAACTGGGATTTACCAGTTTTTACTAGCCTTGTTAAAACATAGAAGAATAGGCCATTCAGCCCATCAAGTCTAGTCCACTATTCATGGCTGATCTGAAAACCATCAACTCCACTTTCCTGCCTTTTCCCCATAATCCTTGATTCCCCTCAGGTTTAAAAATGTGACCACCTCAGGTTTGAATACACTTAACGACAAAAACCTCAACAGTCCTCTGTAACAAATTCCCCAGATTCATTACTCTCTGAAAGAAGAAACTCTTCCACATCCTGATGGTACGTTTGCTATCCTTATTTGTAGATAGACTACTGCTTCTCGCAGTCCAAAAGTCATGTCTTCTCCTGTTGTGTTATGTAAATTCTATCAACTTCTTTTCAAGTTCATAAAATCTGTTAAAGTATCACAGTAATAAAAATGGACTATCATTGTTTGACATCCATCATCAGGATCTAATACCTGGGGCCTATTGTGGACTGAAATGTTTGTAATAAAAGGTAAAACACTGACTTTCGACAGCCACTGTGATCAGCTGACCTGGTTGAGCCATGCTTCATGAGACAATCAATAAAAGGCTGAGCTGAAATTAGCAAGTCATCAAAATGACTGAGACCAGTCACTTTGATCTGTATATCCAGTTTTATATACACCTTTCTGAAGTGTTCATAAAGTAGGATGAAAGTCTTCCCTTCAGATTATTCAACTTGATTTAAATAGTTAATCCAGAACACAGGAGTAAACAAATGATCTGAATCTTTTTGGCAAAGGAAAGAGGAGATGTAATGGATTTGAAACAGTTCAGCTGAATGACTCTCACTGCAGCCTTGCTTTTCATTCTCAGTGTCTCAAAAGATCAAGCAAATTGGACAAATTCATCAAGAATTCAAAGATATCACACTCAAAAGGCATTTGGATGGGTATATGAATAGGAAGGGTCTGGAGGGGTATGGCGAAAGTAAGTACTCTAGAATTCTTGCAAACTATCTTCTAATGCCACTTTCACACTGTTAAGTAAGACAGATGACAAACCATGTTGCTTGACTCTTAAGGGTGTAAGATCACAAGTAACACAGGCAGAATTAACTATCAAAGCTCATTGGAATGATAGGGGGCTGTGAAATTTGAAATAAAGCTTATAATTATTAACAGAGTGGAGGAAACCAAGTTCTATTGCATATCAAATTTGTTTGTGTACATTTATCTATTTTATCAATAACATATCAAATGATAAATTGGATTCACCATTTTAAAAAAAAGTGAGAGTTGCCGTCATCCCAGAGGATTCCTTTTTTTGGCACATCACTACATTATATTTCCATTAGAATACAGTTCACTCATTCAGAATTAAGGAGTCAACTGCAAGGCTTTCTTGAGTGAAAGAAAGAGGAACTTATTACTTTGTAATAAGTGAATGTGCCAAAGTCAGAGCTATCCCTGTGATATGTAACTGCAGCAAATCTCTGTTACACATGATCATGTGATTTGTCAATGACGTCTTGTAAATAAATAAAGCAATTACTATCGCTGAATGGTATTGCTGTACCACATGGATTTTTCATAATATTTCAGTAATTTCATTACCACTATTACTGTTACTAGATTTTTATTTAACTACGAATTCATGTCTCAATCTCATTGTGAGCCATCTACACAGCAATTAATATCACACACATATTGGCTACAGATTTACACTAGGGTACTGGAATAACTCCATCCCAAAACCAAGTCGCCCTTTATTTACACATGGTGAGTACTTGACACTGATCCAGCTTCCTCAGAGCCAGCTCTCAGAGTGAACCGAACCCCTGACACTCCTGTTTATATCATCAGCCAGGGCTCTCCGATTGGACCAGGTTAACAGCCCCAGTCAGGTAACTCATATTCTGGCTTACCTCACTAAAATCACTACAGATACAGTAATACTCCCCTTGATAATCTGAAATAGGAAACTCATCCCTGAACGTTCCCTGTTTGTTTTCATGAGATAATATGGATCCTAGGTCTCTATCACTTCCTTGATGACATAATTGAAAATTTCCTTCAGTTGTTTCACAATGCTGTGCCCTCTGTCTATTTTCCTGGAAAGAGAATAAAGAGAAAAAGGACATCAATTTATTAAGGACTTCCCCTTTCACTTTGACATAAAATGAACAATGTCAGTAATATCAACTGCATAATTCCCTGCCTAATCCTAAGTCCAGCGTTTTTAACACCAAGTATGAACAGTGTTTCCTTTTCATTAAAAAAGTGTGCAAGATCATGGAATAGTCACCACAGTATTAAGTACACTGCCTCATATGGAGATTCAGAGAAGTAAATGCAAAACTGAATCAACAAATTCATTTATTTTGGGATAGCAATCTTTCAAAATATTGCTTATCATAACAGACACAAAGTCTACAAAGTAAGGCACATCATTAAGTACAGAAACCAAGTATAAAATATTGTTCCATTGATGATTATAAAACCTGTTACTTTGCTTTATGAGGACAAATGCATGAATGAAAAATTTGATATATTATCCACAATATTACTCTGGTAAGAGCTGTCATTAGCTATCTGATGCTCAGTATCTTACAGAGATACAATATATTGGCTCATATGGCAAAATAGCCTTTGTCTTCATGTGCCACATACATTCTTCATGGTTGGTGAGTCAGTTTAGTTGAGAAATATGTACCTGCCTTGGATATTTTCATCTAGTTTCTTTTTAGAGATGGCTTGCTTTATCATTTCTATTACAGACATGGTACCTGATTTGCTTTCTGGAACACAAGCTCCTTCTTCACCCATTGGAGAGCTACAACCATCAACATATTTGGTCAAGGTTGAGGATTTCAATCCTATAAAAACAAAATAATTCTATCATAAATATTACTTCTCTCCCTCTCTCTTTCGCGCTTTCTCTCCCTGTATTATGTCTATATGGACGCTGGGCATGGACAGGATTGGACCAAAGGTTATGGCTTCTCAACCAACACTCATTGTCACTCATCCCTAGAGATTGCCTCTTGGGTCTGGAACTGGGAAACACCATCAAACATTCCCCATCATGGTGTCACCATTTCAGGAAGGCTGATATAAAATGAGAATAAAATAGAAAGAATTGATTTGATAGAGGCATTTTGACTTTAGACAGTAGTGTAAAACTTAGCTCATCTTACCTAAAACACTGGAAGCTACTTTGGGAAGGATTTTTGATGGGCACTTAAGGATTCCAATGGCAAGGATAAACAAACAAATTTAAGCATTTGTATTAAAAACTGAAAATGCAGGTCTGGCAGTGTCTGTGAAGTCAGAAAGAGAGTCAAACCTTTGAATCCAATTTGACTCTCCTTGGGATCTGAAGCAAAATGGGAAGATAAGGTACTTAATGCTGTTGGGCAGGTTGGGATGGAGTGGGTGGCAGGTACAGCCACAGGGAAAGTTTAGATGATACCAGAGATTATGGAACAAAAGGGTCATGAAATGAAAATAAAGTGAATGGCAAAGGTTATAGTGAAGGAACAAAGTCCTTTACACTGATTTAGCTTCCTCAGAGTCAGAGTGATAGGATATCTTACACTCCTGTTTCCATCTGTCAACCAGGGCTCCCTGACTGGACTAGATTAACAGCCCCAATCTGAGAACTCATATTCTATGAGGTCCACCTGGTTGTCCTTGTAACAATCACTACACACTTCACTCAATGTAGTCTCCTGTATTTGCTGCTCACAATGTGCTCTTCTCGACACTGGGGAGATGAAACACACACTGGGTGATCACTTTGCAGAACACCTACATCCTGTTCGCAAAAATGACCCTGAGTTTCCTGTTGCCTACCATTTCAACAAACCACTGGGTTCCCATTCCTAACAATTCTGCCTCTGACCCACTGCAATGCTCCAGCGAAGCTCAATGCAAGCTGGAGGAACACCACCTTATCTTCTGCTTACGTACCTTCCAGCTTTCAGGACTCCACATTTAGTTAAAACTTTCAGAAGGTGAACCTAACCCCATAACCCCAGGTAGAATCAGACAATTCTTACACTGTGGAAGCAGTCCATCATTTCCACCTCTCCGAACAGCATCTCACAAAGACCCATATGCCTGACCCTATCCTTACATTTCCCATGGCTAGCCTGCACATCACTGGATACTATGTACAATTTAGCATAGCAAATCCACCCATCCTACACATCTGTGGACTGACAGAGGAAACTGGAGCACCCAGAGGAAGTTCACACAGACCCGAGGGTAGAATCGAGTCCTAGTCCCTGGTGCTGTGAGGCAGTATTGATGACCCATCTGAGCCACTGTGCTGTCACAAAATGGGTTGCTTTCAGCACAGCCAACTTGTTGTCAACTATACAATCTCCATTATCATTTACTAGCTTCTCTACTTCTTTCCACCGCTCCCCCACCCCCTTTCCCATCATCAGCATAAATACTACCTTTTCCTTGTTGCTTTTAGTACTGAATAAGGATTACTGGACTTTAAACATTAACTGTTTTCTCTTCACAAATGCTGCTAGACCTGCTGAGATTCTCTAGCAATTTCTGTTTTTGCTTATTTCAGATCTCCAGCATCTACAGTTCTGTTTCGTTACAGGAAAATGAGATGATGTTCCATTCTGCCACATTAATTTACATTGACGGAATTGGATAAATCCTTCAGAAAGAAAGAAAAGAAATTCAGTAAAAGAGCTATTATTTCTCATCGTGATGATTAAAGTTCCCTCTAAGCTGCACATCTGTTTCACTCACAGCAATTTGCATCTGTACCCCAGTCATGGCATTGACTTCTAGTTCTGGAAATTTCTGTCATGCATGAGACTCAGACAGCTATGGGCCTGGAGTGAAAATTAGATGGTGAGCTGGGGGTGATAGCTCAGATATGTGACACTACCACTTTGGCTCAATGACTCATCTGAAACTGAGTGAGAAAGAGAGAGAGCTCCTGGTCCAATGTGATCAAGGTTGTAGAATCCAAATACCTCCCCACCTCCTCCCCCACCACCCCCCCCTCCCCCAGGCTGAGACAGTCAAATTGAAATAAAAAGAACAAATTACCAAAATCTAAGTTTTTGCTGTCATGCAGTATGTCAGTCAGAGTGATGGGCATTGATATGAATTTGTCACAGCGAAAGGGAATGAATGCCTTTTTTGTCAAGAGGAGATGAAGTGGTTTACAGTGAGATTGAGCCAAGCTTGATGTAGGAATCCATCTGCCATCAGGGTCAATCTCATTCACAATTTCCTTGGTTGACCCTTGAAACATGATTCTAAATATCAATAAATGTAAGATATGATTTGGTTTAGAATTCTACATTGATGCGGGAACAATGGACTGTGTTAGTGTCACATGCAACTAACAGTTCACTTTCCTGCTGAAACCATTCTTTCCCTGTCTGAATTTTCTACAAGAAGTTTGCACTGTTACATAGAGAGCAGGAGAGGGTAAGTTTTCCACACCAGCCACACCATCTCCCAGTTGTACAGACCGTGATCAGGATTATCTGTTTCATGGAGGGTCTGCTTTGCTCCTGTGGGAGAGTCTAGCACCAGAGAGCATAATCCCAGAATAAGGGGTCACAGAAATGAGTATCTTCACTCAGAAGGGAGTGAATCTGTGGAATCCTTTACCAGAGAGGGCTATTGAGGCTGGGCCATCAAGTACATTCAAGGCTGAGGTAGGTTCTTAAGCAGTGAGGGAATCAAGAATTGTGGGGAAAAGGCAGGAAAGTGGAGTTGAGGATCATAGTGATTAGAATGAGGGCCAGGTGGATGTCATTGACTATGAGCTCCATGATTGGGGCTTATAACCTGGGCCGATCATGGTGCCCCGACTGATTGCTATAAACAAGAGATCCAGAAAGTCTCCTCATTCTAGGGACTGGCTTTTCTGATGAAGGTTTATGCTTGAAATGTCAACTCCTGCTCCTTAGATGCTGCCTGACTGGCTGTGCTTTTCCAGCACCACACTTTGTGACTGTGATCTCCAACATCTGCATTCCTCACTTTCTCCTAACATCATCAAAGATCCCTCCCATCCCCATAATGTTCTCCTACAACTTCTTCCAACAGGCAGAAGATACAGAAGCCTGAACACATCCAACTGCAGGTTCAGGAACAGTTTCTTCCCAGCCATTATTAGACTTATGAATAGACTCTGTAACTTCAGGTAATGCTGATCTTGCTAACTAACGTTGATCTTGCGTAGTGCGTTGCCTGTGCAACATAACCTGTATGCCTCTATCTAAGTATTTTATACCCTATGATCTGTAATATCCTTGCTCACTATGATCTACAGGTAGAAAAGCTCATAAACAAAGCTTGTCACTGTACTTCAGAATAACTCACCATAAATCAATGAATCAATCAATAGATGCATGGGAAATCCTCTACCTTCAAGTTCCTCTCCAAGCCATACCATATCCTGACTTGAAACGAAATGCTATTCCTTCACTGTTGCTGGACCTCTCTCTCTCTCTAATAACACTGTGGCTGACCCTACATCCCAAAGACTGCATTCCTTCAAGAAGTTAAAAATCATACAACACCAGATTACAGTCCAACAGGTTTATTTGGATGTACTAGCTTTTGGAGTGCTGTTCCTTTATCAAGATGAAGGAACAGTGCTCCGAAAGCCAGTACTTCAAGACAAGCTGATTGGATTGGTATATCTGGTTGGCATGGACGAGTTGAACCAAAGGGTCTGTTTCCGTGCTATATATCTCTATGACTCTAAGCTTGTTGGACTATAACCGGGTATTGTGTGATTTTTAACTTCCTTCATGACAGCAGCTCATAACCATCTTCTTAAGGATAGTTAGTGACTGGCAACGCCCACATCCATGAATGAATGAAAAAGATGTATCTGTTGTAGTTCATTCATCATGCAACTCCTCTGGAATTCCCTCTCTAATGTCATCATGGGTGCACTGACAACACATGAACTGCAGTTGCGGTGGTGCAGAGAGTCTGAGCGTGAAGTATCTCACAGGTAGTGCCCTTCTCACCACCAGCAAAGCGATGTCCTGGTGCTTGATAGAAAGTTCTGGCGATGAGGCATTCTTCCAAATGACTTTGACAATCTGCTCAGGGAACCACTTGACAGGATCCACCCTCTCTTTTTCCTGCAAGGTCTCGAGGATGCCAAGTGCTGACCACTGCCTGAACGGTTTGTGGTCAAAGATGTTTTCTTTGCAAAGTTCTCAGTGATATGGTACGGTCCAACTACATGGACAGGCACAGAGATGATGGGCTGAAGGGCCACTTTCCGTAAACTTGGTTTAATGTAGTACCGAGCAATACTTCTGCTGGCATCTTGACCAAAGGGTGGCTGATGCCCAAGGAGCTATGCCGCAATGAGGAAACTGAGTCTACATTAGTGTGTGGTGCTGGAAAAGCACAGCAGGTCAGGCAGCATGCAAGGAACAGGAAAATCCTTCATCAGGAAAGGAAACAATCATGTGAGGGACAATGCAATAAGAAAGATCCATAAATTCAACAAGAGAGGGAGCTTCTGCACAATTTGATCCAATTTTGGGGCAACACTGCAGTCTGCGTGTAATCCCCCCAGACTGCCTCTGCGGGGCGCTGCGACAGCTCTGTGACGTCTAGATCGCTGCGTCGGAAGTGACGACGTTAATCCGCGCGGCGGGGCCGTGCGAAGGGGAGGAACAGGAAGATGGCGGCGCTGCAGGGGTATCCCGTCTCGGTGTCTTACAGCCACGGCGGCTCTGCCGACACATCCGCCGGGCCGCAGCCCCAGCACCAGCCGCCACACGCCGAGCGGAGCAAAGAAGAGGCGACAGGTAAATGAAGGCCGGTTACCCCGGGGGGGGGGGCAAGGGCAGCAGAGACCGACCGGGTGATCCGAGGCCTGAGGGTGGGCATCGGTCCCCGGGGGGTAAGGGCCTGAGTGTGTGCATTGGCCCTGGAGGGGGCGGCGGTGGGGAATAGGAGCCTGAGGGTGGGGATTTGAACTAAGAAGGGCCTGAGGTTGGAACATCTGATTCGAAGGGTAGGGGCCTGAGAGTGAGCGTCTGAGCCGAGAGTTAGGGGCCTGAGGTTGGGCAGTGGACCAGAAGGGTAGGAGCCTGATGGTGGGCATCAGGCCCAAGGGGTAGGGGACTGGAAGCATAACAGAGGTCTTGATGGCCTGCCCCTTTGCTGCAGAAGGATTACACTTGAAACATTGATTTCTCCACCTCCTGATGCTGAAAGCGATCGCTAAATGAGATGAAATAATGAAAATCCTTCACCTGCAGAAGCTCTCATGCCCTGGTGGGAGATCTTATTACATTAGAGTTTTGCTGGAAAAGCACAGCAGGTCAGGAGCATCCAAGAATATTCCTGCTCTTTGGATGCTGCTTGACCTGCTGTGCTTTTCCAGCACCACTGTAATGTAGACTCTGGTTTCCAGCATCTGCAGTACTCCCTTTTGCCTGAGAGATTTTATTATCCTCTTCATCCACTCCCTTGTATGACAGCAGGCTCAAATTCTACTTAAACAGTTGTGTTTATAAACCTGAATGGGTGATCCGTTAATAGCATCCGAGATCCTGTTGGATAATAACAATAAATGGAGAAGTAATTGGGATTAAGTTAAAAATCACACAATGCCAGGTTATAGCCCAACAGGTTTAATTGGAAGCACGAGCTTTCAGAGTGCTGCTCCTTCATTGGGTGGTTGTGGAGGACACAATTGTACGACACAGAATTTATAAAAAACTTTTGCTATAAGTTCTGTGTCTTACAATTGTGTCTTGTTGGACTATAACCTGGTGTTGTGTGTTTTTTAACTTTGTACACCCCAGTCCAACACCGGCATCTCCAATTCGTAATTGGGGTTGGTTGAGTTGTACCACTAGTAAGGAGGTAACATGATACTGTCTGTCTGGATGCAGTCTTTTCCATCAAAATTGTATTTGTTGATGTTTCAACAGTTCAAATCTACATGATGGCTGTAATAATTGAAACATTGCCACTTAATCTTTGACTAAAAGTTTTCAAGTCATCTCTGTGACCACCTCTGTCATGAGGCTCTTTAAAAATCATTGAGGGTAATTGCGCTTTATTTGTAAATGAGAGCCACTGTTCATTTCAGACTAGTGTGAGTGATGTTACTTACAGTTGTGCTGCTTCCTAGATAAATCAAGTTAGTTTGTTTCGTTAATAACACTTACGGATGTAACAAGTAAATGACGGAACCAGATGAGGCTGCAGATAAGCCGTATAGAAAATGGAAACTGAAACTCCGTCATGTGTATTGTGGAGATTCAGAAATAGTCACTTCCATATTGCTTTGATTAGGGCATAAAATCATAGCCTTGTGGCAAATAAGGAGATTCTCAACCCATCATATCTCTGACTGAAAAAGAGCTAATTAACCTAATCCCCTTTTTCTAGCTCTTGGTCCACAGCCTCAATGTTACTGCACTTCAACTACACATCCAAATACTTTATAAACATAATAAGGTTTTTATTGTGTAACATCTTTTCAGGCACAGAGTTGTAGACTCTCACTACTCTCAGCGTGTAAAGGTTTCTTCTCAACCCCTCTCTAATCCTTACACCAATTCTTTTACTTTGTTGATGATCTCTTTGCTAAAGGAAATTGGTGAATTTGTAATTGGAAGTGTGTTTCTATTGGGTTTTATAAGACTCGGTACAAGATTGTTTCCTTGTTGTGATATGTAGCAAGGATTTATGCTTGCATAGGTAGTATGATAGCGAAGAAGGTTGACTGCATGACAATATGCGTAGATTAGCTATCTTTTCAGAAAAGTGGCAAATAGGAGTCATTTCAGAGAAGCCGGAGTAATGCATATTGGGAGGGTAAACTTGAAATGAGAGGTTTCTGAGAAATAACAGAAGAATCTTGAAGTGTATATCTACAGATCCCTGAAGGTAGGGGCAAGTTAAGTAAAAATATAAGAGCTGAGAAGTCATGGCATGTTTGTACAAAATAAAAGCAAATTACTGTAGATGCTGGAAATCTGAAATAAAAAGAGCAAGAACTGGAGAATCATCACAGTTCTGGCTGCGTCTGTGGAGAGAGGTAAAAAGAGTTCACGTTTGAGGTACAGTCTGGCTTGCCTTTGGAACTGTGGTTACAATACTATGTTCAGCTCTCCTCACTGCATTACAAAAATTATGTGAGATCATACAGAGGAGATTTATGCTGTTACTAGACTAAAAGGTTTTTAATCGGGAAATATTAAAATGAGACACTGTATACTATTGAAGGAGTAAAAAGATGGCTAGCTGTTTGACCTCGAAATTGGTGGGGTTGTGTGTTTATCTCCATTGTTGTTTCTGTTTGAATACATTACATAAAGAAGTGATCATTGATTATTCTTGGATCTCACCAGCTACTAAGAGGTAGAAAAAGCTACTAAATTGCTGTCTGTTCTGGGCTCAGAGAGACCAGATGCATATTGAATACCGTTAATGGAAAAGGCACAGAGAGGCAACCAAATCAAAGCCTTTTAGAAGAAAATTTTAGGAAAAGATTAAAGAAAAACAGTCTTAATAGCAGCCAATTTCCATTGTGAGTTTAAAGTGAAAATATACTGATAATGTATTCTTAATAGCAAATTCTTCATGTTGGAAGGAGGTAATGTGATTACAATATTGTTAAATTAGAACTACAGTTTTACAACTGGTATGTCTATGACTGCTGGCAGATAGCAGTCTGGAGCTATATGATCTTAGATTGGGACCTTGGATTGATCTTGGCATCAAAAGTACACTATACCGTTGTTTGTGCAGAGAATTCCATCCCCAAACTACTAATTGTCGAAAGTTGAGAGAGACCAAACGTATTTAATTTTACCAACTGGGTTAATGCATTTGTCTTTGTCAGAAAGTCAGAGGGTTCAGCCCTAGTTCAGGACTTGAGCATGTAATCTCTTAATGTATTAATGAGCAAATGCTGCATAGTTGGTGGTGCCAATTTTCTTTTCAATTGAGTTTTGTGTGTTTTAACTTAGCAAAAGGCCCTGTCTAACCAAAGAAGAAGCATATTCTTCTGGTATCATGGCCAGGATTTGCAATCCAACCACCACTAATTAATTGCTTAATAGTCTTATTGTTGTTTATGTATAAAATTAGAGAGCGAAGTCCAGACATTTTACTTCATAAGCAACCTGTTGATTGTGAAGTGCTTTGTAATATTCTGAGGATTTGTGCCATTGTATAAATTCCAATTATTTTGTTCAATTATAATGCAAGGTGTTGCCGACAATCAAATGACATTATTTAGTGATGGATTTTTTTGTTGACTTGAAAACGTTTTATTGCCACTTTTGTAGTGCACGTCAGCTGTGTGTTTTAGAATACAGTGCTGCTTAGTGGTGGGATGTTGTAAACAATAACTTCCCCATAGTTATAGAACCTGGCTAATGCAGAAAGATGATAAGGGATGAAGTGAAAGGGAAGTGTTCTTATTTCATGAATCTGGTTGCAGAATAGCACTTTTGCCATCCTGGTATAAATTTTATCATCAGTTAAGAGTACAAGTTAATTATACAGCATCATCTTCCAAAGAGTTTGAATTTGATTTATTGTTGTTACATGTACTGAAGTACAATGAGAACTGCTGGTTTGCATACAACACAGGCAGATCATATCATACAAAGTGCATCAGATAGCAGAATAGAGTGGTACGGCCACGGAGATGGTGCAACGAGAGCAGAATTAACATTTGAGAGGTCCATTCAAATGTTTGATAACGGCAGGGAGGAAGCTGTTCTTGAATCTGTTCGTATGTGTACTCAAATTTTGAGATCTTCTGCCCAATGGACGAGGGTGGAAGAGAGTATAACTGGGGCAAGAAGAGACTTTGATTATGGTGGTTGCTTTCTCAAGGCAGCGGGAGTCAATGGACAGAAGGCTGGTTTATGTGATGGACTGGGCTGTGTTCACGACTCTGTAGTTTCTTGCAGTCTTAGAGTCATAGAGATGTATAGCATGGAAACAGACCCTTCGGTCCAACCCATCCATGAAGAGCAGGGTTACCATAAAATGCTGTGATACATCCAGTTAGGATCCTTTCTGTGAAGCATCTATAAAAATTAGTAAGAGTTCTTGTGGACATGCCAAATTATTTTAATCTCCCAAGGAAGTAACAATGTTGTTGTGCTTTCAAATAAATGATAAGAAAAACACTTTGAATTAGCTGCTACAAAACAGAAGTTGCTGGAAATGCTCAGCAGAACCCTGATGAGGAAGGTTAAAGGACCCAAAATGTTAAACTTTGGTTTCTCTTCACAGATGCTGCCAGTCCTGCTTAGCTTTTCCAGCAACTTCTGTTTTTATTTCTGATTTACAGCACCTGCAGTTCTTTCAGTTTTGAAATAGCTGCTGTTCGTTATTAAATATTATGGTGAAATCCAGTTACGCTGGTTTAGCAGCCAGCGTATAAACTTCCTCCCCTGAGAATAATTTGACAATTGTAAGTCTATGTTTGCAAAGTTACCTCCAAATAGTCAGAACTTAAGGTAAGTGTGAGCATTATATGTATCAAATCCACTTGGTTAGATGCATCTAAAATATAATCATAATTAAATGTTTTCAATATTAAACTTCTCGAGTAGGTTGCTACGACTGAACAAGTTTGGGTTCAAATTATAGACCCCAAGTCACTGCCAACTTCAAGTTGAAAGTTTTCAATGAACTCATCAAATCTTTAATAATCTACATCCTGACTATAATCCTGATAGTGCGTATCAACATGCCCGTGGACTACTCATTTACTTTGCTGACATTTCATTTGAGATCAGAAGGATCAAATTATGAATATTTGCTCTGCATAATTCCAGATTGTTTTTTCAGAAACTGATGTTCTAACTTCCTCAAGCAAGTTTTCACAAAGGGGCAGGATGGACTGTGTCGATATGCCATTTATTCCAGCATTTATGGGGAGTGTTACTAATTGTGACTACAATTCAACACCATGGATCATAGAACACTCTAAATGTTATCATTCTTCTCCTTGGAGAATGAGATTTTAACACCGATGAAAATCCCAAAAGGCTGAAGCTTCTTTGTTGAAATCCCTTAATCCCTTCATGAGTTGTTAGCAGCTGTGCACTGCAGCATTTCCTCCTGAATTTTCAGTTTACTCACGTAAAACAAAAACAGCACGAGGATTTGTTTGTTGCTGTTTCTCCCAGGGAGATATTTCCACAAATCAGATCCTGATGAGGAAATAAAAGCAGCAACAATGTGATGGAACATTATTTTTAAACTTTAAGAATGGAACCTGATAAATAAAACTCAAGATGTTTTGAGTTGAGAGTAAAAGGGATGAGAATTTCAAAATGACCATAAGGGTTCACGATCTTCAGTCCAAAATATCCTTGCCCACAAGATATCCTAAATAAATCTAGTCCCATTTGCCAGCATTTGGCCCAGATCCCTCTAAAACCTTTCTTTTCATGTACCCATCCAGATGTTTTTTAAATGCTGTAATTGTACCAGCCTCCACCACTTCCTTTGGCAGCACATTCCATACATGCAGCATCCACTCCGTGAAAATGTTGCCCTTTGGGTCTCTTTTAAATCCCTCTCACCTTTTTTTTGTAAATATTTTTATTGGAAAGAAAAAGGTGTTTGAGTTGTTTTTACAAAATTAATACAAAATAGTGCAACCATTTTACAGTATAATAACAGCATCAATATAAAATTAAGGAAACTAACTACTAATCTACTCTACAAACTACCAAAACACAAAATAAGGTACAAGAAAGAAGACTGTATATGTAAAAAAGACACAGTATAGTGCATAACTAATAACAAACTAAAGAAATAAAAGAAGGTAAATAAATAACTAAGCATTCAAAATAAAATTATATCAAGTCATAGCAAAACCCATATTTATACGGTATTCTTCCTCCAGGAGCCCCCAAACCAACAAACATCATCCTTGCGGCTAAACAAAGGCATTAAACAGTGTGGCTGATAGACCTGCATCGGTGTAGTTCAAAAATGACCATCATGTTCTATAAAATAATTCCATTTTTTGGTGCAACATATTCGTAAGGAAGTCCAAGGGAATATATTCCATAACTATTCTATGCTAATACGAAAGTCCTGGGGGATATTCCGATATCCAACTTAGTCAAATGCCTTTCCTCACATAGAAGGAGAGGATAGTGAACAGTTTATTCCCGTATGCATCTAGAGAAGGAAGATTTGGCAAGCCCAAAAGGTCCAACCCAATCTCCAGTTCCAAAATCTTTGCCAAGGCATTCGCTACACTGTCCCAATATCTACAAAACTTATAGTATATCCACAAACAATGAGTGAGAGTACCAACTTCTATTTTACATTTAGGGCACATTGGGGATGCTCCCGCCTTGAACTTTGCAAGCCGTTCTGGTGCCATATGCAGTATCTTCAATTGAACAGCTTGTGTCCTATTACAGATAGAAATCTCCCTGGCACTTTCTCAGATATCCTCCTACATATCTAAGGAGATTTCCATCCCTAATTCTTGAGTCCAGGTTTTATATAACCATTCCATGTCCTTTGATATCTTATTACTAGCCAGTGGTAGAGAATAATGACCGAGGGTGCACCTTGGATTAGTCATCAATATGGTCTTTTTGTACGAAGTCTCGTACTTGAAAATATCGAAAAAGGTCCTTGCCAAACAATCTGAACTTCTGACGCAACTGTTCGGCGGACATCATGACCTCCATATCGAACAGATCTCCCAAGCAGGAGCTGCCTCTGGACTCCCAGATTTTAAACCCGGCATCTGTCAAGCCTGGCTGAAATCCCAGTGTTCCCATTATAGGAGTAAATGGGGAGGTTTTTGTAAATTGCCCTCACCCTGTCACTTCATCCTCCAAGCTTCGATTGTGTTTAGTACAATCCATAAATAATAGATTGATGAGGAGGCATTTTGCTTGGCATGCCTCAGTATCCAGCCAAATTGATTGGGTCTCTTGTGATCCACAATCAGCCACATATGATAACAGGGAACTCAGTTGGTACGTTCTGAAATCTGGAAAATCTAGACGTCCCCTTACTTGTGGGAGCTGCAACTTATCTAATTTAATAAGGGGCCGTCTATGATTCCAAATAAAAGAGCCGAGCCAACCATAAAGCTTACGCAGCGCCTGTCTCGGCAACATCAAAGGAAGCATTTTCATAGGGTATAATAGGCAAGGGAGACTATTCATCCTAGCCAGGATATCGGGAATTTTTCCAGCATTTGGGTCCTGCCTTATTTTCTCTAATAAATGCGTATAATTAGCTTTATATAGCTGAGCAAATACCGGGATAATAAAAATACCAATATAGAGAAAACCACCTAGTGACCACCGAAACGGGAAATGGGATCCATCCGCATGGCCTCTGATTTTGTAAAGTTAATTTTGTAACCGCGAACATACCAACCAAATTAACCACTTGAATTAAGCGGCGCACAGATGCCGATGGATCATTTAAGGAAAGAAGGATGTCGTCCGCATAAAGAGTGATTTTATGTTTACCCGATCCTACCTCCAGGGCCGTTATATTAGGGTCAGTTTGGGTAGCTTCCGCCAGCGGTTCAATCACTAGTGTAAATAGTAGTGGCAAGAGAGGGCATCCTTGATGACAATCTCTGCCAACACTAAAGCTGTCTGACCTTATGCTGTTGGTAATCACTGCTGCTTACGGGTCGTTATATAATACTGTGACCCACTTGGTAAAAACCTCTCCAATGCCAAACCATTCCATTGTATGAAAAAGACCCTTCCACCTGGTCAAATGCTGGCAGACCTGTACTATGTTTAACACTCTTCTGATATTATTAGTAGATCTGTGACCCTTAGGAACCCCCATCTGATCCTTTTTTATTAAAAATGGTAAAACCCTTTCCAGTCATCTAGGGCTTTTCCTTTCTTAAGAATAAGTGAGATATTTTGCTTCTCTCAGAGAGGCCGGGAGACTACCCTGACTATATGAATAGTTATACACATCTATAAGTGGTCCGGCCAATTCGTCTATAAACTCTTTATAGAACTCAGCCTGAAATCTGTCTGGTCTGGGCGCTTTACCACTCTGGAGCTACCTCACTGCCTCCTGCACTTCTTGAGTTGTCTGGGGGGCATTCAAGAGCGACACCTGCTCCGAGGTTAAGCCGGAGAGTGCCAGATTCTTAAAAAAAACTCCATCTTCCTCGCTCTATCCTTACAGCTCTCTGAGTTATACAACTCGAAGTAGAACTTTCTAAAAGCTGCATTGATCTTTTTAGGATCACAAGTCAGAGTACCAGCACCTTCTGTAATAGACATTATGGATTAGGGAGCCTTTTTCTTTCTGGCAGGGTATGCTAGATACCCGCCCGGCTTATCGCCATGCTCAAGTAATCTCTGCTTCACAAATGGTATCTTCCTCTTTGCTGTTTGAGTAAGTGTGGTATTCAAAGTACCCCTGAGGGCTGTAATCTTCTGTAATTTAGTAATGGATGGCCTATCAACATATGCTGTCTCAGTTGCCTTCAGGCGAGCCTCAAGCAGACACTGCTGTTCTCCCTTTTGTCTCAGATTATGAGATAACCAAACCGCGCGCATATGCCTTAACAGTCTCCCACATCACCGATGGGTTACTGGCTGTACCTGAGTTGATTTGTCCCAGAAAGTTTGAAATTCCTGCGAGAAATATTTTATGAACTTACTATCCTTGAATAGGAAAGGGTCCATACACCAATGCCGGGAACCCATCTTGTCATCACTAGTCTTGACCTCCATATACACTACTGTGTGGTCGGAAATAGTTATATTCCCTATTTTGCAAGACAATATTGAATTCAGAAAGGTTGATGAAACAAAAAACAATCAATTCTGGTGTGGCACTTGTGTCGGTTATAATAAAAAGTAAAATCTCTACTCTCAGGCGAAAACACCTCCACACATCTACCAGTCCCAATTCCCTATTCAGATCAGCCAACTACCTAGATCTCAGAGATATACCCGAAGAGCTCCTAGGTATCCTGTCTTCCTGGGGATCGATAATACAATTAAAATCTCCCCCTATAATTATGTGATGCACCCCGAGGGCCATCAACTTGGAGAGCTCATCAGTTACGAATTTAAAATGATGTGCCGGGGGGCAATATACATTCGAAAGCTCATACTGCTCTTCATATATTAGGGCTTTAAGTATTATAAACCATCTGGACTCATCTTTTATCTCGCTTAGCATTCAGTAGGGAAGATTCTTCCGGATAAGAATGGCAACTCCCCTACTTTTTGAACTAAAAGATGGAAAGAACACCTGACCAAATCCTCCCACTGCAGCTTCAAATGCTCCTTATCAACTAGATGTGCCTCCTGTAAAAGGGCTACATAACCCTCTCTTTTTTTTTAGACTTGATAATACCTTTTACCTTTTAATTGGAGAGTGGCTCCCCTTGACATTCCAGGTGCACCATTTAAATGAATGACTAACCACGATCGTTCAAAAAAGTCTGAGAACCCCCAGGAGGAAGAACCCCACTCAAAAAGCATTGAGTGGAGACCGTAAACAATTTACATAAATTTAAAAATACAACCTTTAAAACAACTAAATCAAAACTACTAAGAATTATTCCTAAAAAATAATAACATAAGACACAATTAAGAGGAGACTTTCCCCCTTGTCCACAGGGGCACTCCTCCCATCCAATAATCCCACCATAACACCTTCTGGCTAGAGCCATGCCCTTGGCTCAGACATTGCAAAGTAAGATAAACAAATACTAATATCTTATAATACAGAAATTAAAAGTGGCCAACCAACCTGCACCCTCCATATTATTACCTAGGCATTCTTAACAAAACAACAACATAAAATAAAATTACAATCCCAGCAAATATTAAGGAAAAACTCAAAAACATCCCCGAACAACCAGATTAACCAAACCAGGTATAAATAAGAGATAAGAGAAAGAACCCCGTCCAAGGAAGGAAGGATGGAAAAGAGAAAGTGAGAAGGAGGAGGAAAAAGGGGATAAAATAAAGTAATTGTCCATATACTTCAAGTCCTCAGTCTATTTGAGAGCATCCAAAAATTATTTTACTTTTTCCGGCGATCCTAAGTTATACACAGACCCTCCATGAATGAAGTGCAATATTGTCAGGTATCTCATGGAGTACTGAATATTTAAATCCCTCAGATGCTTCTTTACCTCATCAAATGCCTTCCTATTGCGTACCACAACTGGGAACAGCATTATTTTAGATCCCTTGTGTACCATGGCTTGGGGATGCTTCCCCAAAACTATGGAGGCCTCCAGTGACATTTGCTTATCCCTGTAGTGCTGGAGTCGCACTAGGACTGGGCAGGCGCACTGGATCGACCCAGGCCTACGCACAGCTACCTGGTGGGCCTGCTCAACCTGCACCCAGCCCAGCTCAGACTCCAGCTTCAACAGCTGTGGGAGCCTTTGCTCCAAAAAGACAACAAGCTGGTCTTCCTCCTCCGTTCGGGACCGAATATTCTTCCGACAACTTGTCGATATGCTCTTCTAAGGCCCGGACTCAATATTCCAGATCCCAAACCTGACCCATGGAAGATTCAGCAGCGGTCTCGGAGGCTGCGGCCCGTTGCTCCACCCCTCGAACACGTTGCCTGAGTTTCTCAATCTCTCAGTCATGCTGCACAAGCACAAGAGATCGACTCCCACCTGGACTGGGTCTCTTCAATCGAAGCGTCGATCTTCTCTCAGCGTTTGACAAACTCCGTGATCCTAGACTGTTAGTCATTTTAGAATGTACCAAACTGCTAAAGTTTGGTGCAAAATGACTGTACCTGTTGGGAAAAAGCTATTTTTAACAGTTTAAAAAGTGACGGGAAGGTAGGTACCCCACCTTGCCTGGGTTCTGGGCAGAGCTCAGACCTACTGGGTTGCCGCCACCTTGAATCTCTCCACCACCACCCCCCCACCCCCCCAACTTAAACCTGTGCACTCTAGCTTTGGATTCCCCCACCCCAGGGAAAATACCTCATCTATTCACTATATTCATGGCCCTCATGATTTTGTAAACCTCTATAAAGTCACCCCTCAACCTGCACAGAAAAATAGCCTCAGCCTATTCAGCCTCTTCCTGTAGCTTAACTCTAACCTCCAGCTTAATTCACCCGGAGCGTATTTGCCTTTGTCAAAAAGTCAAGGAGTCAAACCAACTTCAAGACTTGAGCTCAAAACCTCACAATTCAATAACAAGAGATGTTGACTTTCATTTGAGTTGTTCAACCCAAGGTTGTGATTAGATTGATGAGAAAACCTTATGATATGATTTAAAGAAGAGAAGATAAATTTTTTTTGGTGTCATGGTCAACATTTATTTTTTCAATTGTACAGTGGAGAGACTTGAACTCAGTGCTCACCAAGCTTTGTTTTTCTAAACTTTCTCTGTTTGTGGGGAACATTATGCAAAATAATGGACACATTCTCTCAAGACTGTTTTATTTACTTTCTTCTCTGTTCTTTTGCAGAAGCTGAGAAACTGAGTAGAATGAACTCCTTGCTTGAGAAACTGCATGCAAAGTACAGTCAGACCAGACCCTGGACAGAAACGGCAAAACTTGTTCGGCAAGCCATGGTAAGATTGCAAAGCAGTTGACATGGTTCCAAGCTGTGGATCATGGCCACCAAAAATGCCTTCGTTTTTAGTAGACTTGTGTTTACGTGTAGACATCCCAACTCAAAGGTGATTCAGGTTAAAATATAAACTTCCCATTGTGAGAGAAAACATTTGTTCCATTGTTTGAGTAAGTTCATCTAAATTTGACCAACAGTGTATTGGTTCAGTTCACTGCAACGTCTGTGTCAAATTCAGCAAATGTTCTCTCTTCTCCATCCACTGATTTATTAACACGGTTAATAACTTGGTAGCAAATAGCTGAGTGTTCCAGGGCACTGATTCTAATTTGGTTTGGGGGTAGTGTTAGTTATTACAATCTACATTATCTCCCAAAGAGCATATCATCGCCTATCTTCTGTTTGTAATACGATGTAATTGTTGTTTTGCCTCTTCTTTTGTAAAGGAGAAAAGAAGTATAATGAACACTGGAGGCCACCAGCATCTTCTTGCCTGTTTGGAGACTCTGCAGAAAGCATTAAAAGGTTTGTGAAGTTCTTTATTAGATGATTCACATGGCTAAATGAGCAATGTTTTTTTGGGCTGTGGAGATCAGCAGAGGATTTCACTTTAATGTACTTGTACATAATGAAAAATAGACAATTTGGTCCAATCATGGTCTCCCTATAGAGCAAAGCAGATTGTACATGGTCTATGATTACCTCTGAGCAATGCCTTTCATGGCCTAAGAAAATGTTGCATGCAGTTCTTATAATTTCCACTGGGGTTCAGTTATGCATAATTTCAGATCATCGTTCCAGCAGAGGCCTTCAGAAACCGGTTGACACAGAAACTCCAACTCATTTTTGTCTTCTCTTCAGTCAGTCATGCAGCTCTAACTGAAATCTGTGAATGAGTACAAAACAGAGATCCAACTTGGGGTATCTGCTCAGTCACTAAATGATACTGTATGCAATGCCTTTAGTCACTCAACCACTGAGGGAAGCAATTTTTTTAAGTCATAGATAATTTTCAATTTAATATATAAAAAGTGTTAGTATTCATGTGCTCAGCCATGTTCTCTGTACATAGTTCCAGATTTTGTCTTTAGATCTCAAGCTTGTATGTTGATCATTATGCCTTTATCACTTCCAGATGTGGCCATTTTAATGTTGTTCTTCTACAAATTACAACTTGTCCGAATGTATATTATCCATATGCTATCACAGTTGCCTACCAGCCCTACCACTCACTAACTGTCACTGGATCCATGATCCCAATGCATTCATTTTAAATGCCACGTCTGTAATCAGTTGCGCACTCTGCTCCTTCTTCCCTCTGCAGGTTTTTCCTGCCCTGTTATACTTTGCATTCCTCTTACAGTCACCTTCTATTCATCCTCTTCTCCCTTTGGCATGCCTTTGCCATTGGTGGCGGAACTTTCACCCTGAGAGTTCTTATTCTGTGAAACTCCCTTTGGAAACCTTTACAGCTCTTTCTGTATCTTCAAACATTTTCTTCAATCAAGTTGAATTTCTCTCTTTATGTGAAAGGTACTTTACCAAATCAAATGTTCGTCTTGTTTCTTTGAACTTTGATTTTGATGTTGACTGTTACTTTATGCTTTTAATTTTAGTCATGTCCCTGCCTGCAATGACAGACCGCCTTGAGTCTATTGCCAGACAGAATGGGTAAGTCACCAAGACACACAAATTCAGTGAGCTGCCATCATTTGGGCTGTTTAATAAACAATTACATTATTTTTAAAGAACTAATTCTAGTTTGTCCATTTCTCTCATCCAGCCTTGGTTCACATCTGAGCCCTTCTGGTACTGAGTGTTACATTACGTCAGACATGTTCTATGTGGAAGTGCTGTTGGATCCAACAGGCCAAGTGTGTGATGTCAAGGTGGCACACCATGGAGAAAATCCTGTGGTATGCATTTTGTTATTTTGCTATAAGTTTTTTGAAAGTGTTCCTCTGCTGGCCTACTTAATGATTTTGGTCTTGGTTAAAATTCTCCACTGTTGCTTAATGTGCATGCTGTGTAGCCTCAGGTAGAAGGGAGCTATCTGTCAAGCAAATTCCAGTGTTTGTTTACATTTGATTCCTGAATATTTGTGGGGATTGTCATCCTACAATTATTTTTAGCTTTCTATATTTTATCTAATTAGCTATTAATATAGGAACCTTTGACTATAAATACAACAGTCAGTAATCAATCCAATAAGGAGATCGAAATGAATTTAGTTTCCAGTGGGTAGTTAGAATATGGGATTGCTAATTAAACAAAGTTGAGCCACATGACATTGCTGTATTCAATGAGAACCTAAGCACAAGAGACAGTGGAATAAAAAGGTATGTTGAAGAGGTTAGAAGAAGGTATCTGCACAGATTTTTGTAGATTGAAAATATAATTATTTTCACTGGTAAATCAGTAACCAGAGGCATCAATTCAAAACCATGAATTGAATGAAGAGAGAGGTTACACTTTATTTTACACGGTTGTTACTGCATTCAATTTTTAAAAAGTGAAAGTATTGGAAAGGAAAATGTAAAAGGTAAAGGTCTATATGATTAATCTTTTAGAGACCTGGTACAAATGTATGAGAATAAGTGGACTCCTGTATTGAAAAGCTCTGTGTGTGCAAAGCTCCACACATTTTACACACAGCTTCCTTAGGAATGAAAGTAGTCCCCACTCTTGTGACGCTCCTCCATCAAAGTGCCACTGATGAAAGTTGCCATTTCTGCTGGGAATATTGAACTGATCCTCCAGTCCAAATCAAAGAAAGGAAGAACTTTGTTGCATTTCTGTAAATGATTTGGATGCGAGCATAAGAGGTACAATTAGTAAGTTTGCAGATGACACCAAAATTGGAGGTGTAGTGGACAGCGAAGAAGGTTACCTCAGATTACAACAGGATCTTGATCAGATGGGCCAATGAGTCGAGAAGTGGCAGATGGAGTTTAATTTAGATAAATGCAAGGTGTGGCATTTTGGGAAAGCAAATCTTAGCAGGACTTAGGGTTTGTTGCTGAACAAAGAGACCTTGGAGTGTAGGTTCACAGCTTCTTGAAAATAGAGTCACAGATAGATAGGATAGTGAAGAAGGTGTTTGGATGCTTTCCTTTATTGGTCAGAGCATGAATATAGGAGTTAGGAAGTCACGTTGCGGCTATACAGGACGTTGGTTAGGCCACTGTTGGAATATTGCATGCAGTTCTGGTCTCCTTCCTATCGGAAGGATGTTGTGAAACTTGAAAGGGTTCAGAAAATATTTACAAGGATATTGCCAGGGTTGGAGGATTTGAGCTGTAGGGAGAATTTGAATTGGCTGGGGCTGTTTTCCCTGGAGCGTCGGAGGCTGAGGGGTGACCGTATAGAGGTTTGTAAAATCATGAGGGGTATGGATGGGATAAATAGACAAGGTCTTTTCCCTGGGATGGGAGAGTCCAAAATTTCAGGTGAGGTGGAAAGATTTAGAAGAGACCTAAGGGGCAATCTTTTCATGGAGAGGGTGGTGTGTCTGTGGAATGAGCTGCCAGAGGAAGTGATGGAGGCTGGTACAATTGCAACTTTTAAAAGGCATTTGGGTGGGTATATGAATAGGAAGGGTTTGGAGAGATATGGGCCGGGTGCTGGCAAGAGGGACTAGATTTGGTTGGGATACCTGCTCGGCATGGATGAGTTGGACCGAAGGGTCTGTTTCCATGCTGTCCATCTCTATTACTCTTTTTATGAGCACTTTTAATAACAGTAGGCTATCCCAATATATTTCCCATCTGGAGAGTAGTTCTGTAGTGTAGTCACTCGTTGTATTGAGGTACATGATACAATTCCGAGAAAGAACGCTATAAAATTTAGTGTTGGTGGTGATCATTAAAGAATATGTGTTGGTCATCAGGAGAATACCTCTACTTTTAGAATAGTATCATGGGATTACTTTCAGCTACCTTAACAGGACACAAATGGAACTTTGATTTGACCCCACCAAAAGGGCTCCCTTCCAACTTTGCACTTTGCCCTCAGTAGTGGACTGAAAGTGCATAGTGAATAGCCATATCTGCATGAGCTGTCATATCTGAGAGCTAAATTTATTTTTGACACAAAATCCAACAATTTAGACGTTGCAAAATAAGTATTTTTAAAATAAGTATTGTTGAATTTTTACCTAATAACTGATAATTGGAAGAATTCTTCATTGAACAATAAAATATCTTATGGTTTCATTTGATTAAATGCCACTCATTTCTGCACTGCCAGACCTTTATTAAATATGTAAGTTTATATGATGTTTTTAAACATATTTTTCCCTAGAGCTGCCAGGAACTGGTGCAGTATCTGAGGTAAGCCTTTTTTTTAAACAAGTGGTAGAACAGATATATTAAACTGTTAAGTAATATAAAGTGTTTAAAACAGGAGAACAAGCTGTCAACCAGTCTGGAAGATAAATATATGGAGCGAGATACATAGTGAGATATTGCCTCCAGGCGGCATTAACGCTTCAACATACAATCAATTGCGATACTGGGATAGAAATAGAACATCTCCCTAATTCCTGTTAATGATAAATAGAAATAGGCAGAAAATCTATAATATTGTTGGAATTCGATGTATGTTTTCAAAACATGTCCATAATTAGAATGTGTAGCAGTAAAAATTTCATGGTGATGATTTTGTAATTCAGTGTCTCCCAGCAGATAAAAGTTGAGAATAGACTAAAGGTGTTGGGCAGAACAGTTTTGCTTGAGATTGTGTTATTGCTTTGTTTCTACTAAAGGGCTACCAGCTTTCATTTTTTAAATTCAGCTTGGATGTTGATCATAGAATCCCTACAGTGTGAAAACAGGCCCTTTGGCCCAACAAGTCCACACCAACCCTCTGAAGAATAGTCACCCAGATCCATTCCCCTACTCTCCATTTCCCCTGACTAATGCACCTAACCTACACATCCCTGAACACTATGGGCAATTTAGCATGGCCAACTTACCTAACCTGAACATCTTTGGATTGTGGGAGGAAACTGGACCACCCAGACGAAACCCATGCAGATATGGGAGAATGTGCAAACTTTGTCACTAACAAAACCAGTATTTGTTACCTATCCCTAATTTCTCTTGAACTATGTGGCTTACTAGGCCATCTCAGAGGGCAGTTAAGAGTCACATTGTGTGGACAGTAGAAAGGTTTGCCAGGGAGGGAGGGGAGAGAGAAGAGGAGGAGGTGGAGGTTTCCTGTTCTTGAGGCCATTACTAGGTGGTACGCTGCAGTTGGAGAACACTCTCCATATATTAATCATCCTTTAAAATTTGTGGTGATTTACCCAGTCTTATGTCTGAACAGATCGGAAGAGTAACACAATTGAATTCTCAATTCATTGTTGCTCAGTGTATTGCAGCACCACTAATCTCTGCCTGAATATTCTCTCCAAGCATTTATAGAAAGGGGAATGAGCATACCTTTGAAGCTGTAAGTTCCTCATGCTCTAATGAACTTTTTTGTTTCCTGTTAATGAAAACTAACAGTTTAATTTTGTTGCAGAGAGAAGAATTTTTTGGAGTTCTCAAATCACCTTAAAGGTCTCGTCAATTTATATAAACTCCCAGGGGACAAGTAAGTATCAGGAGTTTTATCTCTTTCCACCCCTTGGGACTTTCCAATGATTTGATTATCAATATCATTCTATTTGTTTATAGAGTCACATGGGTTGGTCCCATGCCAGTATAGCTACCATAGAATGCTAGGATAACTACTTATATTGATATAATACAGCCACAAGTGGTATGATCAAGCTAATCATAGAGTAAGCAGCTAGGATGAGACAGGAGGGTTTCTTACACTGTCAGGGACAGGTAGATGGAGCACATGGTGAGGTCCTCCCATCTTGCATCTTCTGTTAGTTTGTCCTCCTGTGGCATGAAGGCATCTTGTGTAGGCTTCCAGAAAGTGAGTCCATACACTTGGATACTTTTTCAACTTCAGACTTTAACGGAGAAGGGGTATTTTGCTACCATGCAAATAAAGCGAGTTGGAGTTAGTTCACTTTCTTCTCCTGAGGTTAATGGAGTGAAAGCATCTGTGTGACCAAAAATGGAGTGGCTGGGTTATAAAATCAATACCATTTAACTTTATTACTAAACTGTTGCATGCGATTTTTTTTTTATAATGCACATGAATGCAAGAACTAAAATACTAAAATAAATATCATGTAGTTATAGATTTTAACTGTTCATTACAAAACAATTGGATTGAAGTGTCTGCATGAGGAGTAATGATACAATAACCACGTTAGTCAACTAATTTGGTTTGCCTTTTACCAAATTAATAATCATTGCTCCTTCCTCAACCCCTGGACTTTGGTTGATTGCTGTATGTTAAGAGCGGAAGTGTTCCATTCAGCCTCTTCAACCTGCTTCACTATTTATTAAGATCATGTCTGATCAGCTTGGAACCTGAAATCTGCAATCACGCTTGTCCTTGATAGTCTTTCATCCCCTTCCTTAGCAAGATTAATCTAGCTTTGCCTTAAAAAATATTCAAGGACTTGGCATCCAACACATTTTTGAGAAGAGTTCCAATGACCTCTGAGAGAGACATTTTACCTAATCTCTGTTTTAAGTTGGTGACACCATTTTCAATTGTGTTACCTAATTCTAGACTCTCCCCTTCCCCACCCACCCAAGAGAAAGCATCCTCTCCACATCTACCCTTTAAGACTGTTCTAGATCATGTATGTTTCAATTATGTTGCCTCTTACTCTTCCAAACTCCAGATGCGAGTCTAGCCTGTTCAACTTTTCCTCATAAGATAACTCTCTAATTTCCAGTTATTTGCCTGGTAAACATTCGCTGAATTATTTCGAATGCATTTGCATCCTTCTTTAATGCTGTATGCAGCACTTCAAATGCAGTCTCAGCAGTATCCTGTAGAGGTGAAATATAACCTCCCTGCTTTGTATTCAGTTTTGCAATGTCATACATTGTATTAGCATTCAGAGTTACTTGCTGTATCTGCATGCTAACCTTTTCTGATTCATGCACAAGGATGCTCGAAACCCTCTGCATTACATTTCTGCAATCCCTCACAATTTAGATAGCACTGCTTTTTTTTATTCTTACCAAAAAGAACAATTTCACATTTTCATATACTATACTCCATTTGCCACAATCTGGCTCATTCACTTACCTTATTTTTGTAGCATCTTATGTCATCTTACACCTCTTATGTCATCATCAAATTTGACAACCGTATCTACTATCTCTTCATCTTATTCATTCATATAATTTGTCAACATTTGAGGTCTCAGTGCCGATCCCTGTGGCACTGAGACCTCCAACATTTACAAATCACTATACCCATTTGGAGGTCCATTATAGATGATGAATCCTGTGAGTCTTGCTCCATATTGTAGACATAGGAAGAGAGTGTATCGTAATTTATTAACCTTTACCTTTGCTGTAGTTTGATTTTTAAAAATGGGTTGCAATTTGTCAGTTTTATATTTCAATTGTCCTGGGTAGCAGCAGATAGTAATTACTATATTTATGTAGTATGTGTAATCTGGATATTAACCAGTAATTAATAAAGAAATTAGATCTTGACGTTACATCTGAGATGGTATTGACAGAGCTTCTTTTATGAAATTCTGTTTATTTCTAAATGTTTTGTTAGTTCGAAAACAAATCTGTGATGTTCATTGAGAAAAATAATTATTTTAGGTCATCTGTGTGGAATGCAAGGACACCCTCAAAGCAGCACAAAATGTATGAATAAATAAAGATAGTGTGATGTAAACTGTGGGACTGATGTGTATATTTTTAAAATGTTATTTGTTGTGAGTTTGAATTACTAGTTTTTGAGTTAATAACTGTTGAGTTTTCTGTACGTCTGAAGTTACTAATTAACTTGTCACAATTTCAGAGCTGCAGTGATTTCTTTTAAGAACAGTTTTTGAGCCCTAACTTTAGAATTAATGGATTTTGTACACTGCTAATGGACTTGTATTTATTTTAGATTGTTACTTATTTCAGATTATTTTGCAGTCCAGTATGGTAAATAATAGGGCATCAAAGTTTGTTGATATGTTCTGGAACTTTTTTTTAAGCTTAAGGGAAACACTGAGAGAAAGAGACTTTTACTTTTCACTGTTAGTGGGACAGCCCTATGAAACCTTTAGAGTATGATAGTTAGGCAGACAAGTGCTCTTGAATAGGAAAGGATATGTAGTGAACTATCTTTATCTTAGAGTAAAGAGCTGATGATAGTCTTAGACCAGGACTGTTGGGATTAAACCCTGAAGAGGTCACTTAAATCTGAGGAAGATTAAGCAGGGAAAGGGTAGTTTAAAAGTTGAATCGTGAGTGACTTAAACCTACCAAGGTGTTAAATAGAGCAACACTTGTGTGAGTATGATATGTGATATTTGGGATATCGTGTGTGTGTTTCTGGTGCTGTACAAAAACTTGTTTCTTTTTCAGTTTATAAATGTGTTTTGAGATTAATGGGGTTATATTTTTACTCTGGTTAAAAGTATTTGAACTCACAAGTAGAAAGTTTAAATTATTGTATCTTCATTTCTTTTGTAATAAACTTCCATTTTACTGTTTAAGCAAAATTTGCAGAATTGTGTGTTATGTTTCAATGAGAGGCCACTTTTGGGTAAAGCCAAAACAAAAAACAAGAATCGTGTTCGGTCTGAGGTCTGACCTATGTGGTAATACATCAGCTAGGATCATAACAATAGCAATAAAGAAGTAGTTCTTCCCTGATAAGCATGCTCTTATTGTTATTCTCCTGACTTACTGGAGATTTTTCAGAATTTACAAGAAAGTGGATAATCGGTGGTATGTTAGATTCTTAGTTTCTTTTTGTTTCTTGCAGTAAATTGAAAACTAAGATGTACCTGGCCCTACAGTCCCTGGAGCTTGATCTTTCTAAGATGGCACATATGTTCAGGTAAATCTACACTCTTCTGGTCTGGGGCAGTAATTGTTGAGATTAGAAGTAAGAACCAAAAAAGGCTGAAAAAACCTACCTGGTCTGGCAGCATTTCTGCAGAGACACAGTTAACCTTTCAGGTTGATGACCTTTCATCAGAATTCTTTTTTATTGGGGAAAACAATGGAAGTTGTCCAGCATAAAAGTGAAGTGCACCAGATAGAACAGGAAAGTGGTGGATGAAGACTGGTTGGGTTTCCATTCATTGAAGAAAATGACTAATGAGGGGTGGAGGTGTAGAGTCCTTGGAAGGTAGTGCATCTGGGAGCAGGAAACTGTTTAAGTGCAATATGGCATCAGAAGAGTCCTGATCTTCCTTCAGAAGAAACTATAAAAGGGGAAGAAAAGTCAAGTCAAGATAGGAATAAATATGTTCAGTGGGACAGGAAGCAATGGATATACTAGGTGAACTTATTTATGGAGCACATTTTTTGGTTTTCCATTGTTGAGATTGGTTTGTGTCAAAGTTGGATTACAATAACTTAAAACAGGAGGTAAGATCACTGAAAATAACTCTGCAAGTCCAGTGGCTTGCCATGAGAAGTGTTGAAAAACATGTGGGTTTGATTTTGTGCAAACTCAGGCACCCAAACCTCTAGACTTGCTGCTGAAATGAAGTGAAATGAGTAGTGTCTCTTGATTCAGCTAATTTTAGAAGAGTCTTAAGTGTCTGTCTATTTCACGCTTATGTTGTATTGATGTTTCCTTTTTGTTCTTAGTGATGTTCGGTTGTGAGTCAAGTGTGTGTAGTTGATCAGGTTAAAAAATAAAAATGAATGAGCTCCCTTTCAGACACGGCTCTTATAAAGGTTATGAACTGATTCCAGAGACTTATGCTGTGTTGTGGTTAAAGTTCAAATTTCTTGCTCATGTTTGAAACCCATCCCAAATGTAAAGCTTTCTCCCTCCTTTCATGATGGTTAATGACCTGAGCTGAGGGATCATTCCACAGATTACCAGGTGGCTTGTGTTTCCTTAACCACAATTCTTTGCCAGGCTAACCTATCAAAGAGGCATCACACTCCAGTCCAATGAAAATGCCCATGCATTAGTGGGCGGCACGGTGGCACAGTGGTTAGCACTGTTGCCTCACAGCGCCAGAGATCCGGGTTCAATTCCCGCCTCAGGCGACTAACTGTGTGGAGTTTGCACGTTCTCCCCGTGTCTGCGTGGGTTTCCTCCGGGTGCTCCGGTTTCCTCCCACAGTCCAAAGATGTGCAGGTCAGGTGAATTGGCCATGCTAAATTGCCCGTAGTGTGAGGTAAGGGGTAAAGGTAGGGGTATGGGTGGGTTGCGCTTCGGCGGGGCGGTGTGGACCTGTTGGGCCGAAGGGCCTGTTTCCACACTGTAATTAATCTAATTTTCTAATGGGGTCACTGGATTGGAATGGGAACCTGGTTAATTTCTCCATTCTCACCTCTGCCTATTTCCAGAAGCCCGTTATAACATCCCAGTTCAACATTTACAGACTTGTGTTTGTCCACTAGGACTTTGCCAATCAAATTTGTGGCGATCAGCATACCATATTCGATACTTGATACAAAATATATTGCAACGGGTGGGGTAAATTTTTTAAAAGTCACTTAGAGGTGAACTGGAATTAAGGAACAAGACTAAAGGTGACATCAGCCCTGTCAAAAAATATGTTTGGTAGCAGCAACTAATCACCACACAGCATCTAGTTGTGGTCTAGCAACTGAAATATTTCAACGTGTTTTATTTCATTTATTGAGGACCTCTTTATCACATACCTAAATGAACCCATTCTTTGGGTTTTTTTTATGTTTAAATTAGTTTTCCTCACAGGAATTTATGCTTTTGACATAAGCATGAATTTTCAGACAGTCAGGAGCTAGGTCCTCAGTTGAATAGGTCACTGCAAACTCATAATGTCCTTCAGATTAAAATCTCTTGCCTGCTGCAGTGCATCAATTCAACATGTTAGTAGTCAATTTCCTCATAAAACAAGCGGCAAGCGTATTTAGCTTCTTACTCAGTCGGCATCTAAACAGAAATCCGTTTAATTACACATGCACCAATTGGGAGTTGGCCATTTAGATGTATTAGAAATTCAGTATTATTGTGAGATGACTAATTAGAGACATGCTATTTTACAATATTGCTTTTATTAATACTTTTTTTTATTCTTCATATTATTACAGGTTAGCAACAAATGCAAGTAACCTTGATACAATACTTCAAGGAAGTGTTGGTTACCTTACCCCAAGGAGCGGTGGTATGTTTCTTTCATTGTTTGACCGTTGCATTTTATAGACAGTGTCTCGACAATGAGCTTGGCCTGGGCACCAATATTAATTGTTGCACCCCTGAAATAATAACAACACAATTAGACTGCACAGGTTTGTGAAGCTCCAGGTAGTTTCACAACAGTTAGCAATATTTCCAGTGTTACTTTCACCTTTACCTGGATAACATATAGTAACACCATTACATCTTGTCAGGATGAATGTGGTTGGGACACCATTGTGTCAGGCACATGTAAGTGTGTGGGACTGATTTTGCACATGCAATTTGTGTATGTAAGTAGATAAATTGACAACATTTTACTGCAGAAAACACCATTTATATTGGGATAATTACTGGAGTTCCTGTCATAGCTATTGTTTGCTGTAATTCATACAGACTGTTTGTTCCATTTACTGTCAGCTGTGTTTGGGGCCAATGCCACCACTAGGGGGAGCACTTTAGGTAGTTAAAAATGCTCACCTCTTGAATGGAATAATGTACATATTTGAGGCAGAATCTGTAAATTAACATATTTTAAGCATTTTTTTCTGTTAATAAATTGTTTACAGTTAACAATGCAGCTTACTAACTGCAATTAGTTTATGTCTGGCTATATTAGATTAGATTAGATTACTTTACAGTGTGGAAACAGGCCCTTCAGCCCAACAAGTCCACACTGACCCGCTGAAGCACAACCCACCCATAACGCTACATTTACCCCTTACCTAACACTATGGACAATTTAGCATGGCCAATTCACCTGACCTGCACATCTTTGGACTGTGGGAGGGAGCCAGAGCACCCGGAGGAAACCCACGCAGACATGGGGAGAACGTGCAAACTCCACACAGTCAGTCGCCTGAGGCAGGAATTGAACCCGGGTCTCTGGCGCTGTGAGGCAGCAGTGCTAACCACTGTGCCACCGTGCCACCCATTAAACCATATCACACACAGAACCCAGGGTGTCATTCAAAGGGAAGTGGCTCAAGTAACAAATTGTGCGAATTACAAACTTTAATCTTTCCAGCAATCATAGGGGTGTTGAGGAGATGAATTTAAGTTTTTTTTCCATTGCCACCTTTATATGTTGATAATAAAGGACAATTCAATGCCATTGTTGTATGTGCGGTGTGTATTTACTGTGTACATGGATTTCAGTGGCTATTTCACAACCTGTATTGTGAACAAGTACCTCGTTGCAGTTAAGAGTTGTGTAAAATACACTGTTTGCTATAAGTCTTGCTGAAAATGCAGCCCTCCTGCCCTAATGCACTGGCTACAACAGTGGTACTCTGTCCTGCCCACCCCTCAGTACACTTTCCCTAAAAAACTAGTGATTGGCCAAAGTAGCAGCAGCAATATCTCACACAGTATCTTTATGTTAGTTTAGACAGTGAGAATTGGTTAACACTCTAATGAAATCCTTCATGAAAATTGATAAAGCTTTCTACACAAAGCATTAATCTGTCTTTCCATTTCAGCTGGCAATTGATCTTTATGTCTAATGCTTCTAGTTTTTTTTCTGTTGCTTTATTTAGTGGTGGCTTTGTCTTAAGTCTATGTATCTTTGATTTTGCAGGACACTTGATGAACTTAAAGTACTACATCTCTCCTTATGACCTGTTTGAAGAGGGAACTGGTTCTCCTATGAACCTTAATGAAAGTAACGGTGTGTTGCCAGCATTCCATTTGTTGTCAGAAGCTCATTAGAGGGTGATATTAAGAATATAATGAGAAATGTCCAGGTTCTGGGAAACTGCAAAACTAAAGGTGTATTGTTTTCCCTGGTATCATTTTGAATCGAATTTATCAGCTTCTGAGGGTATTGAAGGTGAAAGACGTTTTGTTCATATCATTATTACTTGACTTAGTTCAGCCCATGTTTAGCTGACTTTCTGTGGCAGTCCTAAGTCGGTTATCTAGGTGAAAGTGAGTACTGCAGATGCTGGAGATTAGGGTCAAGAGTGTGGTGATGGAAAAGCACAGCAGGTCAAGCAGCATCCGAGGAGCAGGAAAATTGACGTTTTGGCAAAAGCCCTTCATCAGGAATGACATTTCTGATGAAGGGCTTTTGCCTGAAATATTGATTCTCCTGCTCCTCGGATGCTGCCTGACCTGCTGTGCTTTTCCAGCACAACACTCTTGAGTCTAAGTCAGTCATCTGTCAATGTAATTTTGGTAAGACTTCCTAATTCCTGTAAACTCATCAAAAGCAACATGTTGACAGTCATAACACGATAGATCATAAAGAGAAAATACAATACTGTATGACTGAAACTGCAGACTCCAGAAAACAGTTTAAGAAACTTTATCCTTTTACACTGGTAAATAAGTTTGGTGAGTTGAATGAACTGCCTCAACCTTGGAAGCTCAACTGTTCCTATTCTCCATCAGACCTATTTGTAATTTTGTGTAATGCTGTCTTTTTTATTTAACAAAGTTTGTTTTTTTTATGCTTTGTTTTGATGTAGTTTGAAAACTAATCATTTTTATTCCTCCTGTGCAGTTCCCCGTTCCTTGGGTATGAATGTGTTTGTAACAATTGAGGGACCCACCACGGCAATGTGTAAACTGCCGATAGCCCCCCTGATCACTGGTTCTCATCCCACAGACAACAAAGGGTAAGAAAACTTGTTGCTGATGAATGGGGGATCTTTGGCTAAAAATAATTGTTACTTGTTTAGTACTGCAGTTTGGAAATAATTGTCTTAAGTATAGTGTTAAAAGATACTTTCTTAACAAAGTAATGCAGTGGTTGACAATGGTCCTCACATAGGCTAATAATTGACCTTACCAAGATGCGGTTACTCCATTACAGACTGGTACAAAACTGTTCGGCTTTGCAGCAGCACTGCATTGTGTTGGTGCAACTTGAATCTGGAATCAAAGCCAAACCAGCACCTTGAAAATGCTAGGCCAGAGGTGGGGAACCTTTTCATGTTGGAAGGCCACATTATGTTAGTTGTAATCTAACAAGGCCACATCCAAGAAACTTCAATTATATATTCTTCACAATTCACATTATTTTGTAAAATTCTAAACTATTATGTACTGACTAACAAAAAAAAGTTAACTCTCTGGTATTTTAAATACATTCATTTTAAGATTAAAATAAAAATAATAATGGACGAATAAAACATATCAATAAAAAATGAAAGATTTGTTCTGCAAAATTTGGATTCATTCAAAAGGCCGCACACAATGGTCTAGAAGGTCGCATGTGGCCTTAAGGCCAAGTTCCCCACCCCTGTGCTAGGCCATGTTGTGAGAGTGATTAACAGAGCATTTCAGATCTTGGGCTTCAGAAATAAAATTGTTGAATACAAAAGCAGGGAGTTATTCTGAACCTTTAAAAAGCTCTGATTTGGCCACAGTTAGAGTAATACATCCAGGTCTGGACAAAACTCTTTGAGAAGGATGTGAGGGTTCTTGAGAATGATCATGTGAGAGGGATTTTAGCTGCATGATTAGTTTGGAGAAGCTTAGATGATTCTCCTTAGAGTAAAGGAGGTTATGGGGAGATTTGGAAGCAGTGTACAGGATTATGACAGATTTAGATAAGGTAGGTAAAGAAAAGCTATTTTCATTAGATATGAGATACAGATACAGAGGGGATCTGAAGAACGTTTTTTTTTAAATGCAGCAAGTGATAAAGCTCTGGAGCATGTTGCTTATGAGGTTGGGAGAAATAATAATCACTGGTTTCTAAAGGAAATTGAATAGGAACTTCAGAGAAATAAATTTGCAGTGCTGTATGGATAGAGTGAGGGAATGGGACTGGCTGGATGTTGGGCCCTTAACTCTAATTTATATAATGTATTTTGACTTTGGCACAAACATAAAACCCATTCAGATTGATACTAAACTTGAAGTGTAATTGTAGCCACAGCTACGGGAAAAGTGTTTCATTAGCTATTCCCCAAGCAATGTTTGGTGGGTTGTGGGGGTGGGGAGGTGGTCTGCACGTGCTGGTAATGTTGCAGCTTCTCAGTAACAATCCATCTATAAGCCGTTTTTATGAGCCATGATTTTTTCCCCCCCTCTGTTTATATTGCTAATATTTGAATAATTTTCTGTCATATGCTTTGGCATTGTAGGATGGTTTCTATTCCAAATGGTTTGCATGCTGCTTTATTTAATTTAGGACAGAAATAATTTTTTAATTGGCTCTCCAAATGGTATGTCTACCATTTCCTAAATATAGGGAGAAGCCTATAGCCAAGTCCTTTAGCCTTTGCTTATATCAGCTGAAAAAATGCACTCGCCTGTTTCCATAAGACCATAAGACATAGGAGTGGAAGTAAGGCCATTCGGCCCATCGAGTCCACTCCGCCATTCAATCATGGCTGATGCGCATTTCAGCTCCACTTACCAGCGTTCTCCCCGTAGCCCTTAATTCCTCTAGACAACAAGAAACCACAGTGCCATCAAATAATAGTAAATTGGGTCCTGTCTTCCACAACCAAACACTTTTTAATGATCAATAATTAGCATCAAAAAATTATGGCAAGGCTTTGATCAGTTATGATCTTGTTTTCTTTTAACTATCAGTAGCTCATTAGTCACACGTGGAGGAAATTCCTTATTTAATGTCTAGTCAAACTATGACAAAACCCAGTCATAAGATTCATTTTTCCAAAACTCCTTATTTTATTCTGTGTAATGCTATGGCATCATTTAAAAAAAGAGAGTTTGCATTGAGGCTTACGCCCTGAAGAGATGCCAAAATGCTTTATCGTGTCCTGACTGTTGGATAGCTGTGTGGTAACCTTGCCTCATTTTTCCTCTTCTAGCACTCCTTCCTTCTCTTCTGTGACAAACGCAAACAGTGTGGACCTTCCAGCCTGCTTCTTCCTAAAATTTCCAAGGCCAATTCCTGTATCAGCGTTCTGCATTCAGAAACTTCAGAACTTTTTAGGTTAGTTTATGGACACCATTTCTGAGAGAAATCGTGCCATTAGAGTTTTGGTCCTGTTTGGTGAGATTATCAGGATTGAGCCCGTGAAGTTGAAGTACTTCCTACTATCATTGATCAGAATTCTACAGCCAGCACAGTATCGTGTTTTTCGAGTTTCATTGTGGTGTCTTAGTTTAATCAATTCATAGATTAGTTATAAACTCAGTGCATGATGTGCATATCATTTATGATTTTCTGATGTTGCAGCAACTTTTCTATTCCAACAATAACTTGCAGTGTCTTTCACACACGTGGAACTATCACAAAACACCCAACAAATATTATCAGTCAAAATGTGACACTGCGCCACATTAGGAGATAGTAGGCCAACTGACAATGGGTAGGTTTTATGGAGCTTCTGAATGGAGGAGAGACCTTGAGAAATAATTCCAAAGCTAAGGACGAGGGCAGAATGTGTGTCCTGTATGTAATGATAGCCTTCAAACAACCATTCTCTGAAAACAACCAGGATTTCAAAGTTAGAATATTCAGGAACTGTCGAAGCACTGCTTAGGTGACTCTCAGTTCTGTGCTGAGTTTTTTGATCTCAGTTTGGGAATAATAATTGAACTTCGTGTTCATAGATTAAGTATTTTTTTTAAATGAAATCATCTGGGATTCCTGCACCTAATCTATATTTGGTGACATTATGCAAAATTGGATTGGGAGCAGATGACCTCACAGATTCATCGCTCAACTCCCACACACTTTGTCTCACCAACACAGATGCGATCATACGCACACACAGACCCCTACACAAGCGCATCCTCTATGATTTACATTTCTGAGAGAAAGTGGGCATTTTTGAATTCAGTGTAAATGGTGGTCGGAGTTTAAATAGTTTTCAGAATAGAATTTGAGATCTTAGGCCTTTAGTAATGTCCTGTGAAATTTTAAAAAAGCTCACTGATGCCACCTAGTAGTGAAAGTAGTCACTGTGATGGAATAAAGTACTCGTTTTTGTTGCAGTTTATTGGCAGAAATGTATTACAGATTATAGTAACCTGTAAACCATGAGCTAAATCTGTAACTAGCTTCTTGGTTTTAAAAGGGTGTTTAGTAAATACAATTTTCAATGTTTTTAGCTCAGAAAGCAACAGACTAGTGCATAGTCTAAACTGAACAATTAAAAGTTGACTTGTGTCTCATAATGATTTTTCACCTTCTATTCGTGACATTTATCATCTGTGTATATTTGGATAGGTATCCCACTCTTTGATCCTCCTGCCACTCCAGTTCCACTCTATGAATTGATCACGCAATTTGTACTCTCAGGGAAGGATGGCATCTCATCAACTTTGAAACACAACATGCGGTTTTATGCTGTGAGTGATTGAAATATTGAAGTTTATAAACATATAATGCTATTCCTTTGAAACATTATGATTGATTTTAGTTATTAGCTGACTTGTGTTTTGAATGCTGAGTTCACTGACCTTAGATAGGGTGCTGTTCGCCTCACTACCCTTAGGCTAGGTGTGGAAACATTAGGCAGAATATTCATATTTGCTACTCATACATATTTCTTGCAGAGTGCACTTAAGTGGACATTGGCTGAGGACAGGATTGGACTTCATGTGATCTCTTTCGCAATTAAGTAATCTGTTCATTATCACCATCATCATTGACTTGTGAAAGATGTCTCTTAAATGTAATAAAACTGTAGCAGGACTCATTTTTATGGCAAATGGAGAGCAAAGTGAGGTTATATGTCTTGAAGTAAATATTCCTGTACTATGTCAATATTCATATGGCAGACATACAATCTCTCACTTATTCATTTGATTGATTTCTTTAGATTTAGATTTTATTGTCATGTCTACTTGAGTACCAAGAAAAGTGTACAAAGTTGTCATTGCCTGCCACCATTTAGTGTACAAAAGACAGGGCTAAAAGCAGAAATAAAAGAAACAGCCAAAAGAAAAACAAGTGTCCAGATCACTCCTTGCCTCTGCCATGAGTCCTCGTCACCTTAAAAACAAAGCCCATTCTGTATGTGTAAGTGACATGGAGTGGGTGGGTGGACGGGGGAATAAAAGTAAGCTTTGCGGGTTTGACAAAGATCCTCCTGTCAACAACATCAATGATAAATGTAAACTGCAGGCTAACTTGAAGCTTATCTGTAAGCCTCTATTTCATAAAAGTACGTGTAATATTTAATTAAACTAAACCCTTGATGTTTTGCCAGTCTTTACCAGGCCAGCAGCATTGCTACTTTCTGAACAAGGATGCCCCAATCCACGATGGAAGGTCCCTGCAGGGGACACTGCTTCATAAAATCCCTTTCAGACATCCAGGCCAGGTGCCACAAATCCTGGAACTTATCCGACATCAAGTGGCCTACAACACACTGATTGGGAGCTGTGTGAAAAGGACTGTGCTAAAGGAAGGTATGAGGAGGTTTTCTTTGCAAGAATCTACTTGGTTTGCATGCTGGGGTTTTACATTTACCTGTTTGTGAGTTGGATATGCTCAGATTCTCGGATTGTACTCCCTTGTGGAGCAACAGAAGCTTGTTATATCTCATAATGAGTTGTTGAAATTGTTTCTACGAGAAAGCAAACATGCAACTTCCTTGTGACTTATTATGTCCTTGAAAAGACAGCTGAAAGGATTTGTTTTGACATTGATGAATTCTCTGTTCAGCATTGGCAACACTCAATGATTAATCTCCCTCATTTATTTTGGGCTTCCCCTACCATTTAATCACAGTCAGTTTTTGTTTAATGTCATGCTGAGTGTCATAGAGTCACAGAGTCACAGAGCTTTACAGCGTGGAAACAGACCCTTCGGTCCAACCCATCCATGTTGACCAGATATCCCAACCCAATCTAGTCCCACCTGCCAGCACCCGGCCCATATCCCTCCAAACCCTTCCTATTCATATACCCATCCAAATGCCTATTACATGTTACAATTGTACCAGCCTCCACCACTTCCTCTGGCAGCTTATTCCATACATGTACCACCCTCTGCGTGAAAACGTTGCGCCTGAGATCTCTTTTATATCTTTCCCCTTTCACCCTAAACCTATGACCTCTAGTTCTGGACTCCCCAACCCCAGGGAAAATACTTTGTCTATTTATCCTATCCATGCCCCTCATAATTTTGTAAACCTCTATACGGTCACCCCATAGCCTCCGACACTCCAGGGAAAACAGCCCCAGCCTGTTCAGCCTCTCCCTGTAGCTCAAATCCTCCAACCCTGACAACATCCTTGTAAAGTTTTTCTGAGCCCTTTTAAGTTTCACAACATCTTTCCGATGGGAAGGAGACCGGAATTGTATGCAATATTCCAACAGTGGCCTAACCAATGTCCTGTACAGCCGCAACATGACCTCCCAACTCCTGTACTCAATACTCTGACCAATAAAGGAAAGCATACCAAACTCCGCCTTCGCGATCCTATCTACCTGCGACTCCACTTTCAAGGAGCTATGAACCTGCACTCCAAGGTCTCTTTGTTCAGCAACACTCCCTAGGACCTTACCATTAAGTGTATAAGTCCTGCTAAGATTTGCTTTCCCAAAATGCAGCACCTCACATTTACCTGAATTAAACTCCATCTGCTACTTCTCAGTCCATTGGCCCATCTGGTCCAGATCCTGTAAGGAGATCCCAGCTATCTGTAAGAATAATAGGGTAGTTATGGTAGGGGATTTTAACTTTCCAAACATAGACTGGGACTGCCGTAGTGTTAAAGGTTTAGATGGAGAGGAATTCCTTAAGTGAGTAGAAGACAATTTTCTGATTCAGTATGTGGATGTACCCACTGGAGAAGGTGCAAAACCTGACGACCTCTTGGGAAATAAGGCAGGACAGGTGACTGAGATGTCAGTGGGCAGCACTTTGGGGCCAGCGACCATAATTCTATTAGTTTTAAAATCGTGATGGAAAAGGATAGACCAGATCTAAAAGTTGAAGTTCTAAATTGGAGAAAGGCCAATTTTGACAGTCTTAGGCAAGAACTTTCGAAAGCTGATTGGGGGCAGATGTACGCAGGTAAAGGGACAGCTGGAAAATGTGAAGCCTTCAGAAATGAGATAACAAGAGTCCAGAGAAAGTATATTCCTTTCAGGGTGAAAGGAAAGGCTGGTAGCTAGAGGGAATGCTGGATGACTAAAGAAATTGAGGGTTTGGTTAAGAAAAAGAAGGAAGCATATGTCCGATATAGACAGGATAGATTGAGTGAATCCTTAGAGTATAAAGGAAGTAGGAGTATACTTAAGAGAGAAATCAGGAGGACAAAAAGGGGACATGAGATAGCTTTGGCAAATAGAATTAAGAAGAATCCAAAGGGTTTTTACAAACATATTAAGGACAAAAGGGTAACTAGGGAGAGAATAGGGCCCTGAGAAGGTGAAGGCAAAGTAATTTGAGCATACCCTTAAATGTCTGCAAAATTAAAAGGATGTGCAGGGGGGGTGTAATGAAATTTTAATGAAAGTTTATAAGTATCTGCTGTCCATTCACGAAGGGCTTCGTGGGGAAAAAATTATCAAAATAAACCCAGAGGCAACAAACTGATTAAGCCACCCAGCCTTGTTCAGTGGTACTCACTGTTGTACTGTTGGGTAATATAGACACTAGTGGCTTACTTTTATTCCCGCCTTTCCACACACCCACTCCATCTCACTTAAACATACAGAATCAGCTTTGTTTTTCTCAACGATGTGTTGCCTGAGTTGTTGGTTGGTTGCCGACCTCCTTCCAGAAGGTGATATCAACTTGCAACTGGATTCATGCTGGTTTGGAGCTTAGAGAGCTAGTTACTGTGGTCATGAGTATGAATGGTTTATGGTATAATGCATGTGCACTGACTGGCTCTGGTGCCTTCTGGTTTCCTTAGAATATTATCTTTCACCTTGACCATGTAATATTTGTGCCACACAAGTGCCAAGCAATTACAATCTCAGTAATAGAACCTCAATATCACCCCTTGATATTCAACGGCATGGCCATCGTTAAATCTCCCGATACTATGTCAACATTATGGGGGTTGCCACTGACCATAAATTGAATATGTGTATACATACTGGTGCTACAAGAGCAGGTCAGAAACTTGGTACTTGACTACACATAAATCATCTTCTGACTCTCCAGTGCCTTTGTAAGGCACAAGTTGGCTGTGTAATGGAGTACTCTCTACTTTCTTGGATGGGTGCACCACCAATGACACTCAAAGTTTGACACCATTTAGCCCAATTGATTGGCACCCAGTCCACCACCAATAACATTCAATACCTCCATTTCTGACACACTGTGGCAGCAATGAATACCATCTTCAAAAATATGCTGCAATACCTGAATAAAACGACGCTAATGGTGCTACTTTCAAATCCACAACTGCTGCCACTTAGACAGGCAAAGGCATTAGATACATGGGAACACCATCATCTGCAAGTCCCCTTCCAAGCCAGAAGCCATCCTGACTTAGCATGTTCGTCTTTCTTTACTATTGCTGGATCAAAATTCTGAAACTCCCTTTCTGGAAATGTTGTGAGTTTACTTAAAACCTCAAAGATTGCACCAGTTCAAAAAGGGACTTCAATAACAATTAAGGATGTGCAATGAACAGAATGTATGTTCCTCATGCCAATGAAGGGTGTTGAAGCCTGCATATGCACAGAGAGCTTATATTACAACAGTCAACCTTAACAGGATCTCTATTGAGAGTATGCATCTGCAATATGCAAATGCTGTCAGTATTTGTGCATTGGCTGGGATGATTTCAAATTCTTCTAGTCCAGGAGAGAGTGTAAAAGGGATTTACAAGATTGGTTCCAGGAATGAGAAACTTTAGTAATGAGGATAAATTGAAAAAGTTGGGTCTGTTCTCCTTGGAGAGAAGACGTCTGAGAGGAGATTTGGTAAAGGTTTTCAAAATCTTTAATGTACCTTATAGCGTAGGTAGGAAGACACTGTTCCGGCTTGTGAAATGAGAACGATCAAGAGGGCGTAGGTTTAACATGATTTGCAAGTGAAGTAAGGGTGATGTGAGAAAGAAAATTTTCATGTTTTGAGCAGTTAGGGTTTGGAAGGCACTACCTGGAAATGGTTGTGATGCAGGTTCAATTGCGACGTTTGGGAGGGCATTGGGTGATTATTTGGATATAAATGAGGTGCAAGGATGTGGGAAGAGGCAGGACATTGGTAATGATGCTTGTTTGAAGAGCCAGTGCAGACATGATGGACCGAAATGACCTGTTTCTGTGTCGTAACCTGCGATGGCCCTTTCGTATTATCACTCAACTTTTAATCCAGAAACTCAGATAATGTTCTGGGGACCAGGATTCAAATCCTGCCGCAACAAAATTTGAATTCAATTTTTAAAAATCTGGAATTAAGAATCTACTGAGAAACATGAAACCATTGTCAATTGCTGCAGTCTTAGCCTGATTGGCCTACGTGTGACTTCAGACCCACAGCAATGTGGTTGACTCTCAACTGTCCTTTGAAGTGGTCGAGCAAGCACTCAGTTGTATCAGTCACTGCAAAGTCTTAAAGAAGAAATGAAACCCGACAGGTCACCTGGCATCAATCTAGGCACATGTTAATGCAGGGCTATGGACCCTGACAACATTCGGCAATAGTACTGGCAATTTGTGCTCCAGAACCTGGTGTTCCACCAGCCAAGCTGTACCAGTACGGCCACAATGCTGGCAGATACCAGACAATGTGGAAAATCACCCAGGTATGTCCTGTACATAAAAAGAAGCAGGGCAGATCCAACAGCCAATTACCGCCCCATCAGTCTACAGTCAATCATCAGTAAAGTGATGGATGGTGTCATCAAGAGTGCTCTCAGAGTCACTCAGCTCCTGACCTCATTGCAGCCTTTGTTCAAATATGGACAAAAGAGCTGAATTCCAGAGGTAAGGGGAGAGCGACAGCCAAGAAGACCACATTTGACTGAATGTGGCATCAAGGAGCCCTAGCAAAACTGGTATCGGGGGCAAACTCTCTTGGTTGGAATCATATCTGGCATTTAGGAAGGTGGTTGTGGTTGTTGGAAGTGAATCATCTAGGCTCCAGGACATCTCTGCAGGAGTTCCTCAAGATAGTGTCCTTCGCCCAACCATCTTCAGTTGCTTCATCAATGACCTCCTCTCCATCATAAGGTCAGAAATGGGGCTGTTTGTCTAATCATTGACAATGTTCAGCTCCATTCTCAACTGCTCAGATTCTGAATCTGGCCATGTTCAAATGCAGCAAGATCCGGATAATATCCTAGCTTGGGCTACTGCCAAAGTACTGATTTGAGACGGCTCAGGGAATCACTGATGAACTCGACCCGTAAGCCTCTCCTGGTTCGTCCTGGAGATCGTACCCTGTGGTTGTCTGGAATATAAAACTCTTATGGACAGTTTAATTTAAATTGTTAGCTTTATTTACCAATGGCATCAATGTTACACTATAACATAGATACCTACAAGCCAGGCTTGAGCTAAGGTTTTAAAATCATTAGCAGAGTAGGGGTGCCAGCTCTTACCCCTAAGTGCTTTACCAGGTTACTCCCCTGATTGTTGCAAAAAAGCTGTCTTTATACAGAATTTGGTATTAAAATTACAAAAACGCCACATGTCCTTAATCTGATAAGCAGCAATAAAATGGCAAAAGTTTGTAGAGGAAATGAAACTCATTGACAGGTCTGTGTATGCTTGACTAATTAAGCTACATGGACATCAAAGTGGGAATCCTGGATCAAGCCAGGCCAGATGGTCAATTGCTTTGGCTAGTGCATCATAACGAGAGACTAGTTTAAACTATGTGGAAAAGGTCATGGGATCATCTCGCTCAGCTAACATGGCCAGTACCATTGTCTTACAAAATGGCTTTTCTTTTAAAATCATCTTAAATTCCCAGAATGCAAATTAACTTCATAACATTTCTGGATCTTGAGCTCCAGAGGACAACATACAAACATTCAATCATGACAATCCAGTGCACACTCAAATCAGGCCTTAAAGGGTTAATCTTTCCACCAGCTTCCATCCCATCTGTCTGTCTCTCTCTCTCTTTGTGTCCCTTGAACTCTTCAGTCTGTGAATTAAATTTACGTAGCATGTTTTCTCTCTCTCACACACACTAACATCTTCCAACTTTCAACCTTCATGTTTTCCTAGCCTGTAAGGGTAATGAGACATTCACTTCCCAGCACAGTCAAGATGAGGGAGCTGAGCTTCATAAATTCAAATCTGCTCAGTGTGGTATGCATGAAAATGTATCAGGATTCTTCAATTATGTGCATATTCCACTCTGCTTATTAAATTACAGGTTGTTCTCCTATTGAGTATGAGTTTTGTTAAGAGTCTTTGATATAACCCAGCAATTTAATTAACTGACCCGTCCACAGTGAAATATGTGCGCATCCAGTGTGAGAAGGAAGCACTGCCAAAGATTCCACAAGTGAACAAATGTTATCACCTCATTTACACCGATCCATTGACACTAAGAACAGATGTCCCCAATTCTTATGAGCAAATGGGCCCCCCTCCATGGTAGAGTGCTTTCCTGCAAATCTTAGCAGATGTAAGGCTACCAACATTCTCAGTAACAAGCACACACAAATGTCATGCATTGACCATCTCCAATAAGAGACAATCTAACCGATGCCCTTTTACATTCAACGGTGTTACCATCACTGAATCCCCTACTATCAGCAATTGGGGATTACCTTAGCCAGAAACTCAACTGGGCTAGTCACATAAATAAGAGCAGGTCAGAAGCTAGAAATACTGTGGCGGGTAATTCACCTTCTGATTCCCTAACACCTGCCCACCATATACAAGGTACAAGTCAGGAGTGTGATAGAGTACTCACCACTTGCCAGGATGGGTGTGGTGTGCGGCTGTAAACTCGACACCATCCAGGACAAAGCAACCAGCTTGATTGCCACCAATAAAATCTTCCACTCCCTTCACCCCTAATGCTCCGTAACAGCAGTGTGTGCTATCTACAACATGGACTGCAGAAATTCGCTGAAGGTTCTTAGACAGCTCCTTCCAAATCCACGATCATTTCCAACCAAACGGACGAGAGCAGTAGATATGTGGTAACACCATCACCTTGAAGTTCCCCTCCAAGTCCCTCCCCATCCTGACTGAAACACATCACTGTTCCTCATTATTGCTGGGGCAAAATACTGGAATTCTCTCCTGAAGGGCATTGTGTGTCAACCTACAGTATGTGGATTGCAGCGGTTCAAGAAGGCAGCTCGCCAACACTTTCTCAAGGACATCAAAATCGGGCAGCATTCTGTCCTGCCAGTGATGTCCATGCCGCATGAATTAATTAAAAAAACCTGTAATGTCAGAGGGAATCAGAACAGTATTATTGCATAACATGAAGTTAACATTGCCCCAACATGATTCTCTTCTGTTTTGCAAATAGCCCATAGCCACTTTGGCATATGCTAACTTTGCAAATTGAAGCTTTTAAATTGGTGGCATGCCAATTTTCCTGAACAGGGAGAGCCTAGCGTAAGTCTTGCATATTTGTAGAAATCACTCCTTGCCTCTGTAGCAGGCTGCAATTTATTGAAGGAAGGATTTTAAATGTATGAGAGTCTCAAAAAAAAAAGTTATGGAATTCAATTTTTAATCGAAAGATTAGTCAAATCCATCTATTACCAGGTAGTTATGATGTTTCCCTTATCTGTAGTATCCAAAGGACTCCATAGGAAGGTGTAGGGCTGTAAATTTAAATTGTTCTGTGTTCCCCAGGACAGTTAACTGCTGTGAGATTGTTACTGATATTGGTGTGATTTGGTGAGATTCCATGATTTAGAAGGAGTGAATCACAGCCAAGTTTTTTGTCAGTGATGCCACTGGAATGGGCACACTGACAATAACTTAGACAATGTTAAGAAAACCAGCTGCTATTCTGTGCATCTTGGATGATATTTTAGATGGATACAGTTCTTTCAACTAATCTCACTAAACTGTAATAATCTTTAGTGAAAGGTAAGCATAAAGCCTTCATGATCTTACCAGACCAGAGGGCTGCTGTCTCATTGGGGAGAAATTCCTGATGGTGGTTTAACCTGAGGGTCACCATGCCTCAAGCAAGGAGAGAGATTGAGAAGGAGAACCATTCACCAAAACCTGAATGGGTGCACGAATTGAACCCAGTTTGTTGGCATCACTCTGCATTGCAAACCAGCTATCCGTCCAACAGAGCTAGCTGATTTCTAAACCAATCACATTTTTAGTATCTGTAAAAGACACCTCACGAAGTTAAATATATAGTGCTTGCTGAAAATGCCAAAATAGTTGACTGATTGAGGTTGACCTGCCCTGTGAATGTATGGCCAGTGTCCTATGTGTGACAGACAGGTACTATTCCTTAACTTTTTTATGACATGGCGCTGCAGCACTTATGTTCTTGCAAGTGTATCGTCATTGTGCCACCTTGCTCTGCTGTTGTCAATAATCTTAACTGGCAACAAATGCTGGCTTAGCTAGTGATGCTCACATCTGCAAATGATTAATAAATTTAAGGAAAGTGTTTTCCAGTATACTGCATTCAAGATGCCAAGTGTTTTAAGGAGGTTTGTCATTATCAATTTTCTTTCATGCCTCAGTGATTAATGCTAGAAAGCAATTTGAGCACAAAATGGAATATAATATTGAAAAGCCATTTAACAATGCCATTGCTATGGTGCTGTTTCCTTGGGCCCATTCCAAATAGGTGAGTGACCACTCTGTATAAGCTGGCAGAAATCAGTCCATTAATATTTTAACAAAAATGTGGCTCATTTCCAGCCAGGCCACTTCAGGTCAGTCTGAGATCCTGCCAGAAAAATGAGTTCACTTATCCAGCTTAATCAGGTTTTCCACTCGCTGTTCCCTTTTTTTGCTGCAGACAGTATACCTTTCCAGAGACCCTTCCAGGTTGTATAATTTATTGTTAAGGATATATACTAACATTGTGCCCAGATGGCATCTATCAAAAGGTTCAAATTCTTGATTTTTCTTCTCTAAATTGTTATCAACCAGTAGGTGGCATAATGTGGGCACAATTGTGGTTCATCTCAGTTTGCCCTGAAGAAATGGCTGACCTTGTTCCTGAATTGCTGGGTAATTGTTAATACAACCCAAAGGGTTCAATTAAAAATCAATTACCCTGTGAGACAGCAGTCAGGTATTAGCCAGCAACTTGCAAAGGCTGAAGGACATGTGTGAACTAGTTGTGCTTTTATAACAATCTGGCTGCTATCGCGATCATTGTTCTGGTACTTGCTAACAATTATTCAATTTGTTGAAGTCAATCTCGTAACTTGCCATGGTGAGATCTGAAGTCATTGTGCTTGGAGCTGATTGATATCAAAATAAGTAAGAAAGAATTTGTTTAGTGCATAGTTGGAATACTGTATGCAATTCACAATATAGTGAATGTTTAAGTCATAAAGTTACTAGAATTAGAGACGTTAGTTATGAAAGTTTTGAAAGCTTAAGGTTTATTTTATAGAACGGAGATAGGGGAGCATTTCTTTCAGTATTCATCCCCAAAGAATTCCATAATTCGAAAAACTCCTATTAGCTAATGGTGACTATGAACTGGGTGATACATCCCATGTTAATTTGTTAGCAACAGAAAGAGGAAAATATCTTGTTGAATCAGTGAAGAAAGGTAACACTTATCTTCCAATCATTAAACAGAGTAGTTGTAAAATGTATCATCTTAGAGCGAAGTTTATTCCTTTCCTGTACAGTTTTCTTGTCATTTTGTGTTAAACCTTTAATTGCAGATTTACCTGGACGTTTGCAATTTGAGGTGTGTCCACTGACTGATACCAGCTTCAGCCTGTCTTTCCAGCACCCAGTCAATGACTCCCTTGTCTGTGGTATGTTGCCTTACTGATTCATATCTTTTGAGTAGTTTGTGTTCATACGTAACGCCCTGGAATGTAATGTTTTCAATGCTTGAACAGAGTTCTGAAGCATCGCTTTTTGTAACTGATCATAAAATGAACAGAGACAAGAGCAACAAGAGAACTCAGTTTCTCCAGTGTGTTTTTTCTCTGAATTTGTCGCCTCTAATTGGTGCTGAGCTACAGATTGTACAGGCAATATACTCCAGTATCTTGTCCAAATAATCATCTTTCATGTATAAGCCTAACCAAGGTGCAATCCTTTGTTCACCTATGGTGGGTATTATGTCTGAGCCCACTAAGCACAGGTTAACTATTCAACGTGAGATCTTACTGTTCAGTTCACACTGGCCGGTGCACTTAAAATGTAACCATCTGGCTAGCCCTTTAGGTCCATGGAATCTGATGGCACATTGGAGTTCTTTGCAACTGATGTACCTGTGCCTGCTCTTTAAAATAGAATTCAACTGATTTCTGTTCCTGCTGTTCCCTGTGGCCTTGCAAATTTATCCCCCTCAAGCATTTATCAAGCCCCCTTCCGAATGTTATTAGTTAATCTGCTTCCACCATATTTTCAGGACTGTATTCAAGATCATAACTTACAGTGTGACTTCTTTCTGAGATTGCTTGTGAAAAGAGTGCTGATTGTTTGATTGACAAGTCGAGTTGCAGGAAAAAATGAACATGTGCAGGCATTGTATCTTTGTTGAATTCAACCAATGTGTGAGGACCAGTAGCTCACTGGCGCAAAATCCATGGCAATACCTTGACTAATCAGCTGGTTTGGCAACCACAAAGAACCATTTCTTGGTGCAGCATAAAATGTTACTCCCTTTGAATTTTGGGATTTTTGCATCAGTCCTAATGAGTATAAAATGAAAAGCTTCAATGCTGTTCCTTTTTTTTCCAGCAACACCCAACATCTCGTTCAATTATTTCTAAATATCACTTCTGTTCTAAACAATCAATGTAAACCCTCAAAGAGTAATCAGTGCTTAGTTGTGTTTCCTAGTGTAGCTCCTCGGTTTTAGTTTTCATTGCTGTTTATTTTACTAGTTGTGATGGATGTACTGGACTCAAGACAAGTGAGCTGTAAGCTCTATAAAGGACTCTCTGATGCCCTCATCTGTACTGATGACTTCATTACCAGAGTTGTACAGCGGTAAGGGTCTTCTCTATATTGAATGCACTCCAGAAAAAGGAGGATTCAGGGCAGAATGTACTGATTTGCAGATACCGATTTACTCAAATTCCATCTTTATTAGCATTCTAAGGTTAATACCAGAGTTTCGATGATCACATTCTCCAGCAGTCTAGTTGGATGAGTCACTCCTTGGTTTCATACTCGCGCTTAGAGAACAGAAGATCACGGGTTAGATTTTAAATTAGCATCCTGGTTTCGAGAGGAAGATTTAGCCAAGATGTTCAACCCCAATCACTTTCCTGTTATTTCTGCGGAAAAGTTCACTGTGTTGGACTTTAGGTGAGAAAAGATTTAGGGCAGGTTATGGCACCATTCGTAGCTGAGTAACCTGTTCATACTGATTAATCTCTCAGTTGGGGTCTGACCGCTTGTGGAGTTGCCAGTGAATATCTAACAATGTCCTGTCACATTATTACCTTCTGCAAAGGATGGAGAAAAACACTAGAAACAAGTAGCAACCTGTTTCAATAAAACAAAAGCTCCAGGTACATTGCCTCAAAACTGGAAACCTCAGAACTGAGTCCATGCTGGATTTAAAACCTTGCCTTTTTGGGAGAAGAAAATTAGAACCTTACTTCAGTTAGTAGGAGACACATAAAATTATATGAAAGCTTAAAAAGGGAATGTGCAATAGTGAAGAAATAAAGTTTGGAGAAAATAATAAAATAGGTTAGGCTAAGGGTGTGCTGAATTCAAAGGACTGACATGATAAGGCGCATCAGGTGGGGTCGAGGGTCACTCAGAACATTTGGAGAAGCCAGTGGATGAACCTGATAAATGGACCAATACATCATTTAGTCAAATTATTTTATGCATTTCCTAATTAAGATTGATGTGTGGCAGCTTATAGTGTATGGTTTACAGGCCACTCCAGTTTTTGCATAGCCAGATTTGAGACATTCAACTTGTATTGCTTCGTTTTTATTTCTAGTCGGTCTTGTAGTAGTTATAATTTTTAAAAATGGCAGCTTTTTGGATGTTAAGGGTTGAGAAGAGATCAATATAGAGTGCTACTTTTAAGGCTACAAATGTGGGACAAAGAAGCGAAAAGCATAATGATTGTTGTCAGATTGTTGTTGTACATGGAGTCATATGTGGAATTGCTTTCATTCATGTGGGAACATACTGACATGGCAGTGGAGACAAAAAACTTGGAATTAGTTGAGTGCTGCAACACCTCCCCTTTTTTTTATGGGCTTGAATAGGTTTTTCTCCTTTGTTATATTAAGGGCGGCACGGTGGCACAGTGGTTAGCACTGCCGCCTCACAGCGCCAGAGACCTGGGTTCAATTCCCACCTCAGGCGACTGTCTGTGTGGAGTTTGCACATTCTCCCTGTGTCTGCGTGGGTTTCCTCCGGGTGCTCCGGTTTCCTCCCACAGTCCAAAGATGTGCAGGTCAGGAGAATTGGCCATGCTAAATTGCCCGTAGTGTTAGGTAAGGGGTAAATGTAGGGGTATGGGTGGGTTGCGCTTCGGCGGGGCGGTGTGGACTTGTTGGGCCGAAGGGCCTGTTTCCACACTGTAAGTAATCTAATCTAATCTAAAAAGTGTAGTTTAGAATGGATGTGGCATTCATTTGTTCATATTTGTTAACATTTCTAATAAAGAAGCTACACACAAGGATGCTTTTCATTTTACTGATTTCACTTTGAGATCAAGCTGATCAGTTCAGTTTCATAGAAGTAAACTTGGGTGATATTACTGAAATCACATGTGTTTTACAGATGTATGTCCATCCCAGTGACGATGCGAGCAATCCGTCGAAAGGCTGAGACCATCCAAGCAGACACTCCGGCCTTACCCCTCATTGCGGAGACAGTCGAGGACATGCTGAAAAGGAATCCACCACCAGCCACCAGTCCTGGCTACAGCACACAACTGGGCAACAACCCAGCTAGTGGCACCACGACTCCAACAAGCACCTTTCCTGGGCCCATTACCAACATCTTCAATTTAGGAAACATGGGAGTGAAAGAAAGGCATGAGTCAGGGCATGTGGAGGATTCTTTTAAAGTAAATCAGAACCCCATTCTGACTAGTTTACTGCAAATTACAGGGAGTGTTGGTTCATCCATTGGTTCAAGTCCTACGCCACCAGGCCATACGCCACCACCAGTATCTTCCCCTGCAAGTAATACCAAGAATCACCCCATGCTCATGAACTTACTTAAGGACAACCCAAGTCAGGATTTCTCTACACTGTATAATAGTAGTCCTTTGGAGAGGCAGAATTCTTCATCAAGCTCTCCTAGAATTGATGTGGCTTCAGGCAGCACAAAACAGAAAAAAAAGAGGACAAGGTCACAGACAGATAAGCCCAAGCAGCAACAGACCGAGGAGGACTTTCAGAGAGAGCTCATCTCCATGGACTTTGATGCTCCAAACAGTGTCTTTGATGTAAACTTGGCGGGAGATTCTTTGGACACTCCGCACATCACCCCTGCCCCCAGTCAATGTAACACACCACCTACTACCTATCCTCCCACGGTTGTGCATTCTCAGCAATCCAGTATGCCGAGAATGGTGCGCCTACCCAGCACAGACAGCATTGGAGCAGACGTCACTGAGATTCTGTCTGACATAGCAGAACAGACTGCGAAACTGGCCAGCACAGGGGACAATTGCCAGTCCATTGGGACACCAGTCCGTGATTCTTCGAGCTCTTCTCATTCTGCTGTAAATAGTACATTTGATGCAGATGTTTTTCAAGGTGAAAGCAATGAGAACACGTACACCGATCCTGCAGATTTAATAGCAGATGCTACTGCTACTCCAACCAGTGACTCTTCAAATCAGTTTTTTCCCGATGGAGTAGATTTTTTATTAGATAATCAAAGTGGGAACAATTTTGTGAGTGGCTACTTTGATGAGAGCAGCCAGGGTGGAGATGGCGAGGACACAAAGAGCTTTCCGTCACAAGCACTTGACTCGATTAATGTGCATGCAATGAGTAGTGATGCTGGAGATCGCTCCAAAGGAAGTAGCCATACGGACATGGTGGATTTCAGTATGTTTACAAGTGGCAGCAAGTCTTTAGGGCCATCCGATGGGATGGAACACAGTGGGAATCAGAGCCCTTTGTTGAGCACTGTGGAGGTAGGAAAAATGGATAAATCTCAAAAGCAGCGATCTTCTAAGGAGGGAAATGGTAGCAGCAATAGCAGTTTATCAGGGATGGGTACGGATGGAAAGCCTGGGAAACGCACCAGGACACCATCGAATGAAGGGAAAAGCAAAGAAAAGCCTCCAAAACGCAAGAAAACTGACTCCGAAAGTAAATCTCCCTCTCATAGTGTATCAAGTCGTCCTTTCACTCCGCCAGCTAGCACCACTGGCTCTAAGTCACCTGGAAGCTCCAGCCGGTCACAGACACCACCTAGTGGGGCCACCCCTCCAATTCCAAAAATTACAATTCAGATTCGCAAAGAGATGGTTGGCAAATCGTCCTCACATAGTCAGTTTGGGTCAGGCTCTTCATCCAGCAGTAAAAGTCACCACTCGCATTCCTCAACTTCCTCTTCCTCCAGCAAAGTGAAAAGCAACAAATCGGAAGGCTCTTCCAGCTCGAAAATGAGCAGCAGTCTTTATCCAGGCCAAAGCAGTACCAGCTCAAGCCAGTCTAAGAGTTCTTCTCAGTCCATGGGAAAACCCAGCTCTTCTCCAGTCACCAAGCATGGGTTAAGCAGTAGTAATAGTTTGAGTTCCAGCAACAGTGGTAGTAATAAAATGAAACCGCAAGTTAAGTCGTCATCCTCCTTGGTTAATCCATCTGGAGGAAAGCCCAATGTGTCTCCTTCCCATTCGAGACCTTCAGGTAACTCAGACAAACTTTCATCACCATTGAAGCCCATCCCTGGGACCCCGCCTACAAAGGCAAAATCTCCAGTAAGTTCTGTCTCAGGGAGTTCTCACATGTCAGGTTCTAGTTCCAGTTCAAGTATGAAACAGTCTTCTGGTATGGCATCCTCAAGTTCTTTGAACCAGAAGCCTCCAACCTCCTCCTCCTCTTCCTCCTCTTCCTCAGCTTCCTCAATGTCCTCATCTCAGAATGCTCACGGAAACTTAATTAAAGGAAAATCTCCAAGTCGCACCAAGAAGCCATCCTTGACTGCAGTGATTGACAAGTTGAAACATGGTGTGGGTGGTATAGGTGGTTCGGGTTCAGAAGACTGTGCAGATGGTCAAGTGAGTACGGCAACAATGTCTTCTACTCATAGCATGCCATCCAAACACAATATGTCCCCTGCAGATTACCAGGGAAAGCGAGAGAAAAGTGACAAAGATGGAAAATCCAAAGTGTCTGTCTCAGGCAGTTCAGGTGATGGTGGAAAGAAATCATCTGACTCCAAGAATGGTGGTGGTACTGGTGTGGCAAAAATTATCATTAGCAAGCATGATGGTGGTTCTCCAAGCATTAAGGCCAAAGTTACCTTGCAGAAGCCAAGTGACGGTAGTGGTGATGGTTTGAGACCACAGATATCTGGTGCAAAAAACTATGGTTCACCGTTGTTCAGTGGTTCAACGCCGAAACATGAACGCTGTTCACCAAGTTACAGCAAATCTCCTGCTTACACCCCCCAAGGGGGAGATAGTGGCAGCGAATCAGGATCATCCTTTGCTGAGAAGTCCCACCAGAACAGTCCGAGTTCAGATGACGATGTCCGACCGCTCCCCGAGTACAACTTAGAAAAGCATAAAAAGCACAAAAAGGAGAAGAAGAAAGGCAAGGATAAGGATCGTGACAGGGACCGAGACCGCGATAGAGACAGGGAGAAGAAAAAATCTCACTCCAGCATCAAGCCAGAAAGTTGGTCAAAGTCTCCTATTTCAACTGACCAATCCTTAAATATGGCAGGGAGCACATCCCTGAACTCTGAAAGGTCGTCTCGCCCTAGCCCAGCATTCTTGTTTGGAGATGATGATGACCTTATGAATGTGGCTCTGATTGGAAACTGAATTGAAGTGCATTGTTTTTAAAGCAAGGCTGTCTATTGTGTGACAATAGTATTTTATTGCTGATTACATGAGATTCTTGACTTTAAGCTAATAACTTGCTGAGAATCTGGCAGATGCCTCAGTGGTGTTAAGCTTGTCATTTTTTTAATGTCAGCAACCATTTATCAAACAGTGTATGTGAAATGTAACATATTGTATATTTTTGAGAGATTGGGTTTTGTTAAGTCTTACATGAAAATTATTTTGTCTTCCCTTGCTTATCAGTCTTTTAAGGGGGCAAAATCCACCCAAATATTGGGGTTTTTGTATGGAGACTTCCTGGCCCAAAACAAAAGTTTGGGCCCAAAAAAACTTAGCAATTCTTCACTAATTGCTCCTAATCTCCTCTTTGTGTTTGGTTCCTACATTTTTACAGCTGTTTTACTGACTGAAATATACTTTAAAATTGAAAGGAGACTGAGGCCTTGTGTGCTAAGTCTCTCATATTTTTCAAATGACTAAGATGACCATGCAAATACTTTCTCCTTGTCTCCCATGCCACGTACAAAGATTGTATTTAACTATTTGCAAGGCCCAGATTCTTTTATATAAAAACCTAAGATGCTTTTAACATACTTTATTTTTAACTATTTATTAATCTCTTAACTTCAGAATTGTTTCATGTGTTAATTCAAATCATTTTTTAAAACAGTTTCTAAAGCTTCTTGTAATCTATTTTGAAGGCAAAGGTTTTGCATTGCTTTGAATGCACAGGCTGTGCTGCAGCCTTTTTTTCAGTTTGGTGAAGAGTAAGAATATATACTATCGTTTGTATTAACACTTTGAAGCTGATGATTTAGTTCAATTGAAAGAAGTTTTGTCATTTCTTGGTCATCTGTCAAATTCAGTATGAGATTTTTGTCTTGGAACTGTTTCCTACTTCCTCCCAGTTTAATGTTGTGAGTTGGGCGGTATAGGAGTTTGCATGCCTATGCACCATTAGGTTGAAACAAAAGCTTTTGCTAGTTATCAGAAAACTGAACCAGCCAAACATTTTAACTGATTTCCCAGATACCTATTACCTTTGACATAACTTTGTATCCATTGAATAACCAGTGAAAGATAAATGTTCTCCCTTTTGTCCTGATGATAGATGGTTCGTTGCTGTCACCAGGAGACCATACTTAATTATATGCAGGCACTATTCTTAAAAGGAGGGAGAGAAACATGACATAGAATACTGTCTGCTATGCATTGTCTAAAATTCATGGTAATACCTCTTTGTGCTCTCCAGTTCAAAAAAGATCAGAACTAAAACATAACAGTGCTTAATTGAAAAATGTAAGTGCATATTGTCTGATTTCACATTATTGTTGGGGAAGGTTCTTGCTCGCTCCCCCCCCCCCCCCAAAAATTGATGTACTTTCAGTGGAATAGTGAAGCATCTTTAAAGCATCTATATCACCCATGCAACCAGATCATGACAAGCATAGGCTAGTGTTTAACCCAGCCTTGACCCTGCGCATTAGCTTCAATGATAAAGCATTAACATTGGGCAGTATTAATATAAAACTGAAACTTTGTTTCACTGTTGTTCTAACACCAGATTTTAGCAAATGCCACAGATATTTCTTATAAGCCAAATATTTAAGATCATGGCCTAACTGGACAAACTGCTGTGCATTTCAAAGCAAATGTTGAAAATTAAACTTGGGGTCTAGAGTAATTAGTGAATTGTTCAGATCTCACCAGTGGTTCAGATGATGGGAAGAGTGTTATCCTTTTGCCCTCCAGTTTTACCAAAGAAATTGCCAAATAAAGACTCATTGGCATTTTGTTCAATTGGTAATGATTTTGTTTGATGATAGCAAATGCATGATCAGTGGCAGTTTATCAATAGTGCAAGGGTGACTGCTGAATGTACTGAACAGCTGTGAAAGCTCTGCCACCAGAATCTAATAGGTTATAATATTCACATTGATGCTTTTTATGCTGTGAGCATGGGTGAAAGACTTGCAATTACTGATGGGATATTTCTTCTATGCCCCACTTGATTCCTTTTGTGAGCTGAAGTGAAGGGAAATAAATTGTCAGTGCGTTAATGACCAGACAATGCATATTGCCAGTCTTCCATCCAGGCTCAAAAGTTAAAATTCACCCCATTCTCCTAGAGCAGTTCTTGTCTCTGCCAGTGCAAGACTAACCTCAAGTATTTCCTTTCCTCTTACTATTGGCCTTAGCTCAAAATCTCTTGTCCAGTCTGTACTTTTATATCTTTACTGGTAATCAGCCCTCACCATTCCTCCAGTCCTCAAAGCACTGACTCGTATTTGGGTAATACAAGCACCAGCTACCCACAAAGGTTGCACCTAAGTAGCTGTATTCTATATGTCATGACAATGAATGCCAGCAGGTTCTTTGAAGGGCATTGTTCCAAAGCCTAGCCCTGTCCTTGCTTAATATCCTGTGTAGTTGCAGTTTCCAGATGAAAGCAGAAGGTGAATGGTAACTGACACCCAGGCCCACGATTCCCTACTTAGGCCATTAGTGTTGGAACAAACCCAGTTACAGCCCTGATGAGGTTTGTGTGCTCAGCAAAGACTGAGAATCCACCCACTTTTTCATTGCTTAAAGCATTTGTATTTTGTATGGGAAATACCTTTTAAAGACTGTTTCATTCTGTGGATTGTGGCAGTTTCTTTAATGAAGGTACAAGATTTGATGACTTTAAAACTGAAGACAGCGTCAGGTACAATTTTAAAATATTAATGAAATTTGACAATTGCATTGACAGTATTAGGAAAACATAATTTAATTCATGATTGAAAAATGTTTGCAAAGTATGAAATTAAGTCCTGTCATTGATGAATGACAGTTTTTATTAAACTGCAGTTTTCAACTATAAGAGCTTTCACTGATATTGTCTTTTCCAGCACTGGGTTATTGGTATTGAGACAGATAAAAGCTACGATTTTTAGCACCAGTGTATGTCAGATAGCATTTCGTGCACAGTTCAATGGGTTTGCAAGCTTGCAGAGGTGCCTTGGTTTTTTTAGTTGCTCTGTGTTTATTCACTGTGGCTAAGTTCAGGCATGAAACAGAATTGTAAAAGCAAAACGTTACAGCAGAAAATCAGGCTAAACAGTCCCGTAAATCTGCCCCAGTCGTTTTCTCCAGGTGTGCCACCTGCTCTAATCTCTTGTTTCATTTGTTCCCTATTCCATGGTTTGTCTTTCATTTTTTAAGTATTTATCTAAACACCTGAAAAGGCATTTCGCGATTCTGTTTCATTTATAATTTAAAATGTCAAAATTTCCCACACCTCGAAATAATTTTTTCTTTTATTTTATATTGGGACAGCATGTGGGGAAAGAAAAGTGAAAGTGCACAACTGGTTAGTCGGCAACCAAAAGTGAAAATTATTGAGTATTAAATATGGATTATCTTCAGTCACCCTAAGTGAGAATGGTGCCTCAAATCTGAACCATGTTTGTCAAAACCGGCAAATGGAAAAGCAAAAGGGTATTTCTGGATGTATTGTCAGAATTTTGATTTAAGTGAACATACAATTTACATTTTCCCAGTATGATGTTCTGTGTGCCTAACTAGTTGGTGTTCCCAGTTGCCTGAAGAGTAAAGTTGCATCTTTGTGAGCAGTGCAGACCTGAGCACCCATGTTTCATTCCTTGTCTCTGCTGCGTTTTAACCAGTAGTGGCTGTATCTTTGTACCTCCAGACTTTAGAGAGGAGCAAAACAGCTTTAATTTTTCATCACTGTTCAGTGGTGCCTGTGAAAAATGCTGTGCAAAAACATCTGTAATATCCAACATAGTCAAAACCTCGGACCGAGCACCCAGTCTAGTCCTAAATAAGGAATATGACCACTTTGATGAGGCATCAAATGTGCCCTGGAACTACCCTAAGAAGAGTCGGTAGTGATGGTAACAGTAGGAAAAAACTGCTGCCATGAATCAATTTTAAAATTCCTATTTTAGAAATAAAATCACATTTCTCCCTGCTTTCTCATTTAGGTAGCCATTTTGAAGTTTTCTAGTGGTTGCTTGAAGTAGTTGGTTGGGTGTGTGTGTATATAAAAATAAAAGTCAAAATGTGAGACTTTTTTCTTTTAAATTATTTCCAGAAACTTTCAAATATTTGCTTTTTAAAAAAAGTATTTTTATATATATTTTGACATAAGACCTTGTAATTTCTCTTTGTACAGTGATCTCAGTGTGACAACGAAAATGCCCAGTGTTTGACTAAAGCAGATGTAGGTAAAGAAAATGGGTGACCACTTCATATTTCATTGAAAATTGTTTTGCTTTTCCATGCTGCATGTAAGTTGATTTGCAGATTTCTTCCTATTTAACATAAAAGCTAGGTTTGTGCCATACACCTTGCAAAATGTAAATATTTTTCTGGTGTCTGCATTGAAATAGGTGTTACTTTGCAGAAAAAAATAGAGGTGTTATTGTTCATAAATACTTGGAAAATAGCAGGAGTACTTACATGTGTTAACATTACATTTGCAGGAATTTGCTCTGTATTTTGCAGTGTTGACTGTTTCTACATTGTAATTTTGATGTTTCCTTAAAAACAAATTGTAGAGAAGCTGGGGATGATTTGGCGTATCACATCCTTTCACTTTTAATACCTGGGTTTAAATGCATCCCAGACTATTGAATTCAGAGGCTTTTTAGGACCATCGGTGAAGTGTGTTTAAAATCTCAGAAGTACACAACCCAGTCGATGGTGTTTCTATTCAAAGTTTGGGATAAGATTTGTGTTTCTGTTCATCACACCGGTATGAGCTGCTTGATGGAGCTACTCAATTAATTCTACTCTCTTGCTCTTTCTGCTGAGACTTGATAATTTTTCTGTCAAGTATTTATCTAATTCCCTCTTGAAGCTGCCCCTGTGTCACCTAATTCTCTTGTAAATCACCTTAAATGTGTGTCCTTCAGTTATTAACCTTTCTGCCACGAAGAATAGTTTATCCTAATGACTTTAGCAAAAGCTTCCATGGTTTTGAACCACCTCTTTCAAATCTGTTAATCTGTGTGAGAGATGCAAGGTCACCTTGACCAGAAATGCCAACTTTGTTTCTCATGGCACGTGTTACCTGACCACCTGAGTATTTCCAGCATTTCGTGTTTGATTTCAGATTGTCAGCATCTGCGATATTTAGCTTTTTTCTTAACCTTCTCAACTTAAGAACAGACCCAGCTTCTTTAGTCTCTCCACATAACTGAAGTTCCTCATCTCTTTCTCGTAAACTTCTGCACTCTTTCCAAGGCTTTGACATCTTCATAATCTGTGGTGTTGATCACAGCATTTGAGTTGAGACGAGCCAGTGTTTTCTAAAGGTTTCAGTGTAACTTTGCTTTTGTATGCTCTGCCTCATTCATAAAGGACCCCATGTGCTTTTCCTAGCAGTCTTCTCCATCTACCCTTCACTTTCAAAGACTTGTGTACATATGACCCAGATCTCTCTGTTAATTCATCCTTTATAAAATTGTAAATTCTAAAATGTAAATAAAATTTTAATTACTTGTGACATACATTTGTGTTGTCTTGATTCAGTGTTAATAGTCAGTGATATATTGTACAAGATTACCATGGAAATGTGAGATTTATATTTGACCTTACAGTTGTCTACTGTTGATGAGTTGGAAGGACCACATGTGGAATGATCCAAATTTGTATGAAAACTACATCTTGTCTAACCCACACATTCCCAATCCTGGGCACTTTTTATGCTGAGGCCTGTCCTATCACTGAAGTAATTTAGTTGCAGTATAATAACAGTGGGAAAGAAAAGGTATCAATTTGTAAAGCAATGAGTTACACCCAAAGCACTTCACACGTAACAAATCACTTTGAGGTGCAGTCATTGCTATGCAAGCACTTGCAACCATTTTGTGTACAGCAAAGTCTCTGTAAAGGCAATGCAGTGGATAGCCAGTCAGCCCATTTTAATTTGAAAGAAGGTAATGTCATTAAAATAATGACATAGATCTTTAGGTCTGGCTGAATCACTGGGTCAAATTATAGGACCTGGTTTTAGTGTTTCTCTTGTTATGTACCAGGCCAGATCCCCTCAAAATATTTTAAGAAGGTAGTCTGGATCCTAACTTTTTCTTATTTTAAAGGCAGATGTGATTGGATATTCCAGGTTTGATGCAGCTAATTAAATCACTGGCTTTAAGCGAAACATTTTATTTAAACACAACAGTTGAAATACGAATTTAAAAAATGGAATTTAGAATAACTTGACTTTTGGAAAACTTAACTGATCGACGCAGCAGCTTAACTAAGAGGCTGTTCCAATTCCTGTAACATCCCATAAACACACCCCTTGGCAAAAGGTGAGTTCAAATGCAGGTTCTTACAGGCAGGAGAGATTTCTTAGAGAGAAAAGCCAGTCAAGAATCGTCTGCTGAAGCTTGAAACCTTTCTCTGCACTGCAGCAGCTTCTCACTGTTGCAACTAAAACAAATTAGAAAAAACCTGAACTGGGAGAACTGGACATTCCCATTGTTTAAGTAGACATTTTGGCATGTCTGCCTTTGAGCTGTCTTGAAAAAAACCAAAAACAAAATAACTTTTTTAAAATGACAGCTTTGCTACAGACTCAGGAAATTTAATAGAATTACTGAGGCACTCTACACCAAAAAAAACTTCCACCAGATTTTGAAAATGACCTTGGAGCTTGCTAAGTTGGTTTGCAAGAGTCAAGAGAGCCTTTTCAGATGTTAGCTTTCTTAACAAGAATGAGAGTTGACAAAACTGTCTCTTAATGCTAATGTAGGAGAATAAAGTATTCGAAGGGAACGGGTTTATTAGTCGATGAATTGTGGCTCTCAAAAGGGAATTGGGTAAGGGTCTAAAGGGAAACATTTTACAGAACCATGGAGGAGTTGGATGAGCTAAATTCTTCTTGTGGAAAGCTAGCTGGCTGGTGGCTTTAGGGAGCCCTACAGTTTATACTGTGTTGGAGCCTGCAACCTTGTTAAATTGAGGTAGAGGATCTCCTCTGGAGCAGTGGCATGGCTGCTTCAGTCAGCTTCAACATTCTTCAAAAAGTAAGACAATGTTCATGCTTCTTGGTAGTAATCTGGTGCCTGACACTGCAAATGCATGTGAGCTTCACTGCAAGAAAGGATCAGCAGAGAACCGGTGAAGCATCAACGCTCACTGAGAAGCACATGATATTCATTGGATAGCTTGCCTAAAGAGTCTGCAGAGGCACAATGACCCAAAAGGCCTTCTCCTGTGTTATGTGATTCCAATTCTGTGTTGAAGCAAGATGTTAACAGTTCTTGTGGAAGAGCGAAAGTTAGAAAGCGGTAAAAGTCTTGACTTCAGAAGTAGAACATGAAAACTAAATATGAGAATGTTTAACTGCAGTCCCGCTAAAATCATTCTGTAACTTGGAGTGGAATCTGAGAATGGAATGAGAGGTGTGATTTAACTATCGTAAGTTGATGGTATGTAGAATGGGTAGTTGATTCTGAGAATGTGTAGCTGAGTCAGGTTTCCACTTCACTTCATTTTCTAATTAATACAGTCAGATATACCGTAATTCATACAAGGTCCTGTTTGCCTATTCTGGTGGGCATTAAAAATGTGATGGTACAATTCATGGGAGGCAATTGCCTAATGACATTATCACAGGACTGTTAATCCAGCAACCCACATAATATCCTGGGGGCCCAGGCTTGAATCCTGCCATGGCAGATGGTGGAATCTGAATGCATTAAATATCTGAAATTGAGAGTCTGATGACCATGAATCCACTGTCAATTGCTGGAAAAAAGCATCTGGTACATTTAAGTCCTTTAGGGAAGGAAATTGTCATTCTGATCTGATCTGGCCTACACGTGACCCATGATCCACAGCAATGTGGTTGACTCTTAACTGCCCACTGTGTAATTAGGGCTGGGCAATAAATGATGACCTAGCTAGTGATGCCCTCATTCCGTGAATGAATTTGAAAAATTAAAATGCTCGTGCAAACTTATGTCCGTCTTCCTACCTGAGGATTGCTGGAGCTAATTGCAGTATCCACTTATATAGCACACCGGAACCAGGAGCCTTTCTGATTGGCAGGATTGTTGTGCCAAGGGAATTTTTCTGGTGCCCTGGACAATATTTCAATGTGAATTGCTTTGGAGCATCCCCTGAATACACAAAAGGCTTTACAACAATCCAAGTTCTTACTTCATAAGATTCACATGTTTGAATATTGTCTGGGATGCATCCTGGAAATACTTGGATATACAGTCAAAACATTCATAAGCAGTGCCACTCCTGGGTGCGTTTTTACCATGTTTCCAATGAGTGACCTGAAAAATAAACTTGTAAAATATTTATGGGACTGCAGCATTTGTTGAGGTAATTGGTAATGATCCATCCAAATGAGAGGAATTTAAATATGTTTGTTCATTACAGTGTAAGTGTCGTAGGACTGACTAATCTGTGTCTCCAGTCACATTTAATCTTCAGAAGCCAAATTACAGATCATGATTAACTGGGACAGATATAACTAATGTATGAAATGTATTGGAATTTACTTTGGCATGACTAGAGCTTAATATATGATGCTATAGTTGGCCTGTTGGGTTGATCCATGTTAAACCCATCCAATCATATTAATTAAACAATATTACAAGTGATAGCCTGCAAGAGTTGACAGCCATTTAATTCTTGGCTTACCATAGATCAACTTGAATTATATATCTTTTGAGACAAACTGTGTTTAAATACAGTCTTTATAATAATGATATATGGTGTATAGGACAGTACTCAGCCCTACAAACAGCAATTCTAAACAAGAAGACATAACTTTTTATCTCAAGCTAAATTGATTAGAAGGGAATTGAGGCAATATTTTTTCTCACATGGTATTGACTGTGCAATGGTGCAGAAGGTCATGGATGCAAAATTAGCTGAGGTGTTGGAAAAAGGAGATAATTGCTAAATAACTATCATACTAAGGGATGCAGAGGGGGAAAAAAACAGGAATTGGGATTATTAAGATAGCAGTTCCATCCATTGTTGACATTGTCAAGCTCAGCATTGAACCTGGTGCCATCATACCTAAGCGATGCTGAGCCTTTCAAACAATGGAGTATCTAAGGATACAATCTAGTGTCACAGATTGCTTGACAGAAATTGATCAAGAATTGATGGATTGTTTCAAGGGCTGGATAAAGGGAGAAAATTATGCCTGTTAATGTACAAAACTGATCTGATCAGGTGTTTGAGTGCTCCATGATTCAATATCTCTAGGGGGAAAGGTCGATAATTAAAATATTTTGAATCACAAGAGAAATCATCTCTAAGTAAAGAAATCAAAGAAAACTAGCAATTTTGAATGATGCAAATTCTAAAAGTGCAATTTGATTGCTTATCCTTAATGATATTGTGGAACATCTTTTTAATTTAGAAGAATTCCTCTTAAGTTTTGTAGCATTATTCAAGATTTACATTGTAACCACCGGAATATTCCTTTGTCAACTTTTGTTATTGGCAAAATAATCTGCAGTTCAGTTTCTACCAGTTGGCTGCATGGATAAGATGTTGGTGGATTAGAGTGGTGCTGGAAAAGCACAGCAGTTCAGGCAGCATCCGAGGAGCAGGAAAATCAACGTTTTGGGCAAAAGTCCTTCATCGGGAATAGAATCTCTCTGTGTGACTCATGCACCAATGTCAATTTGCCCTGTTCAGGAAGACCTTCAGAATGTCATTTAAAATGCTGTCTTTGTCCTTCTTGATAGTAGGTGTTGATTTTAAATTTTGCCATGTGGCAGTGGTTTGGAAGTTAGTAATTTGGCATGTGGATGCCGTGTTCAGACCAGTGGGGCTAATTTCATGTGGCTGTGGTTGCAAAGCAGGAAGAATTGGCTTCAGTAAAGAAACTGGAGTTTGTTCATCAGTCTTCCCACTTGACTTAGAGTATCCTGTGGAGACAGAAATGGTGGAAATTTTCATCTGGAGCTGTCGTTGGTAAGTGACCAAAGTCACTTTAGGGCGGCTCGGTGGTTAGCACTGCTGCCTCACAGCGCCAGGAACCCAGGTTCAATTCCCATCTCTGGCAACTGTCTGTGTGGAGTTTGCACATTCTCCCCGTGTCTGCATGGGTTTCCTCCCGGTGCTCCCGTTTCCTCCCACAGTCCAAAGATGTGCAGGTTAGGTGAATTGGCCATGCTAAATTGCCCGTAGTGTTAGGTATATTAGTCAGGGGTACATGTAGGGGAATGGGTCTGGGTGTGTTGCTCTTTGGAGGATCGGTGTGGACTTGTTGGGCCAAAGGGCCTGTTTCCACACTGTAGGGAATCTAATCCACTGTTGTTGTACTGAATGAGGGTGATGGCAAGTGTTGTAAACCTAAGGCACTCACCAATCTGCATGACCATTAGACTTATAATTACCTGTGTGACAAATCTATATCCAATTCTATTTGTTGATAAAAATCAAATTTCTGCATCTTTTAACAATAATAGCTTGCACTTAAAGAAATTAAAGGAAGATGAGACTTCAAGCTTAAATGGACCAAGATTAAGCATGTGTTCACATATGACTAGTTATGATGACAGTCCTAAAATAACCTGGTATTGTCCCCCATACACTACATAACCAAATTACACAACTGGAGTTTAATTTAGATAAACGTGAGTTGTGTTTTGGTAAGGCAAATCAGGACAGCACTTATGCACTTAATGGTAGATTCCTGAGGAGGAACAGAGAGACCTTGGGGTGCAGGTTCATAGTTCCTTGAATGTGGAGTCGCAGGAAGATGGGATATTGAAGAAGGTATTTGGTGTATTTGCCTTTATGTATCTTTTTCACGCATAGATTGGTGTGTGTATGGAATGAGCTGCCAGAGGAAGTGGTGGAGGCTGGTACAATTGCAACATTTAAAAGACATCTGGATAGGTATATGAATAGGAAGGGTTTGGAGGGATATGGGCCAAATGCTGGCAAATGGGACTAGATTAATGCAGGATATCTGGTCTGCATGGATGAGTTGGACCAAAGGGTCTGTTTCTGTGTTGTATGTCTCGATGAATCTATAACTCTAAAAAAAACAAGGGCAGAAGGACATATCTGTACACTTCCCTGTTTGATACCTTCCTGTATATAGTGTAAACATTTTTATTGAAAAGGATACAACATTCTGTAATTTTTAAGATTCCATCATCTTGGCTTGAGTGGTATCTCTTTGTCAAGAATCAAGAGGATTGGAGGATCAATTCTTAAAGGTTATCAATGCCCTGATCGTAGCAGTCATGACACATCAGTTTTGAAATGTACTGTACTTGCCTGATCATTGCTAAAATTGTGAAGAGAATTTTCTTGTTTACTAACTGATATTGCAATAAATACGGATCTGGCACTTAGCTCCTTGAAGGGACACCAGGTGTTTCTGGACACTTTGTATACATGGGCAATCCCGTGCAAAACTCTTCACGTAAGAATATACTTTCATACTATGAAGTAACACTTTAAATTATTGGATGTGTTACATTCAAAGGCAAGGTTTGGCACAATTTGTTTTTTTATAGAACTGTTTCTTGCTTACCAGTTTCTATCTACCTTTTACTGTGAAATTGCAGAAATACATGAAACAGAAAGGGTGTGCTGATGGGGTAAGGCATGAGGAGGTTCATATGAAATCAAAAGTTGATGATTAAATATTGAGGGTGCATTTTTAACCAAGTTTGGAATTTTAAGTGAAGGCATCGTGAACTTTGGAATCAAATTTGAAGGTGCCTGAAGATGTTGGATACTGTGTGATAAGCCAGAGGGTCATGTTCTCCATAAAGAACTGAAGGATTTTGGTGACAAATAGGATCTGAATCTCAGCTGTCATCATCATCATCATCATCATCATCATCATCATCATCATTGGTGGTTCATCGCAAACGAGGATGACTCTCTTGTGCTGTTCGGGTGAGTCTTGGTGGCTGTACAGACTGATGTGGTTTCTACAGGCTCTGTTGCACTTGGACCAGAAGATGGTCACAGGAACGGGTGGGCAGAGCATTGGTGTGGCAGCGTGCTGCATTCACTATTTTCATCTGGCTTCTGATTTTTCCCTGGATGTTCCTCCTCCATTTGGTTGGTCATGGGCCAGTGATTCCTTAAGTGTATCAGGAAATGCTTGCTGTGTCCACCTGCGGCTCGCCTGCTGTTTCGGAGCTGGGAGTCTTCTGACTGGAGCAAGTGTCAGAGAAAACAGTAAAGCCAGTGGCAAAGGACTAAAACAGTTGCTCCAGTCTTATGATTTTTCAGCTTGTTAGAAAAGAATAGAGCAAGAGCTTAAATGAAGAATATGATTGAACAAAAAAATGCAGTGTATCATGGGGTCTTGGAGGCTTGAAAGAATAACAGTTACCAAATTCTTGTACTACCCAAACATTATACTTTAGTAAAAAAGTTAATTGAATAGTGGTCAAATTATGACTGAGTTCTTTCACTTGTCTCAGGAATTATAGTGGCCAGTCATGTCAGCTAATTCTAAAATGCAGAATTTGTGTTTGTAAAGTGCTTTTAAACTTCTGGGGTACCCCAGCAAATTAAATTAAAGAGGTATGGGTGGGTTGCGCTTCGGCGGGTTGGTGTAGACTTGTTGGGCCGAAGGGCCTGTTTCCACACTGTAAAGTAATCTAATCTAATCTAATCTAATCTAATCTAAAAGGGTGGCACGGTGGCACAGTGGTTAGCACTGCTGCCTCACAGCGCCAGAGACCTGGGTTCAATTCCCGACTCAGGCGACTGACTGTGTGGAGTTTGCACGTTCTCCCAGTGTCGCGTGGGTTTCCTCCGGGTGCTCCGGTTTCCTCCCACAGTCACAAAGATGTGCAGGTTAGGGTGAATTGGCCATGCTAAATTGCCCGTAGTGTTAGGTAAGGGGTATATGTAGGGGTATGGGTGGGTTGCACTTCGGCGGGTCGGTGTGGACTTGTTGGACCGAAGGGCCTGTTTCCACACTGTAAAGTAATCTAATCTTAAAAAAAAAAAGGACAGGTAATGTTAGAAAGCAGCAACCAATTTATATACAGCAAGCTCTGACAAATAAAGAGATAATTTGTATTAGAATGCCGAGTGGGGGAGTAAATAATAGCCTTCTCTGCTCTTCAGAAGATGCAGTGGGATCTTCTCCATCAATCTAAGATGGGAGACAGGGCAAAAGTTTGATCTCTTATCTGAGAGGCAGTAACTCTGACAGAGCAGTTCTCCCCCAACACAGAGGGAGTTTTGTTTTGCCTGAGTTACACATTCAGGTTGCAGTAGTGGGTCTTGAACCTACAACCTTCTATTTAAGCCATAGGAATGCTACTACTGAGCCAATATTGACATGTCACCAAGTCTGGGATCTGCCTAGTTCTGATCCCTGATGAATGGTCAGTGTACTCATCTGGTCATCAAGAGTTTGAAACTGAAGGAATTCAACAGCTTGTGTTATCCCAATTTGCTGGTTGGAGACATCTATTTATTTCTGGGCTAACCAAATCTGATCACAGTGACTATATCTTTCACGCTGTCAAGTCCTGGAAGCTGAAAATTATTTTGCTATCTTTCCCATGTCCCATGGTGCAGTGATAGTGTATCTACCTCCGACCCAGGAGGCCTGAGTTCAAGTCACACCCCTGCACTAGGGGTGTGTCATAACATCTCTGAAACAGTTTATTAGGAAAAAGGTCATCCCCTTCTACTCATCACCCTAAGGTTACCATGACAACCTCGCCTTCTCAACATCACCTCTCATTTGAGGCATGGTGACCCCCAGGTTAAACTCATCAACTATCATCTCACCCTTGCGTTCTCTCTCTCTCTCTCTCTCTCTCTCTCTCTCTCTCTCTCGCATGCTCTCTCTCTCTCTTGCGCGTGCTCTCTCTCTCTCTCTCGCGCTCTCTGTAATGAGAGAAAAACCCTATGGGACTACAGTGACTTTATTTTCTATTTCCAACCTGCCACCTTCAATGGGGGCGTCAGACAGACGTGCATTCCTGAGAATATAAAGGTTGCTTGAGCCTGCTTCGCCTTTTTCCAAGTCTGCAAATTGTTTTGATGATTACCTTTCATGAACTTGAAAGTCACATCTAATTCTTACTTCCTTTTTTGTTTATCTGAAATCTACGCATATTAAACTTACTGACCCACATGATTTCCTGAAACACAGTTGGAATCATCAGACTTATGAGATTTAGTTTGTGAACATGGAGATAACATCTTGTGTGGTCTGGAACTTCCTCTTTGCACTGCTCTCATAACCCCTCAGAAATCAAATCAAAATTTTTATGCGATGTTCCCTTGAATAACAGAATTTTATTTTTAAAACTGGCAATGTTTTATTCTAACACAAGATGTGGCTATTCTCAGCCAGATCAAAATTTGTTTTCTATCAGTAATTGACCTTGGCAAATTGGTGGCAGAATGCAACTATCAGTGGAATTGTAATCCAAAACCCCTGGTTAATGTTTGGAACAATTCTATGAAAGGGTCATTGGACCTGAAACATTAACTCTGAATTCTCTCTTCTGATGCTGCCAGACTTGCTGAGATTTTCTAGCATATTCTGTTTTTGTTTCTGATCTACAGCATCCACAATCATTTCAGTTTTTAATGTTTTGGGGACATGGGTTTGAACTCCACCTTGGTGGATGGTGAAAGTTGAATGCAATAAAATCTGGCATAAAAAGCTAGCCTAATGGCAAACATTATTATTTGGTGTAAAAGCCCATCTGGTTCACAAATTTCTTTCAGGGAAAAAAAATCTGCCATCCTTGTCTTGTCAGGCTGACGTGTGACTCCAGACCCAGAATTCTTAATTGCTCACTGAAATGGCCAACCTAGCCACTCAGTTGCATTAAACAGTTATAATGCCTAAAGAAAGTTGGAACACCTGGTATCAACCTCGGCACTGGGAAAAAAAAGCTACAAAAACAGTCTTGTCAGCTGGCATTTTGTAGACTTTGTTTGGCATGTGTATAACTGAATTCAGATTTTGGAAACTTGTTTGAACTGTCTTTATGTACAACAATGGCATTCCATATATGTAACGCATCCCATTTGTCTGATCTGTTCTTTGCCAAGCCACTTGACTTGGGTGGGTGAGAGAAGACTTTAGTCAGTTCAGACTCCAGATTTACCTATTTACTTTTTTTTAAAAATCCTAACATCTGAGGACTTGTGCCAAAATTAGAACAACTATCTCACAGACCATTCAAGCAGCAACCTGGCATCATCACACTCATGGAATCATACCTTACTGTCAAGGTCTCTGATAACATCACCATCACAATGTTCTCTGCCACCAGTAGGACACTCCTAACAGAGCTACAGGGGAATACAGTCGGGAAGGAGTTGCTGTGGGAGTCCTCAATGTTGACCCCATGAAATCATGGTGTTATGTTCGAGAAAACAGTAAAGTCAGTGCCAACCAAGTAAAAACAATTGCTCCAGTCTTCCTGATTTTCAATTGGTAGAAATTGTAAATGCATGGAAAAATTATGTCAAATGGGGAATGTGATTGCACAGAGGAAGTTGAGTTTGCACTGTTTGCCATTGCAATAGATACAATAGATTCTCTTCCCTGCATAGGATTCCACCAAATCACAGCATTTACATGGGGAAGAGGGGTGACTAATAAGTGGAGTCTTAGGTATTTATCTTTGAACTTTGTCAGGCAACAATAACAAAAGTCATAGTTGCAATTTGGGGAGGAAGAGTTTAGATTAGATTCCCTATAATGTGGAAACAGACCCTTCGGCCCAACAAGTCCACACTGACCCTCCAAAGAGTAACCCATCCAGAACCATTTCCCTCCGACTAATACACCAATTCACCTAACCTGCAAGTCTTTGGACTGTGGAAGGAAACCGGAGCACCTGGAGGAAACCCACGCAGACAGGGGGAGAAAATGCGAACTCCACACAGACAGTCACCTGAAGCTGTAATCAAACCTGGGTCCCTGGTGCTATGAGGCAGCAATGCTAACCACTGAGCCACCGGGCCGCCCTGTTTAAATTCGGGTGGCAAGGATAGAGAATGTACTCTGAGTTGGCGAGTTCAATCAGTAGCAATACTATTGATTGAGCTGGCCAAGTTCTAAAGGACATAGCTGCAAGACTGGTGAGGGAACCGACACAAAGGGAAAATCTACTTTACATCCTCCTCAAGGTAAAAACAATGACTGCAGATGCTGAAAATCAAATACTGGATTAGTGGTGCTGGAAGAGCACAGCAGTTCAGGCAGCATCCAACGAGCAGCGAAATCAACGTTTCGGGCAAAAGCCCTTCGCTGCTCGTTGGATGCTGCCTGAACTGCTGTGCTCTTCCAGCACCACTAATCCAGTATTTACATCCTCCTCGCCAATCTACCTGTTGTAGATGTATCCATTCATGACAATATAGGTAACAGTGACCACCTCAGAGTCCTTGTGGAGCTCAGGTCCCTTCTTCACATTGAAGTATTGTAAAGTGCACTGTGTCTGTGCAAAATGGGACAGATTTTGAACGGACCTAGTAACTCACATGCTATCAAACAGCACATGCACCTATTCAATAATGCTCAGTTTATGTTCTGCTAGGGATACATAGGTCCTTGGTCCAAACATGGAAAAACGAATTGAATTCCAAAGGTGAGGTAAGAGTGACAGACAGCCTTTGACATCAAGACTATATCACAGTACATGTTGCATCAAGAGTGTTAGCAAAACTGGAGTTGATGGATATTGAGGGGGATATGAGGAGTGGTGCGGGGGCAGAATTCTCCACTGGTTCGAGTGAAATTTAGCACAAAGGAAGATGGCTGTGGTTGTTTGAAGTCGATCATCTCAATTCCAGCATATCTCTGCAGAGGTTCCTCGTGGTATGTATCATCAACCTGTTCAGGTGGGAACTTGAACGCAAGAATTTGGTTCAGAGATATGGACTGTACACCCCTGTAAGTCCCTTAGGCTAGTATTCTCAGCCCTACTAGCTGCATCACTGATTACCTTCTCTCCATCAGAAGGCCAGAAGTGGGATGTTCACTGATGATTGCAAAATGTTCAACACTATTTATGTCACCTCAGTTTGTGTCAAAATATAAAACCTATATAGCAAGACCTGGACACATTCAGGCTTGGGCTGATAGTGTGGTAAATAAAATTCATGCCACACAAGTGCTAGGCAATGACCATCTCCAAACTAGAGCAGGTATGAATGGCAAATCTCCTTCCCTAGAGGATATTCATGAGCCAGATGGGTTTTACCAATAACTGTTAACGGTTTCATGGTCTTCATTAGGCTCTTAATTCCAGATTTCTTTTCCCCAGATTCCACCATCAGCCATGGCAAGATTCAACCCATTCATAGTGTCATAGAGATGTACAGCACTGAAACAGACCCTTCGGTCCAACATGTCTATTCTGACCAGATATTCTAAATCAATCTAGTCACAATTATCAGCCCATATCCCTCTAAACCCTTCCTATGCATATACCCATCCAGATGCCTTTGAAATGTTGTGATTGTACCAACCTCCACCATTTCCTCTGGTAGCTCTTTCCATGCATGTACCACCGTCTGAGTGAAAATATTGTCACTTCGGTCCCTTTTGTATTTTTCCCCTCTCATCTTAAACCTATGCCCTCCAGTTCTCCACTCCCCTATCCAGGGGAAAAAACCTTTGATCCCTTTTAAATCTTTCTCCTCATACCTTAAACCTATGCCTTCTAGTTATGGATTCCTCTACCCTGTGAAAAAGACCTTGATCCTTCACCCTATCTATGCCCTTCATGATTTTATAAACCTCTATAAGGTCACCCCTATCCTCTAGGGAAAACAGCCCCAGCCTATTCATCCATCCTGTCCCTATCGCTCAAACCCTCCAACTCTGGCAACATCTGTATAAATCTTTTCTGAACCTTTTCAAGTTTCAGTTTGGCGGGGGTAACTATGACATTTTGACGTATTTTTGGTGCATAGTTGGTGTCGTGCCTCCTCGTTGGCCTCGCTGGTAAGCTCAGTAACACTGGCTGCTGAGTGACAAAACAAGAGAGATGGCAGTGGTACACGCTGTGGAGCGGCACGGTGGTTCAGCGGTTAGCACTGCTGCCTCACAGCACCAGGGTCCCAGGTTTGATTCCAGCCTCGGGTGACTGTTTCTGTGGAGTTTGCACCTTCTCCCCTTGTCTGAGTGGGTTTTCTCCGCGTGCTCTGGTTTCCTCCCACAGTCCAAGATGTGCAGGCTAGGTGAATTGGCCATGCTAAATTGCCCATCGTGTTAGGTGCATTAGTCAGAGGGAAATGGGTCTGGGTGGGTTATTCTTTGAAGGGTCGGTGTGGACTGGATGGGCTGAAGAGTCTGTTTCCACACTGTAGAGAAACAAATCTAATCTAATCAAACATCTTTCTGAGGAAGAGTCATATCAGTCTTGAAAAATTAACTCTGTTTCTCTCTCCATGGATGCTGTCAGACCTGCTGAGTTTCCCCAACACTTCGGAGAGGTGCCGTGGACTTGTTGGGCTGAACGCTGTAGGGATTCTAATCCCATGACATTCAACTGTATTACCATCACTGAATCTCCCATTATTAACATCCTGGCATATATCATTGGCTAGAAAGTGCACTGGACTAGCCACATCAATATTGAAGTTACAAGAAAGGACTAAAGATGGGGGCACAAACAGATAGTGGCAGCAATATGTACCATATTCAAGGTGCAATAACTCGCCAAAGCTCATCTGAGAGCACCTTCCAAACCTGCAAACTCTACCAAGTGCAGAGGCACACCACCCTTGCAAATTATTCTCCAACCCATGTATCATCTTGACTTGGAACCATATCACCGTTGTTTCACTGTCACTGGGTCAAAATCCAAGAAGTCCCTTCATTACAGCAGTGTGGATCTCTGTACATCTCAAGGATTGAAGGAGGCAGCTCATCACCACATGCCCAGGGAATTCGGAATGGACAATAAACACCCATGTCCCATGAATGAATTTAAAAAATACACTGGTCAGTGTGCTGTAGATATGGTCTCAGTGAACCCTTACCTCTTGGCCCAGAGATGGGGGTATTACTAATGTACAGATATACATTTAGAAGTTTATCTTGGTGTCAAATATAACAGCAATGTTGAGAACAACCTGGTGTGTTGTGGAGCAGGGTGGAGTTTATAAGCTGTTTTTGTGACAGGAACCAATGTTTTGGTCTTCACAATATTTCATTAGAGGGCATTTGAGAGAGGTGATGGTGAATTGGACATTGTCGGTGTTCATTTAATCTGACATTGCTCCTGTTAACATTATATCACAGAGGGCTTCAGCATGAAGATGACCAAAGTAACTGGAGGAAATGGAAAAAGAAGTTAAGTGGAAAATAATGGAAGCAGGGATGTCCAGTCCCACCTAGCTGAACGACTGAAGAAACATTAGTGGAGGAGGTATGGTCAGCTCAGTCAAAGACTGCAGACAAGCTGAGAATGAAGAGGAGTATTTAATGTTGAATGACATTGCACAACAGGACTAAAGAGCACCGATTTTAATGGTGACAATTTGAACATAAAAAGGTGTGTCAAGACACTTCACAGCAGTGTAAGCTGGACGATTGAAATAGAGTTAAAGAAAGGGTCATTAGCATAGACACCAGAACATTGATAAAAGAGTTGGGTTTTAAGGAGTGTCTTAAAGAAGCTGAATCATTGAGCTTCAGAGATGGAACTCCCGAGTCAAAGGCTAAGTTGCTGAAAGCAAGCGTGTCAAAGCTGAGGTAATGGAACTGTGGGCAATTCTCAGAAACCCAAAGAAACTCAGAGAGTTGTACAAGAAGATCCAGATCCGGGGGAGGCAAGAATATGGAGAGACATTGGATATCAACTAGACTACAATAACCAGGATGCTCTAGGGTAGAAACTCTGACATCTTCTGACTCAAAGGCAGGAAGACAAAGACACACTCTCTTAGAGAGTTTTGAGAAGATTTGTAGCTGAAGTTGAGATTTTGGATACAAGTTTGCTCGCTGAACTGGAAGATTCGTTTTCAGATGTTTCGTCACCCTATAGATAACATTATCAGTGAGCCTCCAGTGAAGCACTGGTGTTAGTGACCTGCTTTCTATTTATGTATTTAAGTGTCCTTGGGTTGGTGACATCATTTCCAGTGGTGATGTCATTTCCCATGATGATGCCATTTCCTCTTCTGATGGAAAAATAACAGAAAATGACAACACAACAGGAAATGCTATCACTAACCCAAGGACACCTAAACACATAAATAGAAAGCGTGTTACTAACACCAGTGCTTCACCGGAGGCTCACTGATGATGTTATCTATTATGGTGACAAAATACCTGAAAACTAACCTTCCAGCTCAGCGAGCAAACTTACATCCAGAACACTCTTAGAAATGACATTACAAAAACTGTATCTGAACATTTTTCTTCCTTTCTTGGCAGTAGCAGTACTTACTTTTAAAGCATGATAGTTGAGGCTAACGCAGCAATCACAGTAGTTGCTCCCCTAAACATAACAAGGAAATTGCAACATGACTCATTTGGCAAAAAAAAGTACCTTCCTTTAGCAATCATATGATCCAAAGAAGATTGCAATATATCGACTGTGGTATTGCATGGTTCAGGAATGTTTGCACAGTTATAGGGTTTCTTTTGACAGGGATTTGTTTGCCTCCTTAAGTGCAAAGGAAACCTGTGTCCGGACCCTTCAATAAAATTGTACCATACTGAGTTTGGAATAAATGCTGATGGATAGACCTGAACAGATTCTGCTGGCTTAGTGGATAAATGTACCATCTGCGAAGCATAAATAATAATAGAAAGTAGCTGTGAGTAATGTATTATTGCTCTATGTTGAATTCACTGACTTCAGATATGTTAGCAGTGGGAATGCTCCACTACACAGCAGTAGTGGGAGGGTTAAAGATTAGCTGTGGTTCATGTTGTAGTTTGACAGTTACCTCTGCTGACAGACAACCTGTCTTTTCTCTTTGCAGATGCTACTGGCCTGTCTAATTCTAGCATTTTATATTTTGATCAGTAAATTTAGCATTTGTATTAATTTGTTTTCCAAAAATATTCTGTTCAAAGAAAAGAAGAGAATTGCTGAGCCTTGAATTAAAGTGGTACTGCACCTGGGAGACCAGTTGAAGAAGTGAGAGTTGAATTTTCCTGGAACATAGCTGGTTAATAAAATCATACAGATATAAAGGCATTACCATTCAGCCTTTAAATCCTGTGGCAGCTTTTTGAAAGAACTATTCAATTTACTTCCACGCTTGAGCTTTCAAATTATTCAGGAGGTGAACTTCAGAACGCTTATCCATTATCTGCAAGGCACAAGTCAGGAATGTGATGGAATGTGCCCTACTTGTCTGGATGAGTGCAGCTCCAACACGCTTAAACTCAACGCCAACTGCAACACAGCCGTCCATTTCATTGACATCCCATTCATTTCCTATCCCCCATCGATAGCTCACCGGCACTGTACATCATCCATACCTCACACTGCAGTAACTTGCCAAGGCTTTTACAACATCACCTCCAAATTCTAAAGCCCAAGGACAGCAGATTTATGGGAACGCCACCATCTACAAGTCATGGGTTTATTGTCAATGCTTCATTGTCAATGGGCCAAAATTTAGGAGCATGCCACACAATAGCATTGCACCTACATCTCCTGGATTGCAACAGTTCAAGAAAGATGACTCAAGACTTTTTCAGGAGCAACTGGAGATGGGCAATACATGCTAGCCTGGCCACATCTTGTGAATGAATGAAACATGTTCAATCATTGAGCAGAGTAAAAATGGGAATAATTACCTTGTATTGCTAAAAGACAATGTTGTCAAATCTTTTCATGTTGCATTCCTGAGGACAGATGCAAGAACTTTAAATTCTAAAGGAAGCAATAATTTATACAGCATGAGGTGAGAATGCACATTGAGGGAAAACATGGTGCAGATTTGAGACTTTCAAGAGTTAGATTTGGATAGCAGAGGACTGGAGTGGGGAGTGGGGCAATGGGGGAAGAGACTGTGAGAGTGGAGACGTAGGGGAGACTTTTGGTGGTGAGTTAGAGATCTATGAAAGTTTGCTAAAGGGGATGGTAGTGAAGTTGAGTGTGGGGTGATGGAAAGTCCTGTGACCATGGGTGCAGCAGGGAAGTGAGGTACAGGCTGGAGACCTGTGAGAACTGCAGTAGGATGGAGGGTTTGAGGGGCTGGGTGGAGTAGAATGACACATGGGGATGCGTTGGAGAGCTGGATGGAGGCCTGGGGGTGGGGATGAGGGTTGTGCTTTGAGAGTAAGTGTAATTTGGGGACTGAAGGAGGACCATCAGAATTGAATCAGAAGCCAGAGGTAGCCTTGCAGTTTGTGGTCCCCTGACTTGGGTTCCTGAGAAGTGCCAATGTAGCTTCTAGCCAGCCTGACCAGGGGCCTGACAAATAATCTTAGAAACATAGATATGGGCAGCAGGAGTAGGCCATTCAGCTCTGCCAGTTAAATGATCATAGGAGATCTTCTATCTCAATGTCATTTTCCCCATACCCTTGACGTCTTTAAAAATCTAAAGATATATCTATTCCTTTCTTGAATGTATTCAGTGACTTGGTTGTTGATATAATCCTTAGTAATCAGTATTATTTTTTAAGACCTAAGGACATAGGAGCAGAGGGAGGCCTGCAAGGTCGTCTCTGGCCTCTGACTCAGTTCTGATGGCCTTACCTCTGTCCCCAAATGGCACTTTTATAGCACAACCCTCTTCCCCACCCTCAGGTGTCCATCCAGCTCTCCAACCCACCCACCCACCCCCTCCCCCCAATGTGGCAGGAGAGAGGCCATTCAGCCCATTGAATTGGTTCTACCATTCAATGAGGTTGTGGTTGATCATTAGACAATCAGAAATAGGAACAGGAGTAGATCATTTGACCTCTCAAGCCTGCTCTGCCATTCAATAGGATCATGGCCAGTCCCACATTCCTCACATTGACTTTCCTGCTATTGCCCTATAATTCTTGATTCCTGTAACCTATCTATCTCTCTCAGCCTTAAATATATGCAAGTACTCTGACACACAGCTCACTGTGGCAAGGAGTTCTAAACACTTACAACCCTGAGAGATGAATTTCTCCTCATCTCAGCTTTAAACTAGAAATCATAGGCCAAAGGGTCTGTTCTGTGCTGTACTTTTCTATGCTCTATTCACGAGGCCAGCATTAATTGTCCATCTCTAATTACCCAGAGGGCCATTAAGAGTCAACCACATTTCTGTGGCTTTAGAGTTAAATGTAGGCCAGACCAGGTAAGGCTGGCAATTTCGCTCCTTTAAGGACATTAGTGAACCAGATGGTTTTTCCTGATAATCAGCAATGGACATATGGTCATCATTAAACTCTAACTTCCAGAGTTTTATTGAATTAAAATTCCACCATCTGTCATGGCAGGATTCAGAGCCAGGTTCCCAGAACATTACTTGGGGCTCTGGATTAACTGTCTAATGATAGGCCATTGCCTCCCTACATCCCCATCATATTTCCAGCATCTGCAGTTCTTTTTTTCATTCTAAAATGCCATTCTTGACTGGCCTGGCAACAACAATAAGGTTGACTTTTAACTTCTCTCTGACATAGTCTTAGCAAGCAATTGTGGTATATGAGATCTAAAGGCAATTGACAAAGTAGATGTGGGACAATCTAGATTGAGAGGTCATAGTTTTAGGATATGGGGTAGCTGATTTAAAACAGGGATGAAGATGAATGACTTGTCTTAAAGGGTTGCAAATCTGTGTAATTCACCACCCCAGAGTGCAGAGGAGGAGGGGACATTGAGTAAATTTAAGGAGGAGATAGACAGTCATTTAATTAGTAGTGAGTTGATGGGTTCTGGGAGTGGGAAATAAAGTGGAGTAAAGACTGAAATGAGATCACCCATAATCTTATTGAGTGGCTCAATAAGTTCCTAGTTCTTTTGGGGTAATTAGGGATCAGCAATAAATGCTGGCCAGTCGGATACCCATGTTGTCAGGATAAGTTTGCTTACAAGTATGATTGTCCACCGTAGACATTCCATGGCACTGGACACAGGATCCTTGTGTGGCTGATGAGCCTGATCCTTGAGCCACATCTCCAACTTCACTTTTGGCAAGTGTTTCTAGGAAGTGGAAGTCTTCCGTTGCCTTGAGATCGCTTGCATTCCTTTCTCTGGTTCCTTTTCTGTACTTCCTTTTACTGATGGGTGTTTTCAAAGAATTGTGTCTTTACATACAGAAGTTTCCTCCAAGTCAGTTTCTTCTGAACAAAGGACTCACATACTTGGGTATCTGTGTTACATGTCTTGAGAGAAGCCTTCAGCAAGTCTTTGAAATGTTTCCTTTGTCCTCCTCTTATGCAAGTGCCTTCCTTGAGCGGGACGAAGAAGATTTGCAGTCAAAACTCAGGGATCCAGAACACTGAATTCTGAGGTAGGATCACTGTATTCAAAAAGTTCTCTCTGCTTTCTTTCCGCACATGCTGCTGAGTTTCTTGAGCATTTCATTTTTGATGTGTTTCAGATCTCTGGCATGCCATTCTTTAAGAAAATAAAGGAACCCAGCAGGAGTGGCAGAAACTGTAGAAAGAGAAACAGAGTTAACGTTTAGAGATCCTCTGTTTTATTGTCCTAAGCATTTGCCTTGCCCGATGCCAGGGAAGTTATGGGGAGATTATCATGGCCTCAAGGCTTGCTGCAATTAGGTGCACACTGATTTACAGCATCTTCAGTTCTTTCGGCTTGTTGCAATTAAACTGGTTGCCAGTGTAATTTGTAACCATTATCATAACTATTTTTGAAATTAAAGGAAGGGGAACTGGGCTCTCCTGCTGATGTCTCGTGTACGTCTGGCACCACTGACCAGCAAGGAGAAAGTGAGGACTGGAGATCAGAGTCTGGAAAAGCACAGTCAGGCAGCATCCGAGGAGCAGGAGTGTCCACGTTTTGGGATTAAAGTTAAAATCACACAACAGCAGGTTATAAGTTTGTGCGAAGATTTGTAGCTTGGGTGCTCGTTGTTGTGGTTGTGTTTGCCGAGCTGGGAATTTGTGTTGCAGATGTTTCGTCCCCCCTGTCTCGGTGACATCCTCAGTGTCCAACAGGTTTAATTGGAAGCACTAGCTTTCGGAGCGCTGCTCCTTCAGGAATGAGACTCATTCTCCTGCTGCTGGGATGCTGCCTGACCTGCTGTGCTTTTCCAGCAACACACTCTCAACCAGTGACCAGCAGCAAACGCCTGTAAAGGCAACATTGGAAGGGGGCGGGGCCACAACAAGGGTGGGCGGTGTTTCAAGGAAGGGGCGGGGCACACCTGCGAGGGGTGGAGCATCCAGGAACCCACAGGGGTCAGGGCGAGGATTCCGCTAAGGGGGCGGGGAGTGAAAAGAGGCGGTGCATAATAAGGAAAGGGGCGGAGCTAATTTGAAAATGGGCGGGGTCAGGGGAAGGGTGGAGGTCAAGACTGTAATTTCCGGCATCTGCAGTCCCCACTTTTGTCTTGAAGGGAACGGGAGGAAGCTCAGCGGTGAAGGGGCGGGGCTAGGTGGTGAAGGGGCGGGGCTAGGTGGTGAAGGGGCGGGGATAAGCGATGAAGGGGCGGGGCTAGGTGGTGAAGGGACGGGGCTAAGCGGTGAAGGGGCGAGGCTAGGTGGTGAAGGGACGGGGCTAAGCGGTGAAGGGGCGAGGCTAGGTGGTGAAGGGGCGGGGATAAGCGATGAAGGGGCGGGGCTAGGTGGTGAAGGGACGGGGATAAGCGATGAAGGGGCGGGGATAAGCGATGAAGGGGCGGGGCTAGGTGGTGAAGGGACGGGGCTAGGTGGTGAAGGGGCGGGGCTAGGTGGTGAAGGGGCGGGGATAAGCGGTGAAGGGACGGGGCTAAGCGGTGAAGGGACGGGGCTAAGCGGTGAAGGGACGGGGCTAAGCGGTGAAGGGACGGGGATAAGCGATGAAGGGGCGGGGCTAGGTGGTGAAGGGGCGGGGATAAGCGGTGAAGGGGCGGGGATAAGCGATGAAGGGGCGGGGCTAGGTGGTGAAGGGACGGGGCTAAGCGGTGAAGGGGCGGGGATAAGCGATGAAGGGGCGGGGCTAGGTGGTGAAGGGGCGGGGATAAGCGATGAAGGGGCGGGGATAAGCGATGAAGGGGCGGGGCTAGGTGGTGAAGGGACGGGGCTAAGCGGTGAAGGGGCGGAGCTCAGCGGGAGCAGGGACTCTAAGGGGAAGGGCTCAATGGATAAAGGGTGAGGCTCAACGGAATTGGGTCACTGAGGGGAGGGACTCAATGGGTAGGGGGCGGGGCTCATGGGGCTGGGGTGGAGCTCAGTTAGGAAAGGGGCGGGGTTCATTCTTGATTCTCCCGCGAAGATGACGTAGCGCAGAGGCCGGTCTTACCACAGGTCTGGCCCCGCCCCCAACACGCCGATTGGCCAGCGCCGGTCAGCTGATGCCCCGAGGCGGAAGTCTGGAATTAAAAGGCGACGTTTGGATATTATAGCGCTATCTATTCCTGTAAAGGCTGGGTCCGGGCGGGCGGCCTCGGGTTATAGAGCAGGGGAGGAGAGCCTAGCTGTTGGATGGGACGGAGCAGGGGTTGGGGAGCGGATTTGTAAATAAACCGGTTAGCCGGGGGCCCGGGCTTGCGGTCCAATCAGGTGCGAGGATGTTGGCAGGTGGGTGGAGTGTCGTGTCTGTTTTTGTTTTAATGTTTTTGTTGAAAAGTTGAGGAAGGCAACGAGAGAGAAAGACCGACACAGGGACCGAGAGATAATTCCCTCCGGTGTGTGGTGGTTGGGGGAGGGAGGGGGGGTGGGGGGGGGAAGGTGGCTGCGGGAGAAGCGGCGACGGCGGCGGCGGCAGGATGAATGGAGTCACCAAGAGCAGGTTCGAGGTGAGTCAGTCGGTGGTTGCTAGGGAGGGTAGGAGTAGAGGCCTCAGCCGTGCCTCTGCCTCCGCTAGGCCGTCCCCCAACTCCCCCCTTTAGACCCTCACCCCCCCCCCCCCCCAGCTCCTATCCCCCTCACCCTTTACTGCTGTCTCCCCGCTGAGCCAGGCCTCGGCAGAGATACCGCATTCCTCTCCCTTTCCCAAATGTGGTCCCACTTCCAAAGCGCACCTCCTCTTGTGTCCAAAACACACCTTGGCTTCTCTCTTCCTCGTCACCCACTTCTCTTTTTCGTAAAAACGTATAAATCAAACCTCAGATGTCGCAAAAGGATTTTTCTTTTCACTTCCTTTCATAATTCCTCTTTTGGAGGAGGCTGTTTCATCCTTTGTGTGATGTGCAACAGCTGATGAAAATGTTTTCAAAAGCCAGTGCTATTTATTGTCGTCTGCTCATTTTTCTTGATGGGCCTTTTTTTAAAAAAAATAATCCTTTAATCTCTGATATAACTTTATGGAAGTAAACGTTCATTTTCACTTTTCTTGATCTGTGTAATAAAAATGGGCATTTTTCATTTTCCTGATTTTTGTTTTTACAAAGTGGCATTTTTCTGATCTTTATCTTTACAAAATGTGCCTTTTCTGTTTTTTGCAAGTGAACCTTTTTCATTCAACTGACTTTTTGACAAAGTGAGCAGTTTTTTTTTATTGTTTTGGATTTCTAAATGTGAATCATTGTTTTGAATTCTGTATTCAAAATGATTTTTAATTTGTGATTTTCTTTAAATGTTTATAACTTAGCATTTTGTGCTTGGAGGTATCATTCTTGCATGATTGTTTTGGGCATTTTAAACACCATTCCTGTCCTTGTGCTGTGAATTTGGCATTTAATTTTCTAAAAAAAACAACAAAGTTTTTATAGCTTAATAAATTAACACCAGACTGTTTTAGTTTTTGGTGTTTTTAATGCACCCAAGTACTGAGTTTAGCATTATGATTTCAAAAACTTCCTTTTTGCATAAACCGCTTCTTGAAAACTATAATTGCTATTTGTGTTTTAGACCTTTTTTTTTAATGATTACTAAAGAACAAAATGGCTCAAATAGAACAGGATGAAAAACTGAATAATTGAATATGAACTGTAAGGGTGGTATCTTCCACACAATGATGTTTCATTATTTTTTTATTTTTGTCTGCACTTACTGAGTTTAATTTGGATGGCGATGAGGAAACATTTGCTTTGCACTGTGTTGGAGACATATTTTTAACAGAGCTTATTGCAGGTAACAGTTGTAATATCTCAACATGTAGAGATGCAGTTGTAGCTGGGTAGTTTCCTTGGGTTCCATTAGTTATAGTGTATAGCTATGGTTAATTCTGAATATCAAGATTTGCTATCGTCAGCTCTGTGCATATAGGCAATTCTATCCAGTTGTAAGTACTTTCTGCATCTTCTGTACTTTCAGTACTTTGAGTTTTTCCTGATTGTATGTATACTTACTATGAAGATGCATGCCTTCCCAAAAAGTAGCGAGAGTAAAATAAAGAAATCCAATGTGAAATCCGTAGTGATGGTCTTGAAAAGCTAGAGGGGTTTATTAGTTCATGTTGCTGTATTCTAATGTATAATGAGATAAATTTATGTTATTACCAAGTCCAGTACTGTCAAAAAATTAACAAAAAAAAAGTTCAATCTCTCTTCTCTCTTCTCTCCTTTTTTTTCCCCTCCCTCCCCCCCCAGAAAATTTGGGACAACAAATTTGATTTCTCCCTGAATTGTGCCATGCTAGCAGTGGTGGCTACACCAGTAAAGTTGTTCAACATGCTGCATGAAATTCCTAATGCCTTTTAAATAGTTACAAATTATCTGCCTTTCTACTATGAGAAAGGATTGAACGATGTGATGAGTTAATTTGTCCAAAAAAGGAACTTGATGAATTGAATGCCCTTTGTTCACAAAACATGCTGTCATATTGTTGGCAGAGGTAGAGTAGACATTACTCTGGGAGTCTGAGTATATTCTTACATGTGACAGGAAGAACCAGTGATACAGGAAAAAGCTTTTCTTGTGATGCCAGGAATTTACATTGTTTTTAATACTATTTGTTATTAGACTGTCTGGTAAGCAATAGTAGTACATTTCAAAGAAGAGGGAACCAAAGAAACAATATTAGATGAGTGCATTTTGTGGACTAGCTGAAGGCCAACGAAAATTGCTTTGTGGTTGTTGCCCATGAACCATAATCGGACATTATATTGAACTATGTGACTGCAGAACTGCTTGACTTAATGGCAATTTTATTTATACATACACACACACACATATATATGTATGTGTGTGTATATTTGTATGGTTTGCGTAATTGTAAGGTAATACTGCCAAAAGAAATTTTCTTTGTTTATTTTCGCTCTTGCTTCAATGTTACCATCCTTGCCAGTCTTCCAAAAGTGTCTTGAACACAGCACTTGCCCAGACTGAGAATGGTACTGTTTTAGGAATGAAGATTTTTTTTGACAGGAATGGGAGAAAAAGTAAAGCAGAGTGACTTCTTCATTTTGAGTGTCCACTTGGAAAACTTAAGAGGAGTCATTTTGACCTTTGTCAGAATTAAGGTAACATGTAATGTATCTTGACCCAATCCTCAGTTTGTGATGAGCCATCTAACTTTGGCTCCAGCATCAGTAGAGGTGGAAGAGGGGAAATAATCATAGTTCTTGCTATTAATCACTATCCAGTGATAAATGGTATATGTGTAAGCAACAGCAAGCTGATCTGTAATGATTTCCCCGACACTGGAATAGCTTGCTGGCAAGTAGATGTGGTTTTAAAAAGTCATTCTGGAGTGATGCTGTACCTACCTATCCTCATCTAATGTGTTACATGTTATGATACATTTCCTTGCAGTGCTGTTACTGGTTAAAACATTTTAAAGAGGTATTTATTCACCCCATTTTAAAATTCTTGCCTTTTTGGGGTGCATTATATGGGTGAAGGTGGACTTGAAGTCCAAAGTAGCCATTTCCAATGAGGGAGATAGAAGAGTATCATTGCTTCGATCAGTAGTAGAGGGTACTGCAGTCCAGTCTTAACTTATACTTGGTCATCCATGTGTAATTTCCAACAGGGTTTGGGTATGGTCTTCTTGTTAAGAATGAGACCCTTGCTGGATCTGTTTTTCTCTTTTTTTTTTTTCTTTTCTTCATCTGTCCAGCCATGGGACACTAAAATCCTTACCAGTTGCCTGGTTTAGGTCAGCTAACTTTACATGAGCTAGTTACAAACTTGATTGGGTGCTTTTGTGTGCCTGTTATCCCCAATAGTGTCCTTTTATCTATTGATCCATCAGACCCATGTCTCAACAGTTTAGTCTGCATATTTGAGACAGAGCAAGCTGTCATTACAAATCAAAGAAACAACGTTATCCAAAATCACCTCCAGCCCTCAATGTCAGCAGTATAGAACTATATCCCTGGGGTACCAAAGGCCTATTTGAAGTTTGTATGTTATCCAAAATTGTCTGGTTTCATGTGACTGACTCAAGTCCTGCATTATCATTTCTAATACCAAAAGAACAAATTGATTGACTAGGAGAGTGTACAAAGGTGGAAGATTGAATATAACATGGGCAAAGGTGAGGTTTGGTAGAATGAATAGAGGTGTGGACTATTTTTCTAAATGGGGGTAAAAAAGCTTTGGAAATCTGAAGTACACTGGGACTTGGGAGTCCTAGTTCAGTGTTCTGTTATGGTTTACTAGGAAAGCAAATGCAATGTTGGTGTTCCTTTTGAGAGGGCTAATATACCAGAGCAGTGATGTACTGATGAGGCTGCGGAAGGCTCTGGTCAGACTGCATTTGGAATATTATTGTGAATGGTTTTGGGCCCTGTATTGAAGGGAGATGTGTGCTGGCCTTTGTGAACCTCCTGTAGACTCATCAAGAAGGATCCCAGGAATGAAGAGCTCCTCATTTGAGGAACAGTTGAGCACTCTGAGTCTGTACTGAGACTTCAGAAGGGTGAGGGGTCATATCATTGAAAGTTGCAGAAATCTGAGAGACCTGGATAGAGTGGACGTGGAGCGGTTGGGTCCTCATCTAACGAAAACAAGTACAGCCTTGGCTTGAGGGAATGACCCTTCTGAAACTGAGATGAGTCGAGAGTGTGGTGCCAGAAACATACAGGAGGTCAGGCAGCATCCGAGAGGCAGGAGAATCGATGTTTCGGGTATAAGCCCTTGAACTGCTCGTCGGATGCTGCCTGACCTGCTGTGCTTTTCCAGCACCACACTCTCGACTCTGTTCTCCATCATCTGCAGTCCTCACTTTCTCCTAGAAACTAAGATGAGGAGGAATGTTCTCAGGTGGAGAGTAGTTGATCCACGGTGTTCATTGCTGCAGAGGGCTGTGGAGTGTACTTAAGACCGAGACAAGTTCTTTATTAGCAAAGGGATTAAAGGTTACAGGGAACAGACTGGGGAATGGGTCTGAGAAAAATATCGTCTGTGATCGAATGGTGTGCTGACTCAGTCGGCCAAATGGCCTAATTCTGCTATATTTTATGGTCTTGTGCTTGAAAGGACAAAGCTCAGTATGTAGGCACTGAATGTTTTGAGGGAATGGATGCTTCAATGGGAAATGTTGGCGTTTTGAGGGATGAGCTTCCATTCTGTTGCCTTCTCATTCATCTTGGTTCTCTAACTTGCAGTAGAGGTTTCAAGCATTTCATCTCGGGAGTGTTTAGTATACTTTAAGCAATTGTTGCTTCATGTTTGTAAATTGCCTTTCATCTAGGCATCATGATGTTGGGTGAGCTTGGAATAATTGATTATCCAGCTGCCTTGCAAGAGTGTCTGAAGGAAGAGCAGTTTAAAAATCACTTGGAAAGCTTTTATTTTAACTTTGCTGAAACCAACCAAGTATCTACCTCTCAGTGGCAGTGAGGTACATGTTAGTGCATGCAGCAGCTAATTGGTCTTTTTAAAAAATTTATGCTTATTCACAGCTCCCTGCTGGCCGCAGATTACATAGCGCACACCATATAAAATGTCAGTCCCTGGGGAAGGGGATAGGGAATAAAGTGAGCTAATGGAATAGTCATTTTTATGAATGCTTATTTAGTTGCTGAACAGATTTAAATTAAGCTAAACTTTTTTTTTGTCCATGTTTCTTTTTTGAGTGGTCAAAGACAGTTTGGGTGGAGTGTGTTAGCATCGTTGGGTGGTGTGGACTTGCTGTAACAATGAGATCTAAGGTATATTTGTCTATGGATGTCAGTCCCTGTGGAATGGTGTATTATTCCAAGTGGAGCATTTGACAATGATCAGTGACAGCAGTGTAATTTCCATAGGGAGAAAAAGGTTAGAGTAATGCTTGTGTTTTGTATATCATTAGTTATGATCAGTAACACACTCCCCATAACTGCTTCTGCAACTAGATGATTGTGTGCTATTTCAATTCCCACTGGGTGTCTGGCACCATATTCTCCTGGTTTTAATTTCAAAGTTCAGATCTTGTAAAATGTGGAACTCTTGCACAAGGAAGCAAACTGGGAAAATGTCTTGTCCGTTTTGGATAGTGGAAAGCAGATTTTAAAGGAGAATGATTGTGGTATTTTGAGGTGTACCAGTGTCTAGAAATTCTGGTGTATGAGTCACAACCAGGGAGGCTTCTGGGATCCTGGCCTTACTTTTGTGTTCAATTCTCTTGTAATAAAGATGTAATGCTTCAATTGAACAGAACATTGTTGTGAACGCATCGCAAATAGCATGTAAAGTTTTGCTGTCTCTTTTTTTTTAGGAAACATCTAAATACATTTTAGAGGCGATTTCAGCGTGGGTTCATGAGTTTGGTATCTCAAATGAGCAGTTTATCCTTTCTGAGAAAAGATTGGATATACTTGGCTAGTTTTCACTGGGGTTTAGAACATGAAAAGATGAGTTGATTGAAGTGTATGCAATCCTGGATGTGGAAAGGATGTTTCATCTTGTGGCTGAGTGCAGAACGAGGTGGTATTGTTTTTAAAGTTAGGGAATGCTGTTTGTGGTAGAAGTAAGATTTTGTTGTTGTTTTTTCTCTACGAGGGTTATGAGAATTTGGAACTTGCTGCCTCAAGGTGATGGAGGTGGACAGGCAAAGGAATCAAAAGTTGTTGATTAGCCATTTAACTTATTGAGCGATGGGGAAGGCTTGAAGGGCCCCAATGTCTTACTTCGGCTCCTGATTTGTAGGTTCATGTGTGATATCCACCCCCAGTAAACCCCATCCTCTACAATTTGTCTGTTGTTTACTAACATCTTTCCAATTTGTTTTATTTTGGCCTTTTTTGAATTGCCCCAATTTGAATAAATGTTTAATTATGGAGATTACTGAACATCTTGCAACAGAACCCTGTTCATCTGCTTGCTTGCTTTCACTTTCAGATTTGATTTAACATTTAAATTTGATTTAATATTGGAATTTGAGTTTCTTGAGGTCATAGTTAGTTAGCGAAGGATCGCACTGTCACACCAGCCCTCCAACACACCACTCTTCACCAGCTGGGTTTTATTTTCAAATCTGTGTATAGAGAATCTTATTAAGCAAGACTGTCCAAGCTTTGCATCGGTTTGAGCAGCTTAGATGCTTATCTTAGATCCCTAAGGGCCACGTACAAGTTTAAATAATCTCCATGTATCCCAAGCTGCACATACTAGATTGTGATATTCTGATTTACCATTTATCCATTGGCATCTACAAAACAAATGTTTAAAACATTTCCAGATATGCAACACCATTAAGTGGAATGGACTAATAATGTAGTATCAAGTAGAAATGAGTTGTCTTGACTTTGGCTGCTGGCCTCATGCACTGCCCTTGTGCTATAATTAACATACCTCTGCTATTTACCTAGGGTAGTCAGTCAATCCAAATCAGCCATGATGCTTTGATTTAGATAATGCAGGAATGGAAAAGTTTATTTGGTCTAAAATTGCAGCCTTGAGGTTGGACAGTGCATTCTTACATGGGATGGTTATGTATTCAAGACGCACTTGAGCAATTTGAGTACAAGTTCACATTTGGCACTGAGGGAGCACTGCACAGTTGGAAGTGCCTGCTTTGGAGGATGCAAAAGATTCACTGGCACAATTCCAAAGAAGTGTTTGGTACTTCTGTGGTATCTTGACTAATATTTGTGTCTCAACCACCTTTTGCTAGATAAACAGGTTACTGGCCTCTGGTTGTTATCACAGTGCTATTTTATATGATCTTCCTCTTGGCAAAACTGGCTGCTGTGTTTCCTCTGTTGCAGTAGTTGGAATAATTTTCCATGTAGGTGCAATAAATGCTGATGAAGCTATTGATTAACTTTGAAAAACTTGTTGTTTTTTTCTATGAGCATTGGGCAAAACCATGAAATAGGTCCTGCACCCTTGCAGATTTGTGTCCATCTGAACAAGTTGAAGTTCTTGGTTAATTGTGGCATCACGAGACCAACTCTGAACTCCCAGCATTTCCAATTCTGAAGTGAAGAGCAGTGTAGTAAATGGGCATAAGATCTCCATGGTGAAGTGCAACATTTCTACAGACACCTAAGAGTCTCTGGCCCAAGGCCTTCCAAAGTGGAGGAGGAGGAGAATCTGGGAAGGTGTTGAGCACCTCGAGACTTCTCATAGTGGGGGCAAAGAAATGGAAGCCAGGTGCAAACAGCGAAGGATCGCACTGTCACACCAACCCTCCAACCATCGCTTCCTGTGACCACCATCTGCCCCAAGTGTAACAGTCTGTGGTAGCTGCATCAGTTTGTTCAGCCACCTACAGACACTCCCTGAGAGTGGGGGCAGATCATCCTGACCTGCAAGGGACTGCCAATGATACGCATTTGGGCTCTAGTTTTTGAGGCTTCAGCTCAAACCTCCTAGGTTGTAAGTGAATGGTAATATTCTAGGCTGCACAAAGGGAATTTTTTAAAAAAAACTTTACTGATTTCCTAAATTTAAAAATTAATTCTGTGATGAAGTTTTACTTATTTTAAGGGTTATTTTAACTTTTTAGAATATATTTTTCAGACTTGCTTTCCAGGGTGACATAACCACATCACATTTGCTTAGGCATGTGAAAGTGTCTTCACTCTATTCCTTCATTGGATATGGGCACTGCTGGCAAGGCCCAAATCACTGAGCCCAGTGGCTTGCTAAGCCACTGCAAGTAGTCAGTTAACACCTAACCACACTGCCTGTAGTCTGGTGTCACGTCCTGTGAGAATGTGTATTGGGTATAAGGAGGCAGGGGAAGAGTATTGAGTGTTGTGAAACAAGAGTTTCAGCTGAACATGACTCAGATTAGATAAGAACATGGTTAACAATGGGGTGTTGGAGGCAAGGGTGATGGGTTAACAAGGTGGAAAAGCAGTCATTATGTAGAGCCATTTAACAATACTGGAAGTGTTCAGTATGTAAGCTAGTTTAACTGGGTAAAAAGTATTCATAATGTGAAACCAGTTGTTCTGTAACAGCAGATGGTTTAATCTTTACTGTTGATCCTTGTTGAATGTAAGTGGTTACCCAATTAATGTATATTGCCTTATCTGGATGGTCCTTCCAGTAAAATGACTATATAGCTTGTTGAGAAATTGCTGTTCCAGAGAAGTGTGAACTTGTGTGTCTGTGACAGACAATTGTTCTCTCTTCCCTTCAGGGCCTGGAATAAAGATGGAGGTAAAACTACTGTGTTTTTGCTTTGGAGGGGCGGGGGGGGGGGGGGGGTGGTGGTAGTGGGAGGTGGATTGGGATGACACCTGGACAGATCATGGTAAGGATACAGGTTTCCTTTCTTAAAGGAGATTGTAGAACCACTTGAGTTTTTACAGTAACCCATCACAATTGTCAAAAGTCTGAGACAAAATTTTATGTTCTAGAATGCTGTAATTAAATTCCAGCAGCTGCTGGGACAACACCTGAAACCATGTACCTGGAGCCTTGCCCTGAGCTGCATTACTGTGACATCTCTACCTTTTGGCATATTTTGAGAGCTGTTTGTGTGCTGTGGGGAAGAGGGAAGCCGTTTAATCCTCATGCCCTCTGTTGGTGATACTTGTTCCATTTATAATCGGAGAGGTTAGGCATAGTTGTGGTACTTTTTTCATTTTCCTTACTGTCTAATTTCTGCCATTGATTTGCACACTATCACATTTCCCCCTTAATGGCTTGTAAGCCATGACTGGCAGATTTAAATGTTGCTTGATAATAACATCTTGTCTCAATTTTTCTCCCAAATGAGAGCTTGTTTGCATGTACAGAAATGTATTTGTCCTTGCAAATCATTGTGTATTTTATTTTGGGAACATGATGTACAATTGTTCCTTGTTGGACCTTGTTCTCCTAGAACAAGCTATTTGTTTACAAGGTGTAGTGCTGAGTTAACTGTTTGCAGATGATTTTGTGCAGTGTTGATATCTTTTGTAGAAACAAGAAATGAGGTGCTTGGGAGAGTGGGCATAAGGCAATGATCTGGTTTTAGCTGTTCAGAAATATAAATTACTTGTCTGAAGCATTAGTAGTTTATTGAACCAAGAACTATTTCTCTGGCCTTGATCCTGTTCCTTTGCAGAGATTTTTGTTTTAAACTAACCAAATCTTTAATTGTGGATTTTAACAACTTTCCCCACCACTACATCGGACATGGCATTACACGATTAATTATTGTGGTGATTTTGTGTATTGTGGAGGAGAGCTATAGGCTACTGATGGAGTTCAGTTACAGATAGTCAGTTGGTAGTTTTGTGAGGGAATGTTGTCTTGAGGTAATGTGACTTCCACCATCCCTTCCACTGCGCAATGTAATGACCCATTGTGGGTTGGCTCCAATAGCAAGATGTACTCATCAGTAGCTTTATCAGCATTTGTGGCTTCATGCTATTCAGCACATATCTGAATAGTGATCAGATGTAGTAGCCTGGTATTTTCCTCAACCTGTCTTTTAGCCCTGGGTTTACACAGATGCTGTAGGTTTTGGTGTTTATTTTCTGTGCACAACAGTAATTATTAATGTGCTGATTCTGAAACAGTTTGACTTTGGACTGACATAAACAGCATGGGAGGTCTGTTGTTTTGTCAATTCCAGATATTTAAAAAAAATTGTGAACCCCTGTCTTGTGAAACGTTCTAGCCAATAACTTTGATCACATTGATCAAAATATGTGATATATAAATCAAAGTTGACTTTCATTTCAAGCTGTAGTAAGAGCAGGCATCTTTTTTTTTTCAATCTTAAGTCAACAGAAATAAAAATGGGAATTTATGTAAGTGGATACTCTACTGTTGAAGTTATTCCTTCAAAATGCTAAATCTACTAAGGAAGCCCATTATGTGCATAAGCTAGATACACAATACTGTTAAATCTAAATCAATGCACACTTCTTGCTGACTCAATAAATTTGAATCATGTTTTCCTTTTAAAGTACATCTCCTATCTGAGTGTTATCAGACTGAAGGTAGTGGCAGTGAAGGGCTGAGGCACAGGAGAGAAAGAAGAGGTTAGGGCTGGTCAAGGTAACAGAATTAGAAGTGGTAATTGCTTGGAGTTTTAACAATTTGCATGTTTGTTGGTTTTGCAGAATTAAGTGGCAAGGTCTTTTGGATTAAAATGTGCTTTTTTTTTAAAAGCTGCCCTCTGATTAATTTTCCCAACAAAACTATTGAATCAGTTGGTTCAGCCACAATTTTATACCAACCCAGTCATAACACTTTGAAATGACGTGTGTAGTCAGATTCTGTCTGGCCCTTATGCATCATTCTGGGCACTGCTAACATCAATTTACCCATGCCCAGCTTTGTTTCTCTATCTTCTGTAATTATAGTGTCAGTACTTGCACTGTTTGCTCTGAGTCAGGAGAACGTAGGTTCAAACTTCACAACAGATATTCGAGCCCAAGTTCCAGGCTGACACTCCTAGTACAATGCAGAGAAAGTGATGCATTGTTTGAAGAGCCATCTTTTGAGGAGATGTTGAACTGAGGCCCTAGCTTTCCCTTCCAATGGATGTAACAAACCCTTCACCTGTTTGGAGAAGAGCGCAAAGTCTCCTTGGTATCGTGGTTATAGTTTATTCCTCAAAAAACATCACTGAAACAGATTAAATTCCTCCATCTTAGCTCTTTGAGGATTTAATAAAGGTTAGATTTCCTACAATGTGGAAACGGGCCCTTCGGCCCAACAAGTCCACACCGACCCTCTGAAGAGTAACCCACCTAGACCCATTTCCCTCTGACTAATGTACCTTAACACTATGGGCAATTTAACATGGTCCATTTGCCTGACCTGCACATCTTTGGACTGTGGGAGGAAACTGGAGCTAACCTCTGAGCCCCCATGCTGTTAACTGTGAACCAGCTGGTTATTCCTCCGTTGTAGCAGTGACTATATTTCAAAGTTATTTTTTAAAAAGCTATTTTGAGACTGGAAATCACTAAATGTCTTTTTTTTGTGTTGAAGTGAGCTTCTGTATTATATGTTAAATGAATTAAACTTAAAGTAACTGGTTTTGAAAATGTTTACAGATTTGACAACTGAAATTGATGTTCCTTGGAGATACTCTGACTGTTTTGATTCTAAACAGAAAGTGAAGAGGTTGATTCTTGCAAATGAAGCCCTCACCTCATCAACTTGCTTGTATTATTGTTGAGTATTTGTTTTATTCCGTAGTCTGCCTGTCAAATATGGGGAGAGAAAGCAGGTAAAGGTGACCTGTTGAGTGAGTTTGGGAAAGATTCGACTACACACTCTTGTCTGTATTTCACTCTCATTGCCGCTGGCTGATGTGGAAGAGATGTCGACTGCAGCTGTAGGCCACTAATGATTTTTTTTTCTCCCTCGCTGCTGTATCCTCTGAGCAGTTGTTTGTTGATTGCTGTTTCTGTTAGAAAATAATGAAGCCCTCCACTGAGTCTGGAAGTGAGTGACCTATTGTGCTAAGATGCAATAATGTAGCTTGCCTAATGACTTGGTGATTAAAGTCATTAAGGCTGCACAGATGAGAAGGGCTACTGTACACATGACCTATCCAAAAACAGCGGGCAGGTCATAATGCTGGAGCTAGTGGTTTATCCTGTTGCTGATGTAACTGCACCTCCAGAGTGACTGGTGGGTTGGCACTGGCTGGCTGTGTGTCTGTCTCTGTGTGACATTTATTTGTATGTGCTGCTGGAGGCATTAAACACCAGAATGATTCAATATTGCAGTGCTGCTGCTGAAGCCAGAACTGCTTTTGGTGGTGGCCCCGTAATGAGAATTGGTCTCTCAGACACTTTAATAGCTGCTTTTTAATTGATTCCACTTTTTTTTTGTTCTGTTGGCATCTGAGCTGGTTCTCATCATTTGTAGTGATATTTAGGGCTCCTTTTTTATCTCGGCAGAAATCGCGTGTCAGTTTTCTGCATGTCTAAATGGGATTTAGCAGAGTGGTCATCGGTTCATAGAATTGAATCTCTACAGTGTGGAAACAGGCCCACCACCGACCCTCCAAACAGTAACCTTACATTTACCCCTGACTAATGCACCTAACATACACATCACTGAACGCTTAGACAATTTAGCATGGCCAATTCACCTAACCTCCACATCTTTGGACTGGGAGGAAACCGGAGCATCTGGAGGAAACCCACACAGGCATGGGTAGAATGTGCAAACTCCACACAGTCGTCTGAGGCTGGATTCGAACCCAGGTTGCTGGTGCTATGAGACACTAGTGTTAACCACTGAGCCACTATGCTGCCCTTGCACCTTGAATGAGATTAATCACCTGCTTTGCCTAGAGATTTGCCTTACTTTAATTTTTATACGCTGGCTTAAATCTGCTAAATCATAAAGAAAAATCTAAAAATTTGAAACATGGTCTATGCCTGTTGCCATTTTCTATTTAGCCAATCAAGCTCCTCATTCTATTTGTTATGGTTGTGGCTGGTCCCCTCTTGCAATGCCATAATACTGCTCTCTTCCAAGTTCACCTTGGCACCTTTTTAGCTTCTACAAAAATAAATTATCTCTCCCTTTTCTAAAATATATTTCTGACTCCCCTCCATAGCCTTCCATAATAAACAATTCCACGGGCTCGCCATCCTCAGTGAAGACATTTTCTTTTCAATCTTTGTCCAAAGTCACCACCAAAGTATCCTGAGACTAAGACCTCTTGGCTTGGAGAAACATTGTACCTGTAACCAATCTGTTCAGCCCCGTCAGAACTTTTTTGTTTCTTCTAAACTCCAGTGACTACACGTCCAGTTGATTCAACCCCCACTGGAATTGCTGGTCAGTCATTTTGGAATCTCTGGTGAACCTTCACTGTACTCCATTTAAGCCAATTACACCTCTTCTTAGACAACAAGATCAAAACTGTGCATAATACTCCAGGTGTAATCTCACTGATTTTAGTAAGACTTCTCGTTTCTGTACTCTCTCCTCTTTAACAATGAAGGCCATTTGCTTTTGAATGAATTATCTACCTAATCAATCTGGTTTCCTATCCACTTGCTTCCCTGAATGCTTGCTTTCAGTGATTTTGGGGTATAGGAACACTCCGATTTTTTTTTAATGCACGGGCATTTTCCAATCTATCACAATTTAAATAATACTCTGCAAATCTGTGTGTTTTCCAGCTGAAGTAGATAACTTCACATCCCAGAAGAAGTGGGAACCGGAGTAAGCTGTTTGCCCCCTTCACCACCCCGAGCCTGCTCTGCTGTTCGGTAGGGTCATGGGCAATCTGATAATCCTCGCATCCACTTTCCTGTGTCACCAGCGATTTCCCCACCTGGTCAAGAATCTAACTTCCCCCTTAAATATGCACAAGAAAACCTCTGCCTCCACAGCCCTCTGTGGCAAGGAGTTCCTAAGGCACTCCAACCTCTGAGAAAAGAAATTCCTCTTTTGTTTTTTGGTCAGTCTTAAATTGGCAGCCCTTTATTCAGCGACTGTGCCATCAAGTCCTGGACTTTTTCATACAAGCAAACATCCTCTCCGCATTTATCCAGTCAAGTCCCATAATGTTGGTACACGTTTCAATGAGATCACCTCTCATTTTTCTGTACTTCTGTGAATAAAGTCTCTTGACCTGTGTGTCTTCACTCGTAAGGAAATTCCTCCATACCAGGGATCACTGTAGTAAACCCTCTCTGAACTGCTTCTGATGAAACCATATATTTCCTTCTAAATAAAGGGACCAAAACCACTCAGTAGTCCAGATGTGGTATCACCAACATCTTGTACAGTTGCAGTAAGGTTTCCCTACTCCTACTCCAGGCCCCTTGAAATAAGGAGAAAGTGAGGACTGCAAATGCTGGAGATCAGAGTTCTAACAGTGTGGTGCTGAAAAAGAACAGCTGGTCAGGCAATATCCGAGGAACAGGAGAGTCTGGGTTTCAGGCATAAGCCCTTCATCAGAAATTCCTAATGAAATGTTGACTGTCCTGTTCCTCGGATGCTGTCCGACCTGTGCTTTTCCAGCGCTGCACTTTTTAATCTTCGAAATAAGGGCCAACAGTCCATTGACCTTCCTGATTATCCCCTTATTCACATCATACTGTCTCTGCCATGCATTTGCCCATTGACTCAACTCGTCTGAATTGTCCTGAAAGCTCTTTATTGCATCCTTCTCCGCAAATAGCTCAGTGTCATCAGTAAACTTGGAAATGTTGCATTTGATTGCCTCGCTCAAATTGAAGAATGGAAGTTGGACTTAAGTAGGGTTTCCATGATCTCTTAGGCTGAATCAAAACATAACACTGGAAAGTTAGTCCTGTTTGCAAAGCTAAAGTTGTAAAATTGAATTAATTGCCTTTGAGAGTTTTTGATAATTGTGGATTTTCAGAAAGACTCTCTCAGAATTAGGCTCCTTTACACACAGTGGCACTAATTGCCATGTTCTTAAATTAGTGTTTTTCTGCATAGCAAAGTAGCTGGCCAGTCAACTGAGCTACCTGAACTCTCTTTAGAAATTAGTACACAGTGATTAACTGTACAAGTATAAAAATCCCACCTGGCCAGTCTCTAACCTGTCTGAACTAGTTGATTTTAAAATAGTGAAAAATCATGCAATGGTTCTTTTAGGTATGGTGCTCTGTATGAAATGACACTTAATTACAAGGACAAGACATTCTGCTATGGCGCATGAATTTGCTGTAATGCAATTGAGTTGGGGACACTTTGCTAACGTGCAACTTTTAAAATGGGTGTTGGCTCTAATGTGATTACATCTCCAATACTTTAAATGCTGTTTCTAAAGTGTGGTTTTTCTATAATGCGGGGTTGCACGACAATGCAACCATAGCGTCACAGAAGAACTACTTGTAGTCGCAAGATTGTTTAAATGTATGATGGACCAATAACCAACATTACAAATCATGGCCATTCTGCATTCAAAGTATTTGTCGGTGCTAGCGGATTCCCAAGGTGTTAGCCACTGTTTCGTGGTGCACTGGTTTATAATAACAGGAGTGATTACTACCATACGATGCATCATTTAATCGTTCTGACAATGGGGCATGTGCACCCTTTTCAAGATGACAGATGAATGACCAGACTTCAGGTGCCCTTAACCAATCAGTTTAATTCTGTCATAAAACTTTTTTGTATCTGTAATTTCAGGTTTGCAGGTCAGATCTCCAAAAACTTTGGTATGTAATACACTAACATCTGAAGTGGGATGTGAGGTACACCAATTGTGGCTATTTGCCTTGGAGTGATTTGAGTATATTATCATTACTTTTAATTATTGTGGCCTTGGGTTCTCTATTGCTATAAATTCTGGAACAATCTTTTGGACTGACAAATTGCTTTGGATCTGTGAATTATTACAGAAGTCTTGTTGTCACTTGTTATCCACCTAGTTTTTAGATCTGAATCATAATGGAGAACTGAATGATCTGTTAGCATAATATGAGGGCAGGATTTGTGATGGCAGTGGTTGTGGAAGCACAGGATATGGGTTATTTGGACCTAATGCCTGCAGTATCACTTTGGAACAGTTTCTTGTGGAAACAAGGTACAATGTTTGAGTACTGTCACTGTTGCTTTAGACCTCCCAAATAGACTCCAGAACTCTGTCAATTCCTCTGGTATTCTCCCTATTATGTCGTGTGCAGTTTCAAAGCTGCCAAGTGTTGAGATTATATTTGCATTACAAAGCTTGCAGGCAATTTCTGCATCCCATGTCCCCAAGTCTGGGACTTGCATTAGCACTAAATTGTCAATGTAAACTATAAATGTTTCAAACCTAGATTCTCCTTGTGGGGTTACAAGAGAATGAGGGAGAATTAGCTGGGAATAATGGATGTTTCCATCGATATAAACTTAGTATGGAAAATTTGGATTGGCTTTTTATTTTTGAAGACCTATATTCTTCCTCGAAGCAACCCAATATCCTATGTGAGTTTGATCAGTGGTCCACACTTTTTTTAAAATTCACTTCACAGATGGAGGATCTCTCATTGGATTTATAAGCATTTTACCTTGCATCTTTTTATTTCACAGAAGTTCTGTGTTGTCACCACTCGCTTGCATAGTAGACATTAAACCCCACTATTCCTGGCGTCATCACAAATGAGACCATTTTGTCAAGCTATCTAAAGTCCTCAATTTACCTGTTAAGACAGTATTGTTAAGAATATTCAAGGCTGAGATGGACTGGATTGTTAATCAGAGAATTTGGGTTAAGGAGAAAGGCAAGGGAAATGGAACTGAGGGTTATCAGATCAGCCATGATTTCATGGAATGGCAGAGTGGACTTGATGGGCTGAATGGCCCACTTCTCTCCTACGTCTTATGGATCATCAATCTTAATCATTGCATTTCCTGCATTGTGTTTTTATTTCCTTTTTTTTTCCTATTGACAGCTAATCACTTTATTTCTATTCATAGAGATCTATAGGATGAAAAAGGGCACTTCAGTCCAACTTACCCATACCATCCTTTTTTTCACAATTTTAAACTAGTCCCATTTACCTGCGTTTGATCCATATCCTTCCAGACCTATACCATCCATGTACCTGTCTAAATGTTTCTTAAATGATGAAATTGTACTCGCTTCCACCTCTACCTTTGGCAGCCCATTCCAGACACTAACCACCCTCTGTATGGGGGGGAAAAACATTACTCCTGACCCATTTTGTATTTCTTCCCTCTTCCCCTTAAATCTATGCCTTCAAATTTTAGACTCCCCTACCATGTGGAAAACTGTCTGCTATCCACCTTATATAAAATCAATACCTCTACAAGGTATTGCCCCTCAGTTTCCTATGCTCCAGGGGGAAAGAAGTCCCAGCCTCTTTTTGTAACACAAATCTTCCAGTTTAGGTAGCATCCGGGTAAATCTTTTCTGTACTCTTTTTAGATTAATAATATCCTTTTTTCTATAGTAGGGTGACCAGAACTACACACGCCACGGAAAATGTGGCCTCCCCATCGTCTTGCACAGCTGCTACCAGGCATCCCATCTCCAATACTCTATGCTTTGACTGATGCAAGCTAGCATGCTGAAAGCCACCATCATGCTATCTATCTGTGACTCCATTTTCAAGGAGCTATAAATCTGGACCCCGAGATCTTTGTTCCATACCACTCCTCAGGGTCCTGCCATTGACTGGAAGTCCTACCCTGGTTTGCTTTACCAAAACACAACACCTTGCATTTATCGAAATTAAACTCCACTTGCCATTTCTCAGCCTGTTGGCCCAGTTGACCAAGTCCATTGATAATAAGCTGGCATGATATTGATGTAGCACTACTTGGAAACCTTGTGCTCTGTGGTTCTTAGCACAGATCCCTATGTTCAAAACCTAGCTGTGCAAATGTGTCCTTTTCAGTTGGCCATTGTCTTGAGTCTTAATGTGCCTTAATAATGCTGAAATATTGGGTGTCCAATAAGGCCAAAAACTGCAAAACAAAAGCCTACAACTGTCTGTAAATGGCAGAAGTGAGGAATGCAGATGCTGGAGATTAGAGTTAAGTGTGGCGCTAGAAAAGCGCAGCAGGTCAGGCAGCATCCGAGGAGCAGGAGAGTTGACATTTCAGGCAAAAACCCTCATCAACTGTCTGTCAATGTCCAAGTGGAACAGAGAAAGCTTAATGCTGACCCCCTCCTAGGGAAATGAGAGAGATTTAATGTATCCAGAGTTCTTTTAATGACCCAGGCGTAAAATATGAAGGACCCACTATGTATTTCCAACGTCTTCTGTTTTTTTTATTTCAGATCATTTCCCTGGGGTTATTTTCCTTTCAGTAGGATCATAAATCTCCCAAGTAATTATTTAACAAATTTTAGAGCAATATTTGTGTACTCATTACAGTTTTAACAAGTTTTGATTTGGTAGATAATGGTCCTTTTTTAATAGAAAGCTATTTTAACTGTTAAGGAACTTTTTTTCATTTTTCTAAAATGAATATTAACAAGTTCATTAACCATCTGTTGTGGTTCGCCGAGCTGGGAATTTGTGTGGCAGATGTTTCATCCCCTGTCTAGGTGACATCCTCAGTGCTTGGGAGCCTCTTGTGAAGCACTTCTGCGATCTTTCTTCTGGCATTTAGTGGTTTGAATCTGCCGCTTCCGATTGTCGGTTCCAGCTGTCCGCTGCAGTGGCCGGTATGTTGGGTCAAGGTCGATGTGCTTGTTGATTGAATCAGTGGATGAGTGCCATCCCTCTAGGAATTCCCTGGCTGTTCTGTTTGGCTTGTCCTATAATAGTAGTGTCGTTCCAGTCAAACTCACGTTGCTTGTCATCTGCGTGTGTGGCTACTAAGGATAGCTGGTCGTGTCGTTTCGTGGCTAGTTGGTGTTCATGGATGTGGATCGTTAGCTGTCTTCCTGTTTGTCCTATGTAGTGTTTTGTGCAGTCCTTGCATGGGAATTTGTACATTGTTGATTTTGCTCATGCTAGGTATCAGGTCCTTTTGTCCTGGTGAGTTGTTGTCTGAGAGTGGCTGTTGGTTTGTGTGCTGTTAGGAGTCCTAGTGGTCGTAGTAGTCTGGCTGTCAGTTCAGAAATGTTCTTGATGTATGGTAAAGTGGCTAGTCCTTTTTGTGTTGTAGCATGTCCTCATTCTGTTGTCTTTCCCTTGGGCATCTGTTGATGAAATTGTGGGGGTATCAGTTTTTGGCGAATACATTATAGGGGTGTTCTTCCTCCCCTTTTTTTGCAGTTCTGGTGTACTGCAGTGTGTTGTGGCCCTTTTTTGAACAGTGTCTTGATGCAACTGCTTTTGGGTGTGTTGGGGTGGTTGCTTTCGTAGTTCAGGGCTTGGTCTGTGTGTGTGGCTTTCCTGTATACCTTTGTGGTGAATTGTCTGTTTGGTGTTCTCTGCACCATCGCGTCTAGGAATGGGAGTTGGTTGTACTTTTTTCTTCCTCTCTCTAGTGAATCAGATTCCTGTGAATATGGCGTTGATGATCTGGTGTGTGTTTTCTATTTGTGTCTTTAGTGATTACAAAGGTGTCATCCACATATCTGACCCAGAGTTTGGGTTGAATTTGTGGTAAGGCTGTTTGTTCTAATCTTTGCATTATAGCTTCTGCTATGAGTCCAGAGATGGGTGAGCCCATGGGTGTGCTGCTAATTTGTTCATATATTTGGTTGAATGTGAAGTGTGTTGTGAGGCACAAGTCCAGTAGTTTGAGTATGCAGTCTTTGTTTAGGTTCCCCGTCTAGTTGTCTGTTCTGTATGTCCAGTTGGCTATTGTTTCTCTGGCTAGGGTTTTGTCGATTAGAGGTGAACAGTGCCGTTACATTGAATGAGACCATAGTTTCTTCCTTGTCTATGTGAATATTTCTGATCACCGAAGTGCTTCCTAGGAGGCTCCCAAGCACTGAGAATGTCACCTACTCGGACGAAACGTCTGCAACACACATTCCCAGCTCACGAACAGAACCACAATGAGCACCCGAGCTACAAATCTTCGCACAAACTTTGAACTAACCATCTGTGGAGCTCTTGCTTCGTTTTTTAAAATAGCATATGTCAATCTACTCTCTTCCTATTTGTGGTGGGGGAGTGATCTGTTGCTTGAAGAGCTTAACATTATGCCACTTGTCAATCTGCGTCTTTCCCCAATGTTCACCTTTGCTTAATATTCACTTAAGTTGCAGTTCAAACAGTTCATTCCTGGTTGGACTGTTGATAAAATAAGCAATAAGGGTATATTGAGTACACAAATGTGCACATGCACATAAATGAATTTTGTTGTTCATTGAGACTTTGCATCATGTTAACCATGGAGTGATGCACTACTCGATTGCTTGAGCGACCTACATCTCTCATCTGTGTTACTCCTCATGGAGAATTCCATAATCCATTAGTAAGGAGTCAGGTATGTCCTGGCTCAAGTTTTTCTTTCTTTGCAATCTGGATGGCACAAATCAGGACAGTTTGCTCAATATTGCACCTAATAGGTTGAAAATCACAACACCAGGTTATAGTCCAACATGTTTATTTGGAAACACTAGCTTTTTGGAGCCCTGCTCTTTCATCAGGTGGTTGTGGAGTATAAGATCGTAAGACAGAATTTATAGCAAATGTTTAGTGTGACGTAACTGAAATTCGGTATTGAAAAAGACTGGGGTTGTTTAAGTCTCATCTTTTAGAATGACCATGCTGGTTTCAGTTCGTTCATATCTAAATCTCAGATTTTTTTTAAAGTTACATTCTCAAGTGAACTGTAACAATAGGTGCCATGTCAGCTCAATAATGCATTGAACGTGAGGTGCCCTGTGGAGGTTGTCTGTGCTGAAAATGTGTTGTTGGAAAAGCGCAGCAGGTCAGGCAGTATCCAAGGGGCAGGAGAATTGCGTTTCGGGCATGAGCCCTCTTTCCTGAAGAAGGGCTCATGCCTGAAACGTCAATTCTCCTGCTCCTTGGATACTGCCTGACCTGCTGTGCTTTTCCTGCAACACAGCTCTGATCTCCAGCATCTGCAGTCCTCACTTTCTCCTAGAGGTTGTCTGTGCCCCAATGTTCAGACTGGTTCTATTTCTGAAAAAGGGATTTACGGAATTTTACACGGGTTCATGCAGTTTTTAAGCAAAATAGAATGTAATTCTGCAAGTACAAATTCACGTCACAAACATTGTGTGTGCATGTGTATGTTGTGGTGAGGTGGGAGTGTGTGTGCGCGCATATGAGAGAGGGTCTGTGTGAGTGTATGGGTCAGTAGGGGTGTGTGATGCAATGTGGCCACCTGTAATGTGACTTGAACCCAAGATTCCGGTTGAGGCCATCCCAGTGGGTACCGAACTAGGCTATCTCTGTTCGGCCACTCTGTGTTGTTGCCTGTGCTGAAGTCTGCCTTAGAGGATGGTTACCCGGATGTCCTGGACCGCTAAAGTGTCTTACTGTTGGACTGTAACCTGATGTTTTAACTTTGCACACCCCAGTCCAAAACTGGCACCTCCAAATCGTGAGCATCTAATGGGGGTTAAGAAATGTAGTAATTGGTGATAAGGAAGAAATAAAGAATTTTAAATGAAATCCAGTCTGTTGCTCTGCATCTATACGAAGACGCTGAAGCCACTGCTTCTTGTGGTTTCTTAGTAAATGTGCTGGGAGAGGAGTTAACGAAGGCTTTCTACTAAAATAACTGCACTGTGAATTTAGCTTGTATTGTACAGCAAGTGCTGTGGAATGGCTCCCAGTGGACAATGTACCATTTGATGTTCATTTGGAAGTTATTTGATCACCTTGCTCATGAGCTCAAATAAGCCCAAATGTATTCCAGGAGACCTTTTAAAAGATATGCTTGTCAATATTCATAGGAAATTAATTTGCTGCTCGTTACTTATAGCAAAAGCACTGATAAGTGGCAGTAAGTAAACATTGGCAAAAATTCAATGCAATCATATGCAATACTCATCAGTAAGAGTGGTTTAATATTTAATGAATTGGTTTGTACCTGAAATCGCAAGTTTTATTGATGTTTTTGGATTGTTCTTGAGCACTTTTTTTTTTGGAAGTGTAGTTTTGAGAGCTGGGGTGAGAGCCTGAGTGTTAATGTAATAAGATATTATTGCATGTGAGTGCAATTTTAAAATGAGTGAGTAGCACATTGCTGTACTAATGTAAGGTGCCAATACATCAATTGTGGAATGGAGTGTTTTTGGCGTGATGCTGTTTGTTTTGTTCCAGGTCTCCAGCTATACTGTTTTGATTAAACCTAGAAGAGGGCCTATATAAAATAGATAAGTGGCACATTTAACATTTTAAACAGCCATAAATATAAGGTACTATATATTGGCAGAGAAAAGTGAATGCTTTCTATGCTTTGAGGGCAAAATAGGTAATGGTTAGTGGCATGAGAGATATGGAGGTGCTAATAGACTTTGCACGTGTAATCGCACTGTAGAGCGACATTTCCTGAAGCAAACTGAATACTGAACCATATGTCAGAGGTTTGGTTCAAATTTTATAGTTATATCAAATCACTGTTTGAATAGGATGTCTAGTTCTTGTTACAATGATGCCAGGGCAGTATTTGAGCAATATTCAGAAACGCAATTTTTTTTTTTTTTGTTTGCTACCACAGAGCACAGGGTGACAAGGTTAGAGAAACTGACTTTTAACCTTGAAAAGAGGGAGTGAGATGTTAGAGATCTTAGAGGCGATAGTGAGGACTGCAGATGTTAGAGAAGTCTGAGTCGCAAAGTGTTCCACTAGAAAAAGCGCAGCACAGCAGACCAGGCAGCCTCTGAGGAGCAAGAGAGTTGACAGATTAGGCTTGACCCTTCGTCTGGTTAAGCCTAAAACATCGATTCTCTTGCTGCCCAGATACTGCCTGATCTGTGTTTTTTTTTTTCCAGCACCTTTTTTTGTTTTGTCAATTTTGGATTTTAAAAAGCATATGGGTTTTTTAAAAAAATCCAGAATGTAGTTACATACTAGAGGTTCCTGTAAATTACCCTTCAACATTCCATGAGCTGAAGTGTGGCTTTACCTGCCCGATATCTTTTGTGAATGTGCATTGGATTTAGATTCTTGTCATGTCACATGTCTTTACAGGTGGTAGGAGGATTCAGTTTTCTCTCATTGAACTAAGACTGTAAGCATTAAGACAGTGGGGAAAGTGAGTGATGTGCATGTTGTGCAATAATGTTTTATTGTTTCCCTGTTAAAGCATTCTAATATTTAGAAATGTTCACTTGTGTGTCAAAGATTATAGCTGAAAATGTGTTGCTGGAAAAGCACAGTGGGTCAGGCAGCATCCAAGGAGCAGGAGAATTGGCGTTTCGGGCATGAGCCCTTCAGGAATGAGGAGAGTGTGCCAAGCAGGTGAAGATAAAAAAGGTAGGGAGGAGGGACTTGGGGGAGGGGTGTTGGAAATGCAATAGGTGGAAGGAGGTTAAGGGGAGGGTGATAGGCTGGAGTGGGGGTGGGGGCGAAGAGGTCAGGAAGAAGATTGCAGGTTAGGAAGGTGGTGCTGAGTTCGAGGGTTGGGACTGAGACAAGGTGGGGGAGGGGAAATGAGGAAACTGGAGAAATGAAGCCTGGCCTGCTGTGATTTCCCAGCATCATACTTTCAACAGTAGGTTGAAAATGAATAGTTTGGGTTGTTTTAAGCAATTGTAAGATTATCTTGCGTTTATATAACATTTCTTTACTGTATAAATTATCCAAAGGAATTTTCACAAGAATGTTCTCATACAAAATTTTATACTAGTCACATATGGGAATATTTGATTCAAAGCTTGATGAAATGTAGGTATTAAGGGGAGTTCTAAAGAAGGTAGAGTGAATTGAGAATTTTGCAGTGCTGAGCCATGGTTACTGAGCCATTCCTAGTGGAGTGATTTTTGTGTTGGGGTGTGCAAAAGGCCAGAGTTGGAGCACAAATCTTGGGGGGTTGTATGGATGGTGGAGGTTTTAGAGTGTGGAGGAAAGCCATGGCTCATTACTTGAAAGGAGATTAATAACAAGGGGGCAACCAGTGAACAACACATGCTGGGAAGAATTTATTCAGAGGGTCACTGAATGAACCCTGGGGTAGTATTAAATCTGCTGTAAAAGGCCTGTTGGATGGACCACAGTTGCTTGTTTTGGATGGATGAGCAAGTGAGTCTATACTTGTATGCCCACCAGTTTGACTGACATGTCTAGGCCCAGTGCTTGGAGATCCATATCTCAAATTGTTTGTTTGTTTGTCTGTCCTCTGAAGCAGTGAAGCTCACATCATTATCAACAAGTTGTTTTTAACCATCTGATCACTTTTTTGGCTGAAAAAAGCAATTCTTGACATCAAATGTACATCTGTTTGCTAAACATCTGCTTCAGGTGAAGAGTACACCTTTTTTCTTTTTCCCACCCCACCACCCCCTATCAAGGATCTTTGCATTCTTTTTGTGTCATGTTTAGATGGAATTTGGCTCTGTATTTCCAGCATCTTGTTTTTTGCTTCGGAGACCTCGCAAACCCAAATGCGAGCAGGCGGAAAATGCGATGTATCAACAATTCCCAAATGGCAGTGGTTCTGATTACAAAACACCCCAGTAATGGCAATATCAACAGGGTATGTGAAATCTGATTGTACGCCCAACATAATTCACAAAGTAGTGAAACTTGTAGTTCAGATGTTGTGATAATACGAAGAGGGGTTTGTTGATGACATTGGAGATACTGAAAATGAAGTCATTACCAAATTTGATAGCATGAGGTAACTGAATGAATTAATTAAATGTAATGGAGGTAATTAGCAAGCCAGTAATGTCTCTGCTCCAACTGTTAAATCAGCTCTCTTCTATTCCAAACTCAATAACTCCTTGAAATCCTAATCAGGTGCCAGAGGAGAGGAATGTTTTTTTTCCTTCAACCTCCTTTGTCCCTCTTCCTTTTCCTGAAAGGAAGTCCGTGTGATAGGGGTTCACATCTGCAAACATCTGGCACATCATCTGTGATCATTTTTTATGATGTGGAGGTGCTGGTTTTGGCCTGGGGTGGGCAAATTCAGAAATCGCACAACACCAGGTTATAGTAATTTTATTTGAAATTGCAAGCTTTCAGAGTAGTCTCTTCGTCAGCTGTAGTGAGCGGGAAGCACACAGAATTCATGGGCAGAGAGATCAGAAGATGATGCAGTTTTAAAAATGTTCTGGCGATGTGTGCATTACTATCAAAGCAAGGATTTATTGCTTATCTCTAATTGTCCAGATGAAGGTGCTGGTACACTGCTACCATGAACCACTGGAGTCCTTGGGGTGTCACATCTGACTCTCTTTCATTTCTTCCTGCCTTCCCCATCCCATTATATTCATATTCCAGTATCCATGTATATGTCAAGCAGTGGTAACTGGATAATAACTTGGGAATAGAAACCCAGAGTAACTTTCTTTTATTTCAGTTTTCCCCATACCTGTGCAAGCCCACAGGCATTCAACTCAGTTGCAGTGCATCAAGTGTTGATCAATTTAAAGATGAGCCTTGTTTATCTCCAGTCCCTACCATGCATCACATCTACGTATTCAAAATACCGTGGCGCTCTCACTTAATAAATAGTGGATCTCGTGTTGGTCACCTTTTTTCTGTCTGAATAGTTTTCACTGATTTAACTGATAAAACATATTTGCTTGGTTTTAGTGTAACTATTTATATACAGCACAGATAGCCAGGGACCACAGATGTATCTTACTCCAATTTGTAACCTTTCCCTGAAATCCCATTCTGGCTGGGCCCTTTTAATTGCACCTTCCACTTTTCAGCCATCACTGCTTGATTTTTATCTAAGTCCTGCTCTAAGCATCCCTTGCTAAAAATTTCTCTTCCCTTTTATCTTGGATTATGTTCTCTTTTGAGTCCTTTTCTGAACATTTAAAGGTGTGCTAGAAATACAAGCTGTATTAGAAATGTAAAACTTGCAATGTTCTATGAAGCTTAGAGTGCACAGAATTTTTTTCCTCTGAAGTTGAACTAACCAGATACAATGAATTTATTTTAATTGTATTTACAGATGATGTAATTTAATTTTGAGTGTAGACTATCACTGTTTTGGATTTCAATTTATGGAGTCGACCTTTATAGTTAATGATGTAGTGGGCTGGTTGTGTCAGTTTTTTTTTGTCTTGTAGTGTTTGTAAGCATTTTTCAAGCTGTTGAGACAGGCATCTTTTGCATAGTAATCTCTGGGGGTTTCCATTTGAGGCTAAGAGGCAGATCGCTTTTTTTTGCCCATCTGTTGAGCAGCTGATAGATTCACTTAACTGTGACCCTGTTGACTTGCTGACTAACATTTTGTTAACCCCTCTAACTAGATTACTTTTCAGTATCATTAGACTGCACAATAGTAGTAGAGACTATCTTTGGAACAATACCAAACTGTGGCTCTGATAAGATAAAATGTTTTCTTTTCAATGCATAGCATTTTTTCGTGTGTGGTGTTACAAAAGCTCTTCAAGCAAGGTAACAGCTTATGGCTCAAAGATTTTCCTCATGCCTTTATCTGGTATTCATGAATCATAAGCAGTTTCCTTTAAACAGACTGGGTATCTTTTCGACCAAGCGCACATCTTTGGAACATGGAGCATTTGGTTTACTTTATCTGGATTAACCATTAACTCCTAATGATGGCATACTGGTCTCTGGAGATCATATGGGTGCCTACCACATTGCCTTGCCTTTTCAGAAAGGCAGGAAATGACATGCTGTGAGACCAAAGTGCATAGGTAAAACTACTTTTAATAAATTTCTTTTATTAATTATCTACAGAGGTCAGTGAGGCTAAATGTGTTGTTTATTTGACAATCTGTCCATATGGGACCATTCATTGTGCATTGTTTTTAAAATAAATAATCAGTTTGTCTCTTAGCTGTTCTGAATATTATATTAAAGTGAATGATAAATCTCAGTCCATAAGAGTTTAAATCTAATAGCTACAAATGCTATGCTTCAGTTTTTGGGTTTGTTTTTGCTGTTAAATGCTTCTGTTTAGAGCGTTTTTCCCTTGATATAAACAAACTGGGAATTTGGCTGATCTCAGAACTTCAAGGTTTCAATGTTCATCTCTTACTCTGTATATTTTTCTTAAGGGCTTCACAACTGCTGAAATTAAATTGTCATTACTTTTTTTTGTTTGAAAGATCTTTTTGAAATTGTGTTATTTGGTTATGAATGCAATCAAGATAACTTACCAAAAACAATGAAACCAAAGAAAATCTATCAAGGGTGTACACTTTATTTGAATGTACTGTTAAGGTCAGATTGTGTAAACCATTGTTTGTATTAAGAATTGGGTCCCTCTTGATACAGCTGAATGAAGCAAATCTTTAAATCTGATCCCAAACATCTAACATCGCTTAAGATATTCTAGAGAGCACCTGTTGATCTTTATTACATTGGCTGAAGGTGTACCCTGTGGCATCATTCATTGAGATTATTTATAGATCCATTCTCAGCAGACAGCAATCACACTGATAATCTGTGGTAGAGCTGGAGGTAGGAATTTGGCATGTTGATTACAGCATTCCTTGCTTCGCTAACTTTGTCAATACATGGGCCTGATGCTGTGGATTTTTTGTCTCCATTATTAATAATTTAAGTACTCTTGGCATCACTGTTCTGTAGAATATAAATGACTGTCAGAAGTAACTTGTGCACTGTAATCAGTTCACAAATAACCCTTGTGAAAAGATCCAACTTTTGATGGATATTAATCTTACAAGTGAATGTTAATGTGGTCTATTCTGTGCATGTTAAAGATCCTTTGTTATTTTAAATGAGAGCGGGATGTTTCTCGTGTATTGGTGTACCCTAGTTTTACAGATTAACTAATTTTTGTTGCTGTTCATGCAATGTCACTCCTGCAGAATGACTGATCTTCTAATGTATTAAGAGGCACTGAACCTCAAGAACTAATTCATTGGGAAAGTGCTTTTTGATGTTTCAGCAAAGTAGGAAAGTACAATATTGATTTGGATTTTTAACTTTCTCCCCTATCACGTTTTACACCAATTTTAAACATGAGGTTAACTGTTCTGGATACTATCCAAGCAACCTTTTTTAGAGATTATTATTGCTCCAGAGGTGTGCAGGTGGGAATTGAACCCAGGACTGTTAGTCCTGTGACAAGGACACTACCAGTGCTTCACTAGGACCCCTCACTGGCTCTTTAACTTTCACACACTGCAATGAAAAAGTTCAGTAGGTGAGATGCTGTATCTAAGCTCCTGAAAGTATTTTTTAAAAATAGTTTTCATTACGTTTGTTACTTGGTATGCAGCTAAAACATTCAAAGCTATGTTTCACTGTCCGTCTAATATTATGATTTTGGAAGTTTGTTAGTCTGAAGAGTTAACAGGATTTAGCCTTGTGTCTCCATTGCAAAATGTCCAATATCTGCACACTCTGCTCCACATAGTTAGAACTGGGGATAATTAAGTCACTGGAGTCTTGATAAGATCATGAAGGGCATGGATAAGGTAAATATCCAGGGTCTTTTCCCTGGGTTTGGGCGGGGGGGGGGGGGGGGAGTGGCAGTCTAACTAGCAGACTTGAGCTTTTGTGGTGAGAGGGGAAAGATTTTAAAGGGACTAAAGGAGGCAAGTTTTACATGCAGAGGGTGGTGCATGTATGGAATGAGTTGCCAAAGGAAGTGGTGGAGGCTGGTACAATTACAACATTTAAAAGGCACCTGGATGGATTTATGAATAGGAAGCATTTACAGGGGTATGGGCCAAATGCTGGCAAATGGGACTAGATTAATTTAGGATAAATGGGCAGCATGGACGATTTGGACTGAAGGATGTGTTTCTGTGCCGTACGTCTCTCTGACTCTGTAGTTTACTGTTGAAAATTCACTGCTGGACATGGAAAAGTGCAGTATGGCTAGCTTCTATGCTGAAGCAACTCGACCTTCAGGTGAAGATGGCTAGAAAAAAGCTCTTCTGGTTACTTTTTTAAACTTTTTTTTTAACATGGTGTTATTGTGCATTTAGTCTCCCTCAAAAGTGGTTCTCCAATAACTTGAATTGAGCGTGTGGCAAAAAAAAGCTTAGTTCTTAAAATGTAGTAGTAACTAGTTTGAATTTAGATATCTTTTGTGTCAAGAGGAGTAGACTTGGAGCACCAATTAATTTAGAATATATTTTCTGTTCTTGCATGGAGGGAAGTCATCAGGGAAAATTTAATGTCCTTCTACTGTTTTCTAGGTGGATATATTTTTGTTTTATTTTGCAAGCTAGTTACTTTATTTACTTCTGCACAGTTTTTTTTCTTTTAGTGCTAAAAACCTTGTGCCATGACTTTCAGTTTTAAGTTTCTGATGCCATCTTGGTTTCAAAATGGTAGCACCATTGCATTCTGAATACTGGTATGGACTGAATTGAATACCATTTTGACAAAGGCCAAACAAGAGGCATCCTTTATCAGTGTCTAAGGACAGCATTAGGCCTCTATTCATATATGTTGCTAATCCCTGTTCCCTCTTGGAATTTTCATTTCGGCCTGAGGCAGCCAGAACCAGAGCTAAATAATCATATGATCACCGTTTGTAGATTTCTGACCTCCTTCTTCTGAACTTTGACCTCAACCTATCCCACCAACATTCCAGATCAATGTGCCTTCTAAGTTGCCTGACCGTGTAGAAAGCCAAATATTTAGCTTGCATGTAAATTGGTCTCTAGTTACCACGTGTGCATGGCCAAACAAACGAAAAGCAAAGAGGCCCCATACTTAGCATGTGGAAGCCCAAAGAAAGCATTTCTTCAGACTGTTACAATTTTATCTGAGCCCTGACATCTCTCTGGACACACTAGAGACCCAGTTGTTTCTCTATCAGGCACCGTATGGACTTGCACAATCACTCGTTGAAATGTACGTATACAACCATTTACAGGTGCCTACCTGCTGTGCTATCTGCGTTTTGAAGCCGAAGACTGAATGTAAACAGAGTAAAAGCAGAATAAGCCCATTTAACCCAGCAACATTGTGCCTGATCTGTTTGAGTTTCACATTCTACAATCCTGTCTTGTTGCAAGTTAGCCTTGAGTTCACTTTCCTAACAACAATCTATCCATCTGTCTTTAAAACATTAATGATTGCACTTCCACGGCCTTCTAAAACTAGCATATTCAAAGTCTGTCAACCCTCTGAGAGGGAAAACAAAATTTCATCTGTCCCTAAATTTTTAAATCTGTACCCTCTTGCCCCCTCCCCTTCCAGTGTTGGATGTGCTCAGGAAGGAAACAGTCCCCCCCCCCCCCCCCCCCCCTCCCCGCCCTTGTCCACCTTGCCAAGACCTTTCAGGTTCTTAACACTTCAATCAACTCCTCCCTCACACTTCTGAACTCCAGTGGGAATGAGCCCAACTTGTTCCAGTTATCCTTTCAAGACTCTTACACTAAACACCTAGAAAACTCTGTAATTCAGAATTCTGTAGTTGTTTTCTGTATAAGTAAAACCTTTTTGCTTTTTTGTTCTCCCTGTCAAAATGAACAACAACCTCTCACTTTCCCATATTATATTCCATCTGCCAGATTCATGCTGACTCGACTTATAAATTTCCTTTTACAGACTCAATATGACCCACTTTTTTCCAACCTATCTTTACGTTGTCCACCATGCTTTAGTTCCCTTGATCCAAATTATTAATGTAAATTGTAAAAAGATGGTGCCCCCATGTGGGATCCACTCGCCACAGCTCCTTGGACCACCTCATTTCAATATTTGTCTTCTCCCGTCAATTCTTAGTTTTTACTTGTCTTTTGGTAACATGTAGCTTTCATATGTGGAGTAAAATGTTACTTTTTTTCTCATTTCACTACACAGGGCTGCTGCTTTTGCATTTTACTATCTCTGCTGTGGCTTGGAGCTTCTGATTTGGTGTCTTTTCTGACTCCTATTTTAAAAACTGAAACATTGTTCAGAATTTGTAAACTCCTGAGCAGTACAGTCTTGAATAATACAAGATTTATAATGGAATCTACTCTGGAACTTTTCTCCCAGAAATATGAAGCTTCAATTCTGAAGAGGAGTGATTAAACCATGAATCGGTGTGGTTATTGGCTCCACATTGGAACTATTCTAATTCCATTGCCCTGCTCTTTCTACATATCCTTTTTAACACTTGTCCTCTTCAATATGTACCTAATTACCTGTTACATATAATTGACTTCACAGAAAGCGATTTGTATTTTGTGATTGAGCTACGTTCGAAGAAAACCATACCAGAAGATATGTCTCTCTCTTGTGTATAGCACCACTTCCTGTAAGTGTAACATTTACTTTCTGTCACCCTTAAACTTCCTATATCTAAGCCTATTTATTATACTTTCCTCCGATTTGGTTCATTCTTCCTCTGAATAATGACAACCGATTCCTCCAACTTTTGATTTGCTGTTCTCTACAGTACTAATCACAAAGTCTAAGAGAATTGGGCACTTTTGCCTCAACTAAGAACTTCCATGCAAAGTTATCATTCCGTTCTGGGATGGAAGCAGAGAGCTTGAAAGCATAGTTGTACTTGTTGCCTCCCAGGCCTTTCTGTGAGCTGGGTGGGTTCCTATGAATGGGTCCTGGCCGAATGCCAGAAAGCCTGTCAAGTGTACAGCATGCTTGTATTCTAATCACTGACATAGTATTTGACAATATTGTTAGTGCCATAAGCACTTAATTAAGATAACAGTCCATCCCTGTGCTGGGAAACCACCTTATGCTATTTTGAGGGTAAGGTGAATTTGCTTTTGTTCACTGTTTTCAAAAATACCAACTGAGTCCACCCAGTAAACATAACAATAACACACTCAATGGCCCCTTTAACAGTTTAGTCTCATCCTTGCAGTGCTTTTAAAAGCTAGCAACCTTACCCAAAGCCCCACAATCCCTCTTTGAAGTACTTCCACACTTTTCTGCTGCACCTCTAATTATTCTCTTCCTGAGATTGCCATGCTCAGTAAATCCCTTGCCAAATGTTTCCATACTCACTATAATGTGTTAATCCAAATCAAAAACTTCCTTTCAGTATTAACATGACCCAGCATTCACTTCCATAGTCTCTCATTGTGAACTAACCAGTGTCATTATCTTCTATGCTGACACTGCACTGCTCCCAGAACCCTGGAATGCTGTTGCTATCAAATTGTTTTGCCTCCCACCCCTCCCTAAATTGTTACATGCCTTCTGCTTGGAACATCTTTTAGTGTATTGTGCATTGTTTAAGAACAGTAAGTCATTAAAGTTGAGTACATGAGCAAATATGCTTTAACAAATTGTAAATTGGCAGTTTTGTAATGCTCCCATAAAAGAAAATCGTTTAAATGATTGTTGACGGTATAAAACACTTATTTCTGCACCTCTCCTTGAATAATATTACAGGTATTTTTTGAGAGTTAATACATTGAGAAAGCACATCATTCAGCAAAGGAACAGCACAGTTCAATTTAGATAAATACGAGGTGCTGCATTTTGAAAAGGCACATCTGGGCAGGACTTCTGCATGTAATAGTAAGGTCTTAAGGAGTGTGGCTGAACAAAGACCTTTTGAGTACAGGTTCATAGCTCCTTGAACATAGAGTTGCAGTTCGATAGGATAGTGAAGCAGACATTTGGTATACTTTTCTTTCTTGGTCAGAGCATTGAGAATAGGAGTTGGGAGGTCATTTTGTGGCTGTACAGGACATTAGTTAAGCCACTTTTGGAATATTATGTGCAGTGAAACTTGAAAGGGTTCAGAAAAGATTTACAAGGATGTTGCCAGGGTTGGAGGATTTGAGCTATAGGGGGAGGCTGAATAAGCTGGGGCTGTTTTCCCTGGAATGACAGAGGCTGAGGGGTGACCTTATAGAGGTTTATAAAATCGCGAGGGGCATGGATAGGATGAATAGACAAAGTCTCATCTGAGGTGGGAGAATCCAGAACTAGAGGGCATAGGTTTAAGGTGAGAAAGGACATATAAAAGGGACCCAGGGGCCAACCTTTTCATGCAAAGGGGACAAGATTAGGTTGGGATATTTGGTCGGCGTGGACTGAAGGGTGTGTTTCCATGCTGTACATCTCTTATTACTGTATGACTCTAGTCCAATTTCCATAGTTTCCTGCCCAACCAGCAGTAAATTCTGAATAATTTAAAACCCCTTTTTACTTAAACGTTAGACTTTGTAGCTTTAAAGAATAAACCTACACCCTTGCAAGTTGGCATAACAATTTTTTTTTGTGCATTAATTGACCGTCTATTTGTCCTAGCAGTGCATCAGATGATTATGTAGTTTCTGCAATGGGAAGGAGATCACTTTTTATATTTGTATCCCACCCTTTTAACAAAATGCAAATACTCCATGACACTTCATAGGAGCATTATTAAATGAAGTATGGCGTATAGGGAGGGCATTCTGAAGCCTAAGGCCTAGAAAACGGAAAATGCAGCTACTGATAGAGCAATTATAATGTATGAGAGCAGAATTAGAACAGTCAAGAGTGGGGCTGCAAGAGATGATTGAAGTAGAGATAAGATGAGAATTTTGAAGTTGGAATGTTCATTATCTGAGACCCAGTATTAGTCAGTGAACACAGTGATAGAGGAATGGGGCTTTCTGTGACCTGGACAGCTGAACTTTGTCTGACCTCAAACAGGTTGGGGAGGCGCCCAGAGATTTGTTGGAATGGAGTCTGGAGGTCTTCTAGTTGGAGTACAGATACAAAGATAAAGCAAGATGGCATGAGTCTCTGTCTTGCACGTATTGATGCAGAGATATATGGAGATAACAACATTGTACTGATAAACCAACATCACAAACATGATGGCAACAACCAATCTTCTAGTACAGAATATTAAACCTTGGGTTTATTGCACAACTTTGTGCATGTTGGCCAACAATTCAAATTGCTAGAAAGTATTAAAAATGGAGATGGCAGTGTTTTCATGCTTTTACCTGGAGCTGTAAGTTTACCAGCACTTGCCATTGTGCAGTCGTACCTGACTTGGATTTAAAATAATTAAAGATCTAAAAGGGACCAGGTTAAACACAGCTGAACCTTGGAACCAGAATATATTATACATCGATGTTGTGCAAGATTTCTGTTAATAACATATCCCTCTATCTGTAATTTTTTGCATTTTAAATGACAGGAACAGCAGTAATTGACAAAAGCATAAACAAATCACCATTGGAATACTGGCAAAGTGAAGAATTCTGTGGTTATGTTCAATGACTCAACTCCTCTCATACAAAGAGTTTAACTTTTACTATTCAATCGGGATTGGAACTTAATTCGTTGTTTTACACAGCAGCGTCTGCTGTACACTTTGTTCAGCAATCTGATCCATCAATGTAGACTAAATAGAGCTAGTCAGTTTGTCTAGATAGGAACCTCCAGGTTCTT